>NC_134314.1:96686384-96997984 GCF_964195595.1 Calonectris borealis | reverse complement strand
GTCCTTCTCCTGACTACCCCTCCTGTCCCTTTCCTTCTCTGTTCCCCTCTTCAGTCTACCCTGCCTCCCAGTCTAATCCATCTTCTTCAGTCAGAGATGGACATCTCTGCTGTCTCTGGTGGTTCAGGCAGACAGCTTCTATCTTCTCTGAGTTGCCCAAGGCAGGAGCTTGCTCTCCTTTGATACTACTGCTTTAGGTACCTACTGTGGATCAGCCTGGCATCCAGAGCTTGAGGAAAAGTCTACGCAGAGCTCAGAGCCTGTGTAGCTTAACAGGAGGAGATCATCTCAGAAACTCTGCCACAAAGGAGCAGTGGATAATTGATGAGCTGAAGCTTGAGGTGAAAGACACTAAAATGCTATAACTACCAAGCAAGCCAAAATATTTATAGCTATGAATTGCAGGGTGACTGATTGTGCAGGGTAGGGAAAAGCTGCCATTAAGGAAGAGGGAAATTGCAAAACAAACATCCCCTTTGGATATTTAGTAGCACACCCAAAAGATTAACATTGATTATATCTCCCTATTAAGAAGCAAGATACTATGCTGCTTTAATTAACTAGGTGGGTTCTCAATCCTCAATTGCCTCTTCATAAGGATCAGGTGAGACATCAGGGCTGGTGTTGCCAGTGGCATGAAGTTAGGTTCTTCTGGTTAGCAGGCTAATCCTGAGGCCCTGCTCTTCAAAGGTATTTAGGTTTCAGGCAGCTGATGTTATTTAGATGCTTAAATCTTTCAAGGCTCTGAGGCTTAGGAGCTAAAAGGATGGCTATGAAACTCCAGATTGCCTGGTTCAAGTCTAGTTTATGGATAAATGGATGGATAAATGCTACTGTTAGGTATCTGCATGATGTCAAATCTCTCTCTGAGGCTAGGTCATTCTGCAGTTGCCTGATATAGCCTCTTTTTGCCCCTTGTTTCTGAAGGAGCGGGTGATAACCAGTGTCAGACTCCTGATAATGGCTTTGACGGACCTGTGTGGAACTCAGGTTGCTTTACAGCTATTAATTCGTTCAGACAAGCCAGCCTGCTGCTTGATGGGTGTTTTGTTTCACTTGGGGTGCGGGGGGGAGAACACAGGAGAATTGGTGCCTTTCCCAGACTTGCACAATAGCAGGGTTGGAATTGGGCCCTGTGCAATTTCAATTACTCTGAGTTGCAAGCATTAACTGCTGGGCTGCCCACTTTTTATTGTAGCCATGGAAGGAGGTGCAGAGAGCAAACTGGCTGCCATGGTTTGGATGTGACAAAGGTGCTGTCAGATTTTAGCAGTTCAGTGACCTTTTCATAACAGTTCCTGGAGTCACTGCTTTCCTAACACTTGGCAATAGGTACGGGTTGTGCACAGGTAAGGGCTTCTGTTTCATGGTGCAAGAAGTCTATGGAGACAGGAGCAGGAAGGAGATTGAAGAGATTGCTTCCTCCACCAGACTCCTGCTCAATTACCTGCTTGAAGAATGACATTGAACTCAGACCCTTCCTCCACGTCTAAGGCTTCCCAGAGGGAACAGAGGTAACTTAATAATGGAATAGACTCCTTCCCCCAGACTTGCAACCAGTCCTTTATTAATGGCAGGCTCCTCCCCTCCCTCCCAGTTCAGCACCTTTAATCTCTCTGGAGTCAAGCCAAGCTCCTCAGATCTAGGAAAGCAAAGGGACCCGATTTCCCTAGTGAATCTTTGAGCCAGGAGAAACAACAACCCTGACACTCAGGCTCTTCCCATAATTTTACACTAAAAGCATTCTGCCATCAACCTGGTGAGCCAAGCTTGTGGGGGGCACCAGGCTGTGTCCTTTCTGCCTCGTGCATCTCATTAAAGATCAGTGGGCAGTTTGGCTGGAGATTCTTCAAGCAGAATGGGGCTGGATCACACCCTAACTACCTGGAGGCAATAAAAAGCCTGAGGTAGTATCAGCTTTTCTCATGTTTCCTGGTTTGCTGTACTTCTCCCAACCATCAGAGTGGGGTGTCCAGGGGCTCCCACCAGCCCAGTAGCTCACAAATACATTGGAGAAAAGGGCAACTACAGGGCCTGCTCTTACACTGTGAGTGCAAACTCCTAAGGAAACCAAAGGTCTTCCTAGACAAGGAAGAGTCCTGAGATTCCAGCAGTGCACAGACGATGCCAAACCTGGAGCAGAATTTACTTAGGGGTGATGAGTGGGGCTGTGGGGATGACTTCTTGTAGAAAAGTTTTAGACGGAGGCAGGGGCTTTGAGTCCACCTACATCATGCCCAGGTTTTACTGGGCTGTGTTACACCGCATGTGCTATGCTACTGGGATGCAGAGGGCTCTGAATTGTGGGGCAAGAACTGAATTTTTTAGAAGCCATTAAAAAGCACGTCAGGGTATTCCCATGTATATATCTTTGCTGGAGTTATGGAGAGGAGACTTCCTAGCTGCCTTTCCAGTTTGCACCATTAAAGCACTGTACCGAGCTGGCTTGCTGTGTGCTCTTATGGTTGTGAAGATACAATCTGGCTGGCCAGCATCGCTTAATGGTTCTCATGTATTAGGTCGGGGGGGTCTGCTGGGTAAAGAGTGCACCTGAGACGTGACTAAAACCCTGTGACTTTGCCCTCAGAATAGCCTCTTCAGCAAGTTGCTCCAGTAGATTTCATACCTTGGTAAGTCTGGTGGGGCAGGCAGTGGTGGGGTGTGTGTAGTGGATGTTGTCTTTCGCTGCTGTTATGGGCAGAAGAAAGCAGCACTTGCCTTAAGGGTTCAGGTAAGGCTGCTGGGGAAAGCCATCATGGGGGGAAGACTCTAGTTCACTGAGGAACAAGTAATAAAGGGAGTTGGCATGAACAGAAGTGCCTAAAGCCTTTTTATTGTATACAAAAAGCACCGAATGCCTTGCTCCCTGGGGAAGAGCTCCAAGATAGTTGTCAGTCTGGCTGGCCCCTGCCCTTTAATCTGAACGTGCCCAAATGGGCCAGGGGCTTCATTTTTGTATTATTGCATTGTCTTCCTCCCACTCACTTGTGCTTTCCTCTTAGATGCCTGTGGCTGCTTTTGATGCTTCTCTCCCCTGTTTTGGCCTCTCTGTTGGGCAAACTTTGTGGTTTGCCACCTTTCCTTGCTCCTTTTCCTACATCTTTGATGGTACAAGAAAGCTTCTGGTTGTTTCTCTGTTTGCATTTCACTCTCTGTAGGGTTGTGTCTGATGTGCTAGGAAAATAACACGTTAGTCCTTCTGAGTTCTATTCAGTAACAAATCAGATACCTAGCAGGGAATGTTCAGCAAGCAAATGCAAGGTACAATGTAAAAAAAGGCTGTTCATTCCTTATATTTCTCAGCGTCATAAAGACAAAGATATTGCTACTTCCTTCACGATAAAGCTATCGGCCATATTTACTTTGTTCTCTGTTCTTATGTGACATGCTTTATCTGGCAACTTCCAAGAATCTTGCCAGTGTTATTTATTTAAATAAATCTCACATTGCTCCTGTGCAGTAGGCATTTTCCTCCATTTTGCAGTTTGAGGAGCCAAGGCATTTAAAAGCAAATTGGCTTTTGCAGAACTAAAGAATAATCCGGCCTTACGAAAGAGAACAAGAACCTCACAGTCCTGACTTACTGCCTTCATTACCTTCGTTAATGGAGAGTTCTCCACCTCTAGTTAATCAGCAGTCTGATTTTCCTTCAGGTCACGATCATAAAAAGATCCAGTTGTCACTTTAAACACACATAATTAAAGTGCTTGCCTACATAGTGACCTTCATTAGAATGCTCCAGCCACTGCACAGGTGGGTAGGATGCTGCTGTGTTGAAAATTATGAGGCTCAGAGGGATTAAGAAATGTGACCAAGAAGTTGGAAAATGAAAGCTCACCCTGTAATACAGAAATTTTGATTCTTATGGCCTTGTTCTGAGTCTTAGACAACATTGTTTCCCTAGGGTTTTTGGGTTGGGTTTTTTTCACTTGGTCCCCTCCCAAATTTCCTAAGGTTTGGGGGGAGAAGGAGGTACTCTCTAGGCAATCTGCACACCTGGCAATCTGCTGGTCACCACAGAAGCGATGGAGTTAGCGACTGGAGTGGGTTTTATATGGGCCAGGTTGGCCAGCTTGGCTGTGTCCTGGAGCTTGGAGAACACAGATTCACCTAACTTTCCACCCCCCCTTTCTTTCTCCCCTCTCTAGTAACTTATGCTGTCAAAATAGCTTATCACCCCTTTTCAATAAGGGAGAAGCAGCAATTGCAAGTGGCAAAGAAGTCGGGAATAACTGTGATTGTCTTAAGTGCCTTTCCTGGAAAAATCCCTTTCTGCCATAGGTGGCCTGAAGACACTGGTACATTAGGACTGCAGTGTTTCCAGTAACCCAGCAGGATTTGGTGGGTGGAGGAAGGGGAAGGAACTCAGCGAGCCGTGACAATGGGAAAATCTTGGCAGGGACTTGCACACGCAGTCTTGCAACTGGCCTCGATGTCCCAACTGTTACAAGAAGGGATTGCACCAAAGTGAGGGAAGTTCAGAAAAGGGTGTGTGAAGGCAACCGTAAACCAGAAGCCTGGATTGGTGTGTTTGGCTGAGGCCTTGGGGTAAAGTGAGGAGGTGGCCGAGGCCATGCTCCCTTTTTAGGCTCAATGCCACGGCCCTACTGTAGCGACAGGAAACCTGGAGATGCTCCTTCCCCACCAAGGGAGAAGGGGACTGAGATGGTTTTGGCTGCTGCATGCTCTAAAACGGGCACCAGTGCTGTTGTAGTCGAGCACGGGGTTCCTTCGGGTGGCCGTGTTTGGAAGCGACGGTGCTGGGCAGGGGGTGAGGGCTGGGGGGCTCCAGAGCCCCCTGCGGACACCCGGGTGATGCTGGGCGGCTGCCTCTGCTCCGGGCCGCCCCAGGGCACAGCCCCGCTCCTCGCCCCGCCGAACCGTGCCAGGCCGACGCCGCGTCGCCCCGCCGCCAAGCGAGACGGCGGCTCCCCCAGGGGGTGCGGGGTGCCCGGCGGGAGCCGGCAGGCCGCGGGGCGGGCAGAGGCCGGGGCGGGAGGCCGCGCCCCGCCGGCCGTTAGGGCCGTTGCGCGGGCCCGGCCGGCCGTTGGTGCGCGCGCCGCTGCTGCCCCCTGCCGGGCGCAGGCCGGCGCCGCCTCGGGAGCCGGGCCCAGGAGCCCCGCTGAGGGGAAGGGCCCGCCGGGCGGGCGGGGTGGCGACCCTCGGCCTGCGAGGACGGAGGAGAGCGGGCCAGAGGCCCCGGGAGCGCTTTTTTTTTGACAGGGGGAAAGTGTCTCCCTGCCTGACTTAGAGGATGAGCAAGGCTTCTCTCGCGGCAGAGAGCCGCTGTCAGGGCAGGCTGCGCCCTCCTTCCTGACCCATCGGCTCTCTGAGCCCTCCTTGCTGCCCTGGCGGAGCATGGCTTGGCTGAGCCCCTGCTGCGGAGCGGGTTTGCAGATGCTTTCAGTCACAGAGTGCCTTGCCTGATCGTGCGTGTGTATGACTCCATCCCTGCAGCAGTTCCTGCAGTGCTATCTAGGAGTGGGTCATTTCCTTTTGACTCAGCGGCATCACTCACAGAGTATATTGCTCTGGCTTTTGGCTCAGGTCTTCAGATGTGAAGACATACTCTCCCACTCACACATGGGCTATGGGCAGCTTGGAGACAAGCCTTGGGCTGTTGTTTTCCAGGCCCCTTAGCACCCATCAGGCAATAACTGCAGCTGGCAGGGTGCTGTTCCCCAGCCTTCTTGGTGGCCATTATATATCCCCTGCTGATTTATCAGTGTCAGCATGGCTCATGGGCCAGGCAAGTCAGCTTCAGGGTCCCGCTGAGCAGGCTTTCTGAGCTCAGACTGCCCTGCTGGCATGGAAGATCTGCTGCACAGAGCAATAGGCTTCTGTGAGTGTCCCAGCATTGCACACCAACTGCAGTCAGGTCTTAAGGCAGCGAGTCTTAGCTCATGCTGATTCAGATGCCTCTGGTACAGTGAAACATAACCTAAATCCAGGTATTGTCCAGACTGTTTAGAGGCTGTCCCCCGCACCTAAGATGTGCACAGTATATTGTTTTATATGAACAAACACATGACACAATTTATATGGACAATTTATGTGAAGGACAGGTTTCTTCTTTCACAGCATGTGATTCTGACTTTGTAGCTGAGGCTCCTTCCTGTAAAAGTCAAGACCAGTTACTGCTCATGTTCCACCGCTGAAGCAAGATGACTGGATGGACAGAGGGTGCTATCCATGGATAAAGAGGAGTGGTCTGAAGGCTGAGCCTGTAAATACTTTTCCTATGCCTCCACATAACTTGCTGGAGTAGTTTTAGGGAAAAACAGCTATTACTACCAGGGGAAATCAAAGTGTACTTTGTAATTTGGGACATAGTCAAGGTCCTATATGTGCTGCAGGAATGGCCCCACAATTGCTGTACCAATCCCATCATCCCTGTGTGTCCTGTTTGCCTCTGCAAAATGGCATTGTGTGACTGACGTCAGGCAGACAGGACAGACCAATGGCTTCCAGCTTTGAAGAGCTGCAGTGTTGTTTACCATGAGGAGCAGGTAGAGCTGGTGGTTCAGGTTCCCTTCCAGCAAGGTGGGCACGAGGTGCTCAGTCACAGGAGACTCCTGGGCTTCACACTGTTCCTGAGATCTGGCAGATCATGTACAGCATAGATATGGACAGTGTTAGAGATTGGCAGCAAATCTCAAAAGCAAAGGCAATCTCCAGACAAACACCTCTAAACATGGATGAATACACACCCCAGTTGTGAAAATGAATGTGAATATTACTCCCAAATGTTTCCAGTTATTCAGAATAAAATTGCAGTGTCTGAGAAGGTAGAAATTCAAGGTTAACCTGGAAGGGAGTAATGAAGATGCTCAAAAGTAAGGGGTGCTGATGGCTAGTCAGCCAGCAGCATAAACATCTATCCACCACACCTTTGCCAAGAAATCCTTCCTATGCAGACCAAACTTGATACTTGTAAGTATAGGGTATAAGTGCATAATATTCTACATAAATGTATACATATAGATAGTATATAAGTATATATAAATACTATATGTGCACATGATAGGGTTACGTCTGTATCAGCAAATGTTCTGGGGCACTAAAACTCCATCGTCTATGAAACTAATAGCTGATTCCTGTTAATTTATTCTTGCCATGATTTTGGCCTGTGCCAGTTAACACTCTTCCAAACAATTCCCAGGCGTGACTGAGGGAGTTAGTGTGGGCCAGGGGCCATTCCCAACAACCACTTGGATCCAAATGCCTTGCTTGAAGGATAAAAGAGTTTAATGTTATGGGTGCAAGCCATCCTGTGCCAGGGCCCTCAGTGCCAGAGAACAGTCCTGGGCACGTTTAATTTACTGGTATAGACATAGTCTAGGAGCCCAAGGGATTAGGCAGGGTTTTAAGGGTTGCATGCCTGGACTTAGATACTTGATTTCTCCCAAGATCCATTTTATGGGACTTTGTGTTTTTTGTGGACATGGGCCTTGATCCTTTAAATCTTCTATCACCTTAGCTAAAAAGCCTTGCCTTCTGGTGTTAAGGACACTTTAGTGTTTTCCCTAAATTGCAGACACCCTGTGGAAGGTAAAGTGGCTTGTAATTACACAGTTTTATTATCGCTGCCTTCATGACAGTAGCATATAACAACAGTGAACTCTGTATAATTAACATTTTTTATATTTTTAGGAAGAAAGTCATGCAAAACATAAGAACAAAAAATAAAAACATATGAAACAGTAATTTTTCAAAGCCTGGCTAATTTTCCTCAGGCTTTGTAGAGAATAGCTTCCTTCACCTTCAGGTAAAACCTGGAGATTTTAAGATTACACTAAATAAGCTATACGAAATTAGGGAGGGACTGACTAGCTTCTGCAAGGGAACACCCCTACAAGTGTATTCAGTTATACTGATCCTTGTGGTATAACATCTCCTGGGAATGGTGCTGTCGACTTTCCACTACCTGAGTGTACTTGAGCTTTTAGCTTTTCTATGTCCTCTGAAGAACGGCACAGAAAGGTGTCTGACTGATAGCAGCAAACCTGCATTGATATGAAGGAACAAAACTTCTTTGGTCAGGATGCTAATTACAGTGGTCCAAGTCACATACTTTTCCTGACCCATCTGTCTGGTCTAATCATAGCTCTTTCTCCTAACTCTTTCTGGGTGTTATCCTCCTAGCCTGACTCTTACCATAACTTGAGCTTAATTTCTGTCAATGCAGCCGCCACATTAGCATCAGAGTACGTAGGCCAGGGCTGAGATGAATGCTGACATAATGAGTGTCTCTTCTTATCTCTGTGAGTCTGGTTGATCTGGTGGGATTGCCACTTACTATGCAATACGTGACTTGAGTATCCAACCATTCCAACCACAGCCCGCTCGATGTGCAAATAAATGTTGGGACAGCTCTGATACTGTGATGATGATATAGTATGGTCATGATAGCAGCAAAGAACTGGGCAGAAGTATATTGAAAGCCCATTTATCTGCTGGTATGATGAATGTCTGCCATATATACAGCAAATTTGGCTGGGTCTTCAGAAGTCGTCCTTTGGGTTTACAAGGGAGAAAAGGGGAGGGCTGGGTAGTGATGAGATTAACATCTGATCCTTTAGACTGAATCTGTCTGTCCTATTTTTCTTGCAATTTGCTACACAGATACGCAGGTCTCCCAGAGATGGAATCCCACGCACCTGCTATACGCACTTCTTCATGATGTGTGAGCAGGTTAATTTAGGGGATTTGATGCTATGTATCTGGGCCCATTACCCACCTAGAGGGGAGCCAGAATACAGCCGAATAGATCTGGCTGAGAAAGAGGACAGATTTTTCAAAAACAAGCTCCAGAAAATTACTTATTAATACCTCTAGGAATGCTGGCTGTGGTGTGGAAACTAAGACCGAGAGAATTTGTTTCTGCATTGCCTCGTCTGAATGCAGTCAGGTTGTGTGGGCCGTTGTTCTTGTTTGAGGCTTAGGAGACTGGTGGTGGGCTGTAACTTGTGTCAGGCTCTAGTTAGCGTCCACCTCTCATGCACTCCGACAAGGAGAGGTCATCCTAGGGTGGGATTCGGAGGCAGGCCTTATGCTTTCACTCTGGCCTTTTGCACTGTCCTTGGGCTTAAGCACTGACAAGGGAGCAGGCAGAGCTTGGGATCAGCAACCTGGCTGGCTGTGTGCGTGAGACACCCAGGCCTTTGGCTAATAAAGTGCAACTTCCTGATTGCGCATGTGCTCGTCAACAGAAAGCAGCTCGTTGCTGCTATGTGGAAATCCCGGTTCTGCCCTCAGCCCATGTGGAAGAACACAGAGACAAAGCTGGGAAAAACCAAGAACCTCTCCAGACCGCTGTCCCTTCTCCTGGCAGTGCTCGGCTGGAAAGGTGAGCCGGTGCAGAGGCAAAGTGGTGGTCTCTTGTGCCCTCTGGAGACGGCTGGTATATAATACAGGCAACAGAAAGTGTCAGATACTATATAGGGCTTTTCACAAGGTTTCTTTTAGCCAGCGCCCCCCTAGGGAAGGTTTGCAGGACAGGAGCAGGCTATGGCTGTCATGTCTCCATGGATCAGCCAGATCCTGCTTCTGTTCTGACAGCACCTCTTAGCTGAAAGGTTTTACCCTGGAAACACAGAGACATAAGGGAGTGATGTATGGTAAGATTTCCATGAAAATACCCCACCCCCACCCTTTATCTGCCCGTTGTCTTAGCCCATCTTCTCTTGCTGCCTTTTTTGACCATTTTTAGTGCTAGCATGCCTGCATGCCGAGCTCATGTTTCTGATGCCAAACTGATTTCCTCCCTCCCAAGTCCATTTTCATCCTTGTTTGCACAGCCATGCTGGCTAGAGAGCTGTTCCAACTGGGATTTCTGGTGGATAGCTTGCAAATAACTGTCCTTAGTTGTGAGAAACTGATAAAGGTTTCAGCATTTGGCCTTGGCCTCTAGAAGAGCTGGGGGGGATGTACAGATGCAATGTGCGTTCACAGAGTTCAGAAAGCAAGGAGTAAATGACATGCTTGTGATTTATTCTCATTACAAAATCTTCTAAGGTAGCTCCTTCCTTGGCCAGTCTAGCAATCTGAGCTTTTGTGGCAGAGGCTCGTGAAGACAGGTTGTCTTGTTCCGTTCCTCAAAGTGCAGTTTTACTGGATGCTTGGACCCCTTCGGTTGGCTTCCCGCTGGTTTGTGGCCACAAATCCTCAGTCATTAGAGCACTTTTCAGTTCTACAGTTATTTTAAGGGCTGTATATTTTACCCCCGAGCCTTTCTCTGAGGATTTTGCTGTGTTGTCACTCCTGCAGAGGCCTCAGGCAGTACTCGTGCTCCACTCCCCAGCCTTCCCTGCCAGGCTAAGAGCAGCTCAGTAGCACAGGCTTACAGTCTTCCCTCCCCACTGATGAACTTGAGCCTGGCAGCAGCTGGAGATGGGGTGCATGTGGGCTGACGGGAATCCTAGCGGTTCTGTGAAACATCACCAGTGCCCGGCTGGTGTTTTCTGATCATCTGATGGCAATTTGAGAGGTCTGGCCAGGCTCGCAGTGAGGCCAGGAGTCCCCCAGGCTGGCCCAGCCAGGGTACAGCATGGGTGCGGCCTGGCTGTTGCTCTCTTCCTCAGTGCACCATGCCCACGGTAGCGATGAGCTGCAAGGCAGCAAGCTCAAACTTGCATCTCCTGGAAATTCTTCCTGGAAATTCTTTCCCTGGTGATACTAACCTGGCTCTTTTTCACTTTCCTTAGAAGCAATGAAACTGCTCACAAATACAGATCTAGATTGGGTGCCCAACAAGAGGAACTGGGAAACCTCTTTGATGTTGAAAGCTGTATTTTATTCATACACTTGGGATAAGCCCAGAGGCTGTCTGGGCAGCCAGGAAGTTCCAGAAAGGAATTTCCCCCCATCAAACTAGCAACCACAATATTTTCTCCCTTCCTCTGCAGAGACTGAGTGTGCTTATTTCCTAGTGCTTTTGCTTAAGAAGTTTCTTGCTTTCGCAGGAACCTAGGCCCCTTCTCTCTAATGCTGCCCTTCTAAGCATCGTAGTTTGAGGTTTCTTGTCTTTGACCTAAAGACCTCGAGTCTGAGGCAGCTGATGAGTTGATTGGCCTTCTCTGTGGGGGTAGGATGTATAGACTGGATGTTTCTTTCGTCTTTGGACTGACTGCTCCTGGCTAGCTCCATGGCAGGGCTCAGAACCACTGTGTGAACTCAGCTGAGGACTGTTATCATGAAAGCATTTGAAAAAGAAGAGACGTGAGTGAGTTGCAGTGACTGTATTTGAAGGAAAGAAGGTCAGAGATCCTTTAGCCAAATGAGATGATTCCTTTTCTCCAGGGGTTAGAGGCAAGAAGCTATCTAAACCAGAAATCATCACTTCTCTTTGCTTGTGTTTCTGAGGAGCCAGGCTGCCCTGCTACCCTGGAGCTTCCAGCTGGCCAAGCTAAACTGCTGGCTCTGTGAGTGCTGTCCAAGCAGCCCATTACCAAGTGGGCCCCTTCCAGGTCTGTTTGCAGAGGAATGAATATCTGCAGTGCTAGCTAGAGAAGCACGGCGTAAGCAGCCATGGTAATCCTGCTCTCCCTGGTTCTCGGTGTATTAGCCACACGCTGACTTTCCAATTGGCCCCAGCAATTTGCAGGGAGAGAATGGGCAGCAAGGGAGTTACAACAAGACATGGGGCTGCCCAGCAGTGCTGTTAAGAGCATCATCTTTTTTCCTTACTGCTGTCACGTGGCCTATGCTGGCATGGTCATTGTTTCTCTATCAAATATCAGGGATCAATAACTTCTTAACACCTTTCTCTTCAATTTCTTTTCTGCTTCTTTTCCTCTTTTTGTGGCAGTCAAAAACTCTGTCTGCAAAAACACGTATCCTAGGTAGTTGATCGCTCAGATGTGCCTAGAAGAGGTGTATCTAAAAGAGAATAGATACCTGTCAGTCTCAGCCATCTCCGACCAGCCCTTCCTGATGCTCCCTGAATGTCCGAAGTGTTTGCATGACAGCAGCTGGCTCAGTTCTGGGACAGTTTGTAGACATTAAGGTAATGGTGGCCAGTTCCCACCTTTGGGTGCCTATAGCCTTAGTGAAGGGCTCCTTTGTGACCGCACGTGGGATGTTTCCCAACTGCCTGCCCCACACTCCTGGTATAAAGACCACATGGCCAGAGCTTGGAGAGCACTTGTGTGCACTGCGACTTCACCCATGCAGCTGGGTCATGGGGTGTTTATGGTTTGTATGGTGGGGACTCGGCTTACATTGACCTATGTTAGGGCACACATCGCACAGAGGCCAAGTTAGAGATGATCCCTTCTAGAGGAGCCTATAGGCTCAGCAATTCACAACTGGGAGGAGAAATGCCCTGTGATACCTGCCATAAGCGATTAGTGGCTGGCTCAGGGATAGAGCTCGGTGCCCTTTGCCTCTTTTCTCAGTCATACTGTTCTAGGAACCATTCTCATTATTTTTGTGGACTGTCCTTCTCCCCAGCTTTTATCTACATACATTGGACTGTGGCTGAGACGGTGGATGGCCCTGCACTGTGGCACCATTCAAGATGTGCATGGCTTTGGGCCCACATCTCCCTCCAAACAATCTCTAGGCTCAGCTTTCATCCTGCTTCTGCCTTGCTTTTAGCATTGCCCTTGGCAGACAGATGCTCTTTCTGTGCCTGGCACTGGCTGTAGCTCCAGTGTCTGTCTCAGACATCACCCATTTGGGGTCATAAATGAGAGGGCATGGATGGGGTTTTTCCAGCTCATCCTTCTGTCTCCCTTGGTGTAATGAGGGGAGATCCCCAATAGATGGCACTTGAACCCCTTCCCTGGCAGGTTTTTTCTCCCTCAACATCGGGATGTTCAGACCAGCTCCCGCACAGATGCAGTGTGATCCCGCTGTGGCACATGGCAGCGCACGGGAAAGGGAAGCAGAAGAGCAGTTCAATGTGCAAGGTGGACAAAGCCCCCAGTGACTTCGAAGGATGAAAATAGCATCTCTTTCCTTATGAGAAGGCTTGGCCAGGCCTGCCTAACGGGGCCTTCTGCACCCACACACATTCCTGTTCTTGAATCTCGCAGTGTCAGTGGTACACCCTGGGCAGGATAAGCTGCAGAAGGTATTAGATTGTCCTCTGGGCACAATGGGAAACACAGCTCAGAAGGAATCTGTGCATTAAACTAATCCGCACTGCATTGTCTTCACCCCTCCTGCCTGTCTCCCCTATTGTACTGTTTGGCCAGGATTTGCTCAGAGGAATGTCTCTGAGGGAAAAGAAGATGTGGCACACCAAGAGCTAAAGCAGTTCTCCAGGGATGTCTTCCCCGTGGCAGCAGCATGCAGGAACACATGGGTATTGTGGAAGTGAACCAGGATCCTGGCTCAGCTCACAGCCCCCTGCCCTTTCCCTGTCTCCGCAATGCCATGTGTTCTTGCAGGGGGAGCTTGCCACTTGCCTCCCTTCTGCTCCTGGTCATGAGGAATTTAGAGATCTCCAAACAAGGCTGGAGTAAGCGTGTGGGCTTACCATAAATATTATGCAATGCATTTTTCATGTTTTCATGTGACCAGAGGAAACTTGGCCTCTTTAACTAGGTTTGAGATTTGGATTTGGTTTGAACCCAGCAGGCAGATCACAACTCCAGGGGTGAGAAACCCACAGGAACCAAAACCAAAGCAAAGTGATCACATGAGATGCTTGGGAAGTGAAACCACTGAATTTTGCATAGCTCCAGCAGTGTGATCTAGTAACAGGCTAGATTACAGTCTGGGAGCATACGGCTAGAGGCCAGGAGATACCGCTTCTATTCTTGGATCTTCCACAGCTTTCCTCAGTGACCTTCAGAAAGTCAAGTAACCTTCCTCTGTCTTAGTTTTCTCCTTTGGGAATAACACTATTACTTACTCCTGGAAAATATTTTGCTATCCTTGGATAGAAGTTACTTGGTAGTGTTCTGCACCCTGTATGTGTGTGGAGGAGCAACACCTCCAGACCTTTCAGGAGGCTTTCTTTCCAGCGTGATTTGCCATGTATTGGGAACCCATCTAGCATGTCAAACCTCGTCCTCACAGCAGGGATGACATAAGACGAGGGTTGGAGCAGTAGGTGGCAGCTCTGCTTTCTGCAAGGGCTTCTTTTCCTCTGGGGGTCTGCTAAATTGCTTGTTGCTGGTTGCAGCAGTGTGTCACTGTGCCTCATTCAGAGGAGGTGCTGGAGATCAATGGAGGGCTTGTGATTTCAGTCAGTTACTCCTGGCATTGTGGCAGTGGAGCAAGAGAGAGGCCATGGTACTTTACCAGTGCGAGGCACAAGGTTAGCTGGGGAGGAACTTGAGAGTGTGAGTTTCTCCTGACCCTGCTGGAACACAGAGATGCTCATGGCTACGCAGTCTGAGAAAATGCTGGGAGCAGGTGTGTATAACTTGACCCCCAAAAGACCTGGATGTACCTGAAGTTGGAGTTCCTGGCTCTTCTGGTTATATGAAATACAAAGCAAGAAAGAAATAGCTGCTCTGCAGGTATCTGCTGAAACACATGTAGGCAAAGGTTGCAGAAGCAGAGTTAATACAGGGTATTATGGTATTAGTTTCTCTTGTGTCACAAGTGCCATACCAAAGCCTCGTCGGCGCTTGCTTTTGCCGCTTGTCATTAGCAGTGCTGTCCCAGGAACAGGTCAGGCAGCCTAGCACGAGCCCACCGCCAGGCTGTGGTCACCACTGCTGTTTTGCGCCTTAGTGGGGCGGTGTGAGTTCAGGTAGAGGCTGTGAGGTGTTGCAGGTGGGGTGGCAGGTCCTGCTCTTCTCTGTTGCAGGGAGCTTTTTCAGCTTCATCTGTTCTGAGATAAACAACTGGGCCCTGGCATGTGCCTGTCCCAACGCTTGAACCCAGAGAGCTCAAATATGGGAAAGCAATCATACCCAGTAGTTTAAGCTGACTGTGTGGTTTATGGGTCATATCTCACAGACCATTATGAGGAAAGCCAGTGGCTCCAGTGCTGCAATAAAGGCCTGGGGAATCCGGCTTTATATGAAAAAAATGAATCTTCTTAAGTGACATTCACCAGGATAAGAGACTCTCAGTTGTCAGGCTTTGGGATGTACCTCGATTATTGGTCAGGGATCAGGAGTAATTCTTACCTAACATCAGATATATTATTGCATATGTATGTGGAGGATTTCTGCTTTTGTCTGGCGTTTTACTCTCCCCTGTTGGAGGCAGGATGCTAGACTAGTGATCTGATAATGTGCACCATTACCTGTTTTCCTGTATTCATGCAATAAGGAAACCAGAAGTATCTAGAACAACGTATGGTTATTTAGAGTCATAAGATTGGATGGTGATTTAATTTGGTGTGAACTGAGGGAAAACCAGGTGAAAATAAGTCCACAGTGTGAATGCAGAACTCACAGAGCAAGTACGGTTTAATAGTTGGGATCGTTTCCTACCGCAGGCATCTTCTAAGAAGGCACTATCTGAAAAGCAGAAATGTTGTTTTCTGGCTCAGACTCTCTGCCTGTTGTACTCCTTCAAGAAAAATCCTTTGCTAACTGGAGCTGAACTGAGGCCCTTTCCCCTGCAGCGGAGATGTTCTCTTTCTTTTCCGCAGTCAGCATTTTATGAGTGCTCTTTCCTTATCTCGTTACAGGCATGCTGGCTGAGAATGGGGAACCGATACGTTAACCAGCCTGCGCTCCTCTGGAATTTGTACACAAGTGGAGACCTCCTCAGCGCTTCCCAACTTGCCCCCCGAGGGAGGTTGGGACAAAAGGCACCGCTGGCCCCAAGGGACTGCTAATGGGCAAAAGGGACCTTTCACCTAGACACGGGGAGTTTATCGCTGGCGTGGAGTTGGCAGTGGGTGAAAGCCCTTTGTTGTTACTCCTGGCAAACGCGTCGGTGGCTTCCTGTGGGCTCAAAGCGGCCGGGAGCCTATCAGCCAGCCCCCGATAGCCGTCCTGACTGTTTTGCCAGGGAGGTGCTGGCGGACGGGCCGTGGAGATGGAGCACCTTGCCCCTGCCTGAGGGCAGCTGGTGCCACAGGAGCCGGTGCCCTCCCGGCCCCGCGCTTGCATCTGCGGCGAGAAAGGCCGGTGGCGAGTTTCCCGGCTGCTGCAGGCCCTTTGCAGGCTCCCCGGGAGGCTCGAAATGGGACACACGGGTCCTCCCTGTGGGCCTGTGCTCTGAATCAGGGGCGGGACAGATAGGTCACGGCACCCTGCTACCCTCCTGGTGTGAGCAGGCTGCGAGCCAGTGCAGCAGGAGCAGTTATCAGTCTGATACGTCCTGAGCAGAGCCCGCCCAAGTCGGGGACCCGGAGAACGGGACCCGGGGAACGCCACCCGGGGAGGGCCGCCGGTGGCACCGCGGCGGGCCGGCTCCAGCCCCTCGGGCATCCTCTGGGCTGGAGGAGCGGGCACCAGCCGTCACGCCGGCGGGGCCCCTTTAAGCGGAGGCCCCGCCCCGTCCCGCCCCGTCCCGCCCCGGCCGGCCAATGGGCGCCGCGGCTGCGGCGCCGTTTGTTACAAGTTTCCCGTCGCGGGCAGGGGCGCGGGGCGGCCGCGGCGGTGTGGGAGCCCGGGGCTGCGGCGCCCGACGGCAGCGGGGCGCGATGCCCGCCTGGGGCCGCCGGCGTCGGGGCTGACGGGGGCAGGCGGGAGCGCTGCCATGAGCGGAGCCTGGGGCCTCGGCTAGGGAGCTCCGCCGTCCCCCAGTAAACACGCTGCGCCGAATGTCTCTTGTCCCTTGCAGCACGCTGCCAGCTGGTACCTCCTTCCTTTCTGAAGCGTAACCGGGGAGGGGGTGGAAAGCAAAGGAAGTTTGGTATTTATTTTTTTCTTTAGACTTTGGAAAGGGATTCCCTCTCCGTCCCCCCGCGGAGGGCTGTAGGACAGTGTGCGGTGGCGGAGGAGAGAGGGGCACAGCTGGAAGAGGGCTGTCCGGAGCCTTCCCCCCCCCCCCCGCGCCGTGTACCTGGGGGTGCTGGATGCAAGCTCTGCGGAGCTCCTCCAAGCGTAGCAGCAGCGGCTCGGCAGATGTAGATGCGTGCGTGAGTGTATGCTTAACCCTTTCTTGGCTCCTCGGATTTGTACCATGCTGAAGATCCTCACCAAAAAGCTCAGGAACCAGAGTTTGAATGAAATTCAACCTTTCCAGCTAAAGGTAAGAACAGCCGGTTTTGCCTCCGTTGTTTTTTGCACCCTTTGCGTAACTAATAACGGGGCCTTGAGAAGCTAGTAACTTGCAGTGTTTATTATGCTGGGCCAGTTTCCTCTCAGCCAGTGTTCTCAATAGGAACTGGCCTAGGCTGTATTCGTGTTACTAAAGTCTTGTTCCTTTGCTCTTAGAGTTACCCTACATAATTCAATAGGTAATACAGAAAGATGGAAAAAGGCAGATGTATCTGTCTGTTCTTTAGAAGTATTTACTTTTAAGGGGGTTCACATTTAGCTAGATAGGCATTTGCCTGTCTAGTTACCTTTGTATGTATGCAATCTCTGTATGCGTGCAATCTGTTGTCTCCCAGACCTCACCAGGCTAGAACCCCCCTGTGCTAGGTACTGTACAAACATGATTTGCCTAAAATGCCTTTCAGCTTGTTATTTGCATTTCTCTCCCTTCTGGTCCTGAAGGCTGGAATCTGAGCTGAAGTTTGCAGTCAGGCTCACTGCATTGACCCATGGCTTTCTGAACTCTGCTTACCTCCTTTCTTAGTGTTCAAAAGAAAAATGAGGCTCACAGGTTCAGGATAAGCCCTTCCTGCCAAATGCAAGGGGGAATTTTTGAGGCATATGCAATGGGATAAAAATGGAGTCATGATGAGTTACTTACAAAAAATTACCAGATTCTGATTTGGCAAAAGTGTTGTGAACCAAGCGATACCCCCTGAAATCAGCAGTTACTCTGGATTGGCATCAGTACTGCGGGAAGTGTAGCACCTGGCCCCAAATCAAAGAAGGGATCTGGGAAAAGTAGCAGCCCTCGTTGCCTGAGCTGGGGGCTGGGGATCCATATACCAGACTCTAGTGGAGTCTTTTGTATGTGTTACACAGAGGCGGATTGCCGTATGGCTGCACTTCTGCGCAGTCACTGGACACGCTGATGGCAACTTTGTTAGAAACAGTGCTGATGTTTCCTCAAAGTTTGCTCTGTCTGTGTACTTCTTCCTGTGGGGATTGCATATTCTGTGGTTCTTGGCGGAGGCAGGATTAGATTTTATTTTTGGAAATAAAATAAGGGCAATGCTTTAGGTTGTGGTGGACGGCTTCAGTACAGAATCTCTGCGGAGGCAGTGGGGGATTTCTTTTGAACACTCTGGTTTTGGGCCCTGTGGCTGTGATCGCCTCCTTTAGATTTGTTGTTTGTCTCTTGGAGCCTCAGGTTGTGAAACCGTGAGAATCTTTGGAAGGAGCTCTCAGGGGTATATACAGCCTTCAGGATGCTTGGAGGCATGCAGGAAAACCCACAGGAGTGGGTATCTGCAGCCATTTTGTTCATATTAGTGCCAAGGGTTTGTGCTGCAGACAGGTGGTCTGCATTTTTGCAGGCTCAATGGAGAAGAGAGACTTAAGCTTGCAGTGTTTCTTGCAAGGCTAATGCATAGACCATCAGAGGTAGCGTTGCAGCCTGCCGTGGGGGGTGGTACAATGACTGGTATACATGTGTATGGGCAGAAAGCCAGACTTTCAAACTCTGGGTTTATATATGTTTTGTAGGTCTTTGGGGACCATGTGCAGCTGCCTGGTCTTGGTTGAGCCTCATACCAGCATACTAATCGCTTAACAAAACCTGCAGTGCTCTGTCTTGGGTGTTGGGCCAGATCTCCTTGCAGGTGTGGATACGGGATAGGTGTCACAAGCAGTGAGCGGTGTGGGAGTTTTCTGTGGCTGCATTGTGCATGGACCCTGTGACGAGGCCCAGTGTCCTGTACCATCTCCCTCTACTGCCCTGAGGTGATGTGGGGCTGCCAGGCTGAACTCTGCTTACCTCCTTTCTTAGTGTTCAAAAGAAAAATGAGGCTCACAGGTTCAGGATAAGCCCTTCCTGCCAAATGCAAGGGGGAATTTTTGAGGCATATGCAATGGGATAAAAATGGAGTCATGATGAGTTACTTACAAAAAATTACCAGATCCTGATTTGGCAAAAGTGTTGTGAACCAAGCGATACCCCCTGAAATCAGCAGTTACTCTGGATTGGCATCAGTACTGCGGGAAGTGTAGCACCTGGCCCCAAATCAAAGAAGGGATGGACTTCTGGACTTCTGCCTTCTCAACTTCCTCACATTGGCCTGTGCCTGTGCAGGTCTGTACATATTCTGGCATGTGTGGTACGTGCATTATTTAAAAGGTCCAGTCAGCTGTCATTGAAACCTAGTGAAAAGTTAGTTATGTGTGAGCATAAAATCAGGTCTGTAGTAGTTTAAGTGGAGAATGAGCAACTGACTTGGATAGAATAAGAACTGATCTGCATCCACTACCCAAACCAAGAGCTTTCTGAGCTTTAAAAACAGTGTGCTTACCTGCTCTTCTTTATCACCCACTTGCTTTTGCACTTTATGACCTTTGTTGGAAGTTCCCAAATTCAAGGGAAAGCAAGCTGCTGTTGTGTTTCTGGCTTGCAACAGTCCTGCCATTAGGTAAAGTCCTGGGAGGCTGTCCTTGGGTAAATTGTCAACTCATTTTTGTAAGCTTTGGAGATTTGACCAACCTTGGATTGGCATCCAGGCTTTGGTAGTCTTTTCAGGATGAAATTTCTGCCCATTGCGAAGTTCTCATTTTGGTACCATGTGTGCCGTATTGGTTTAGTGTGGCTGTGATAGGTTCTCCTAGTGTTCCGCCACCTGGAGAAGCTGAGAGGCTGCCATTGCCTCCTGTAAGTGAAACGAGGAAATATGCAAGCTTTGGGTGTTGATGTGATGGACTTTTCTTTTTTTCCCTACTAAAGATGGTCTTCAGGCAGTTGACAGCTAAGGCTGCTCAGATGACTTTGACTCAAGAGGTCTGCTGGCTCATGCTGGGATTGCCGAGGAAGTTACTGTCTCTTTATTGCCCTTTCACCAGAAGTCACCGTAATGGGAAGGGAGGGATTGACTGACTGACATTTCACCTGCTGTTGGGTTAGCGTGCGCTGCCAGCAGTTTCTGGTAAAGGTGGCTGGGCTGTGAAGCGTGGTAGTTAGGGTTCAAATTTGAACCCTTAGCCTTGGAAGACTCGTCCTGCTGACCTTGCTATCTCCCCACTGGACGCTCATGTCCCTGTAGCGGGGGTGGCTCAGTGGCAGCGTGTCTGCTCCTGAGCTCTTGCGGTTCATAGTCCAGCCCACTGGCTTACAGTTCTTCAGCTGCTGCAGCTAAATCCAAGAAAGGATTGTGAATTCGAGCCTTGTGCCTCAGCCTGTTGTTCCACCTCTTGCTTCAGTGGTCTGGTGTTATTTGCTAGAGATTAGGCCAGATTCAGAAACCTCTGGTTTTTGGCTGGCTGTTAGAAATCAAGAGCCAAAAGCAGATCTGACTTTACAGGTTAGGCTCATCTCTGGTCTGTTCCAGAGCAGGCTTTCTGGGACAGGAGAGAAGAGTGAGAACAGGGGCTTGTCCCATACTGTAGTGGAATGCTTCAAATAAGGAAAGTGAGAGAGGCCTGTAACTCAAGGCCTGAATTTTTCATTGGTTATCCAGTATTACAGTCTAGTACAGTTTTTTTTTATTATTTTCTTTCATAGTTTTGGACTGGTAGCCCTGAGAAGCCCTTCCTGAATTATAAGTCAAATTTTTTAAGGAGCATTTAAAATGCATATCCTGGGGTTGCATGTGGGCTTATGTGATGGAGTACTGATATTGAGCCCTTAGAAGTACTCTCCAACCAACTCAGTGAGCTCTCTACAGATGAAACGTCTTGTTCATCCCTGCTACTTGGGGTAGGGGTTTCTCACACATGCATTTCTTCTAAATCCCTCTTCAACTCTTGTGCCCTTGCATATTTGTGTAGTGGCTAAAGTGTAGGTGTCTATTTTCTAAGCTTTGCTTGCAAGCAAGCTCCTTGGGGCAGGGAGCATCTGGTTGGAACAAGTCTGTGCATTGCCAGTCAAACTAAGCCCTTAATTAGTGGCCCTAGGTGTTATCAGAATGAAACAGTTGGGTTGTGGTGTGTTAAAAAAATTAACTGGCTGGAACATGTAGCTGAAGAAAACTGAGCACTTTAAGGGTGGCAATTCCATTCCAGCTTTGCTGTTGACACAACCAACAGCAATTGGAGGCAATGCAATTGATGTTCTAATCCACAGAAGTTGTTAAATTACTTACGTACTTGGCGTATTCCTTTTTGTCCTGGGCAGAGGTACTTAAGACATGTTTGTCATTTCCTTAATGTCGATCAATGAAATGAAGTCATATGTAAGTCTGTTCAGGTGACAGAGAACTGCATTTCTCTGCTATGTAATTTTAGCCTTACGCTTGCTTACAAGGGAACTGTGGACTAGGCACTAACAAAGCAACCGTGTCAGCTCTCTTCACGTACCCTTACAGCTTGTATGTGTGCATACACAGTGCTGGGGACCAGTAAGTCATGTCAGTTATTTTCTGCTGGCATCTGCATCTGGAATCAGCTATGAGACTCCAGTCTGGCTGGCCAGCCCTGATGAATGACTGGGAATCGTTCTGATCCTTCCTATATGAAATGGGTTCAGTTGGCTGTGCAAAGCGAACCTCAGGCTTGCAGACAGTGATTTCTGAATCACTTTCCTGGTGGTAGCTGATTATTCTGCAGAGGCAGGAGTGTGTTATTTAAACTTTTTCTCCTCAGACCGAAAAAGAGTGAAGTAGCATCGTTATTATTGATGCACAGTGGGTGAGCTTTCGAAGATCTGTGTAAGGGCTCATGCTTTGTATGAATGAGGACAGATTAATTTCCTTCTTTCTTTGGGTTGACTGCTTGTCACATGCTCAGCCAGCCACTGGTCTTCAGGCTGAAGACAGCTTGGCACAGTGAAAACTTAGCTTCGTCTGTCTCCTGTTGTGTTTGAAGGATTTCTCTCCTTCATGGGTTTTTCAGCACATCCCAAACAGGTTAATTCCTCTAGAGCTGGAGGATTCTGTTTTACATTGAAGCTTTGCTTTTCCTACTACTAACACCTGGTAAGGTTAGATGCTTCTGGTTTGTCTTAATCTCACTCAGGAGGGGGACAAGCCCTTGCATGAATGTGAGTGTGTAAGTACAATTTTGGCTATTGGAGTATCTATGAATATGCCTAAAGTTAGGTTTGTGATAATTTGGAGTAAAATTATGTTAGTGAGTTAGAAATGCTGTAATAGATACTTAGCCAAGGCAAAGAATAGAACAAGCAATCGCAGCCACTCAAACCTTAAGTTTTTGAGACTTCTGCCTGAGGCATTGTGAAATAATAGGTTTGCAATTCTTTCTACTTGGCTTCTAAGGTCTGAATCTTCAAGGGTTGTCATCTTTCCTGTGCAGAGGTCCAGCACCAATAATCTCCTGTAATGACTTAATTTCACAGAGTGGGTCTTCAGACAAATTGCAGATATTGCAAATACAGCATAATGGGAAGTTCATTGACATTGGGATAGTTCAGTGAGACATCCTGTTCAGCTGGCCTTGTTTATGCCTGATATGAAAATATGGGCTAGATTAAAAAAAAAATAAAAATCCACCCCCCAGTGTCACGAAGAAATCTCATTACTTTTCCTTGTATTTCCCAATTCTTGATTTTTATTTGAATGAAAATTTGAATTCTAAAAATGTATTTAAATTTTTCATTTCAGTGAAAACAGATCAATCCATTTTGCTTTGCTGGACAGTGCAGTTCTACTTCATTTCTTGCTGTCATGCAAGCAAGTCTTACAGCTCCTGAATTTATGTTGCACTGTTTGGGATGCTAAAAGTTTTCCTGAGCAGGAAAATAGCTTATATTTGAAGTGAAAATAGAAAGCAGACCTAGGTCATCATTTGTTTTAATTATGGCTCTTGCAAAACAGTGGGTTCACCTTTTTTTAAAGTAAAAAGCAACGCGTGCATCCACTTAGGACATCTCTGTGGAGCAGTGGGTGGGCAGGGCACACTCTGCCGTGGCGTGCCAGTCTGGCCAGCTTCTCTGGCTGTTCCTGGAGCATGCCTGGGATCATAGAAGTGCTGTTGGGATGAACCAAAGGCTGCATTCCCTTTTCAGTAGGAAATACACTCCTACCTGCACTGTAGGCAGCACCAACCCCTCCTAGCCCCACATATTTATCTGCAGCCCCTGCTTTCCTGTTCAGTGAGATTTGGGTTGCTGGGTGACCCAGTTCTTCCTAGCAACCAGCATCACAGGTATGTGTGCACTCAGGGCTATTTTCTGCAGCAGTAACTGTTGTATGTGGCCGTGGGCAGAGCCTGTTTGTCCTTTTGCCACCGTTGACCAGCAGAGTCAGCCAGCTAAGCTGGTTTTGAACAGGCACCAGCACCACCCACAACCACACAGCACGAACACCCAGGCAAGGATTTAGAGAAAAGCCAATTAGTTGTGACCTTTATCTGCACAGAAAGCATTCCCTGTGCAGTACGAACTCTGCTGTGACCCAGGCCTAAGAGTTGATGTAAAGGACATATGGCCCAACGTGACCTATGCAGAGCTGTCTCCATGCCAATCTGGGCACAGGCCTGCCCAGGCTGTGGGGACACAGCACACAGGTGAAGCACAGTTCAAAGAAGTCTGGTTTCTTCTGCTTGGGGGTGGACAGCTCAGGGTGCCTCTGGGCATTTCTCCCCTCTCTTGCTATGTTGTTCTTGCTTTTCAGACCCATTATAACCTCCTCCCTGCCATGGTTCTGTTTGGACATTGACCTGGCCTCCATGTGTACCTCAGTATATACATTAGAAGGAATTGTTCAGTTGTTGTAGGACAGGCATTTTGAGGCTGGGGCATCTCGGGAGCTGGCTGAGGCAGAGAGAGTGGATCTTATATAGTGAGTAGTCTCTCCTCCTTCTCTGTAATTACTGCAGCACACCAAGCGCTTGGCCCGGTGGACTTCCACTGTTCTCTCTGAGACAGCCCTAGGAGCATGGGAATGCTGCAACAGAGTACCCTTGTGTGGGTACATCATGTGAAGAGCTCACGTGGTTGCCTTTCTAGTCCAGTCTTGATAGCTTCATGGAGGGTGAAATGCTGTGGACACTTATGGATATATCCGGTGGACCTGGATATAAGAAAGTATCTTGCTTGGAAGATTTGCACCAAAGCTGCCACATATAGCTGCATGTGCAATAATCCAAATCCTGGATCTGGGGTGTTGTTCTGGGTTAGTTGTTCTGGGTTAGCAATGTCATTTGGGGGTCGCAGAATGTCATTTGGGGGTGGCAGGGGCTAAAAGCCCAAAGAAGGTTCTGAGAGTGACGATCAGCTTTGGAAGTAGCTACTGTGGACCGGTCTTTGTTTCAAGCCCTCTCCTCCCCCAGCACTCTTAGCCAGCCTGCCCACCATCCAGGCTAACTGTAGAAATAAAATCCTGCTGCAGAGTCCCTTCAGCTTGCTAAGGCTTGCGCTGTGGTGCTGGGAATGGAGACTGATGCCTGTGCCCCACTGGCATGCACCTTCTAAACGACTGTGTCAGCGAGGAGATGTGGTGAAACCTGTCCCTCGGGCTTGGTAGTATGTGAGGCTATGGATTGCCATCCTCAAATGAGCTACCATCGTGTGGGACTGGCATGACTGGGTTGGTTGGCTGTTGTACCCAGCAAACACACCTGAGAAAAGCCCTTTACAGCTTTGCCTGGGATCACCTCCCAACCCTTGTTCCAGCATCAGCCTGTATGAGAAGACATAAGAGTTCAGGGGTGGAAACACCTTCAGAGGAAAAGAGGAAACCAGTGCCTGACCCCAGGTGGCCTGAGGAGGCTTTTATTAGTCTTGACTCCCATTTCAGGGATGGGTTGAACTGAGGTTTGTTGCCTGACTGCAAGGTAGATGGTCCTTATCTGAATTTAGGTTTATGAAAGGACAGGAGATGTCTGGATAAAGTACTCCCAAATACCTCAATATTCATTAATGTCCACAATGAGAGTAGATGGACCTTGGTTTCTGACATTTCTAGGGAACAAACTATTGATTGGCCTTGAGTAGCTGATTAATTGATTTGACTGGGCTGCAAACCTGGTTTAGAGCCGCTGATTTCAAGGAGATCACAGACTTCTAGTTGCTGATGGCATAAAGATCCTATCCCCTCACATTCATTTTGTTCAGAAATCTGTTTCACCTTACTCCTTCCTAATGGGGTCACATTGTTTCCATGATGCAGGCTATTTTTTATTTAGCTGATGCCCTTACTTCTTGGCATCAGAGGCCACAATCTGCCAAGCTCTATATGGGCATAAGATGAGAAGAAAATTTCCTTTGGTTGAATGGGGAATTTCCCATCTTGAGGAGAGGTGACAGACAGGCAGCTAGATCCTCCAGTTTGCTGAGAGTGTGTCTGGATGTAAGCTGGGAAAATATAAAATAATCCTTCCATATCCTGTCACCCAGTTATTACACACAAAGCCAAGTGGTTGTTCCAGACAGTTGTGTGCAGCCAGACTGTTTTTGTGTGTGGGTTTCTGTTTTCTTTTTCCTTTATTCCTAGGAGTTGGTTATTCCAAAGAAATAAAAGTTCTTTGGCCAAAGGCTAATTAACAGGAGAGAACAGTGGTATTTGGTGTGGAGCATATGAAGTGACATAATTTAGAGGCTTAAAAAATCAGCAGCTTCCATGTATATATTTTTGTTCATAGAAAACCCTTTATTCTGGCTTGCGTAGAACAAGCCATTCTTGGGAAACCCCTCAGTGGTATTTTGCAGAGGGCTGCAGTGCAATGCAACTTTTCCCATGTCTTTCACCTGAAATGCTATGTGGGGTCCTGATTTAGTATGTGGTGCTTGGACACGGTGTCAGTAGCTATCTGTGGTGAGATGAGTTGGATCTGCAAGAACACTGTTGGGTTTTGTTCTGTGCATTCCCAATGCGTTGTGATATTGCAAGTAAATGCATGTGCTGTGTGGCCTGCTTCCATGAATGGGGCTCCAGAGCACCCATCCTGTTTTAGACCTACAGTCTGTTTCCCCCGGTATCCTATCGCCTGCAGGTGCCAGAGGTGGGCACCTAGGGAAGACTGTAAGAACAGCACATACTTTGGTCTCAGGGACTTTTTGAGACAGAACTGCTGTCTGTGCATTAGTAGCCCAGTGGACTTCTTTTACCTAAACCTGTCCAGTTCCCCCCACCAAATCTTTGCATCCAGAACATCCGGTGGCAAAAAGCTTCACACCTTAACTACATGTTGCTGAAGGATCACCTGTTGTTTGTTTAGAACCTGCCTCTTACTAATTTAATTTTGTGCTTTCTGGCTCGTATATTGGAAGAGAGAGTAAACATTCAAATTCTGTCTTTGTCCACTCAATCTCTAGCCCATCCCTCCATGTGCAGGGTGAAGAGACCACCCCTTTGGCCAGGTTCTCCCAACTAGGAACCACTTGGAATTACACAGTGCCTACCAGAAAAGGATCTGGTGCAGTGAGAGCCATTGCAAGTTTTTACATGGTCCTAACTCTTACTTTAAAGATGCCTGACCAGATGGATCAAAGATCTAGTCTTGAAGGATTATCTGTATTACTGGCTTGCTCCATGATAAAAGGCAAGTAGTTTAGCGTAAATCCACAGAGATGAAACAGCTCGCGTCCGCTTGCACTCAGGAGGGTTAATGTGGGATTTTTAAAGGAGGAGAAGCCTGAAATGTCTCATGTGCTCCAAATGCATTTTCCAGCCTGACTGTGAGGCATTGTTCCTTGTGTTTGCAATTCTGGCTAATGTAGTTCTTTATGGCTGAGCAGAGGTGAGTGTTGAGTGAGGTCTCCCAACACGGGCAGCTTCTCCTCAGCTAATGAAATATCTCAGGGCAATGGCAGTTGCCCTCTCTGGGTCTTTTGAGGAAGGAATGGAAAAGCTGTTACCAGATGTGGTGTTTATGCCAGCTGCTGTCAGCTGTACTCCCCTGGTAGAGGGGACCCATGCAATACTGGGGAGTTGCTATAAACTGTCAGAGAAGCTGGCCTGTGCAAAGGGACCTCTTCTCATCACAGAAATGTAATAACAGAGCTAGGCCAGTGGGGATGGGGTGTGAGTTGGGAGTAGTGTATTTAAGTCCACATGGCCTAGGCAGGAATGGTTGGCAGTGGTGTGAGCAGCCATCTCCCGCTCTCCCCTCTCTCAGTACATGCATTACAGATAAGATCAGCTATGCTATAGGTGTCCCTCCAGTTCTAGGTGTCCCTTGTACTGTCTTCGCCTTATGTCTGAGAGAGTTGTCAGCCTGTGATAAATAGTGCTGCTTTTAATCTGACTGTGTTTGGAGCTGGGGTTCAGCAGCGAATGGGCTGTAAATTATAAATGGAACTAAGTCACTGTATCTTAACACAGTGTGGGTGAGGCCCTGTAATGAAGGTCTTTAGTCCTTCAGGCTCCTTCTCGTCTTTCTGGACTGCTGTGCTTTGTGGTGTCAACACTGCTGAATAACACTGCAGGGTGTGAGCCAGGGGAATGCCAGGGCTCCACGCTGTGAGCTGTCAGAGGAGTTGAACTCCTTTGCAAAGGGATCTCTTTGCAGCACAACCATTTTGTAGGTTGCGGCTTCTTTCTGATGTTGATGTTTCCCTACACTTCACCACTGATTTCTTTGCTAATTCGCTTTTAATCTATGTATGTAAAATGCTATCTCCCCGCATAGGATGAGGAAGTTAACAGGTGAATGCTAGTCTTCCAAGAGAACCCTTGAAACTTGGATATGAATTAGCCATAACTCTATCACATCAGCAAAGCCATCAGTAGAGTTAACAGAGCTGGCAAGAAAGTTGCTGTGTGGCTCCATCACATGCAGGTGACTGCTGGCTGAGGCCAGGCTGTGGTGGGTATTTGTACTGAGCAGAAAGTGAGTGGTGAGAGGAGGGTAGGAGATTTGCTGGAGGCTTACTGGGGAGTGGCACATCTGGAAACTTCACTTGCAGGTAGAAGTGGAGTTGGAGGAGTGTATGGTTTCTGTCACTATAGTAAGAGCTATAAACCTTAACCAGACTCTTAAGCTAACAACATAGGGATAGCTTGAGAATTTTTTAAAAATTCTTGCTACCAGAAAGGATGATACATGTCACAGCATGGAGCTGCAGCATTCCCCTCACTTCTGTACTGCAGAAGCAATCTTATTTTGTAAAACATAGTGGTCTGGCAGGGCAAGGAGGAAATCAGAGGATTAAAGGCTCTACTTCAGTGGTAACACCTTTGTCACCAGACCCTATCCACCTGCTGAGTGAGGGCTGTAGTGACTTTGTTCTGTCTGTAATTTCTAACATCATAACCTGTTAAATCATGGCCCCAAACACAACTGCAGCGATGTTTATAAAAAGAGTTTCTGGTTCTCGTAGTGGCTTTGAGGGTAAATAAACTGACTGGCATTCTCTCAGATTTGGAGTATTTTGGGTGCTAAGGACCAGAGTCTGGGTGTTTTCTGCCTAGGACGCTTTTAAAAGTCTCCTTTTTTAGTTGGTAGTATTCTTTTTGCATCGTCTGTCACACAAGTTTGATGGCTGGTGGGAGGAGTGTGTGCATATATGTGGGTGCCTATACCATTGGTCTCTGGGTAGAACGGAGTCTCTTCTAGTGTCTTTGAAAGTATTGCCTTTTGGAGGTTTATCTTGGGTGGAATTTAAAAGGATGATCTTGGTTTTGCTCTTCTAACAATATTTGCCCAGAGCTTTTGAGAACAGACTCATGGTGGATAGGAGTCAATGGAAAAGGGTATTGCTGTGGCTCACCTGATACCTGTGTATAAGACCTGGTCCCTAGCTGATGTAGAACAGTGGAGCTCAATTGTGGGCATCAGCTGTATTCAGTTCCCTGTGGTCAGAGAACATTAGATATCTGCTGTTTCTGGTGATGGAGTCCATGTGTTCATGCTTTCTTTACTGAAAGAGTGGTCAGGCCTTGGAACAGGCTGCCCAGGGAAGTGGTAGAGTCACCATCTCTGGAGGTATTTAAAAGACGTGTAGATGAGGCCCTTAGGGACATGGTGTAGTGGGCATGGTGGTGTTGGGTTGACGGTTGGACATGATGATCTTAGCGGTCTTTTCCAACCTGTATGATTCTCTGATTCTATGATTCTATGCACCGTAGGCTCATTGGTGCTGTATACCATACTTCTCTGGAGCAGTGGTGAAGCATTGGGACTTGCTGGTTTTTTATTTTGCAAAAGCCCCTGGTGTTTTTATGTTTAGCCTTCCCCTGCACAATCATCTCAGCCTAGTCCTGGCAAGAGCAGGGGGAGACTTAGAAAAGGAGGTTTGATACAGACTGACTGCTGCAAGAGAACTGATGTGGGGCAGATGAGAGTGTGCAGAATCCAGCTATGCTCTGTGGGTTTGGAATGAACCATATTTATTTTACCAATCTCTGTGCACCTTGCCAGTGCTGAACCCAGCCCTGCTGCACTTGTCTCTGCATAGTCCTCTGATTCACTCCACTTGTAAATGAGGATCTCCAAGCGTAGGGCAGTGCCTTGTCATCTCTGTAGTTCTAGTAAGGTTTGGCCACAGCTGTAACTTCTTTCCAGGAGCTGTAGAGAGCAGATAAAGATAATCTTGCCATGCAAACAGTATGTTCAAAACACACGTATTAATTTGTTCATGGAATTACAGAAGGATGAGGGAGAGGATTTAAAACAATAAAAGGACCACACATGCGCCTCCCTGCGACCACCCACCGCTCATGTTCTTGCTGTTCTGTGCAAGCCTAGTGTTTTCCTCTCTTAAGATCTAGGTAACCCAACTTAAGTCCGCACTTGTGGAAATCAAGTTCAGTTCCTCAGAACAGAAGCTCAGTTTCCATGTTCTCTGGTTAATGACTCCCACCACTTGCACCCTCGGAGTTGCCAGTCACCATGTTTGCCTGTGTCTGTGTAAGGTAAGCATTCAACAAAATGACATCTGTATTGTTAAACATTGTGGACTTGGCTACCTAGAGTGACTCTCTGCCTCCCTCAAATCTGTGAAACCACCGATGGTTAACTAGATTCTAGACCCATTCAGAAGATGATCTGTCTGACTAAATGTGCAGCATTCCTACAAAAAATAGGAATCTTGCTGTCTTCGGCATGGGGCAGGCCTGGAAAACAAGGGCCTTGAGGAGTGCTGAGTCCCACTGGCCCATCACTGCTTTCACTGACTCAGCCAGACAGCTGATCTGTCAAGAGGACAATGTTCAAGGGTTATGAACCCTGGGTTTGAATTGTAGCAATTTGCAAGGAAACAGGGAAAGGAGTTTGGAGGCAGAGCAATTATGAAAATTAAAAAGGCAAATAATAATAATAATGGAAAAAAAGACTTTAGAAAGTGTTTCCAAACTAGGACTGTTCTGGCTGGAAGTTTAGCTGTTGAAGGACCCCAGCTGTAAAACCCCGATCTAGTGTAGGCAGTCATATCTCACTTCTGGATGTTTGAAGACTGAACTGAACCTTTCCTCTAATCTTTAACTCTGATGCTTTTCTTGAGGAGAGAGCAAGCATTACAGCCTGTTTTAGTAGCATACGTTGTCCCTGTAATGCTGAATATCTCTAAAATAAAATTTAAAGGAGAACTTGGGAGAGGAGTTAAATGTTAATTTGAAAGTCTGTTTGACTCACTCCTTCCTTCTTTCTCATGTTGTTCCATGGCTCAAAGCTGCCTTTCAGTGTCTCATAATCTCCCTTGTTTTCCCACTTTCTCTAATTCAGAGTTTCTTATAATTGGGAGGATGGCTTCTCCCTCATTCAAGATCAGGCAGTGTCCCATGACAACTGCAGCAATTGTTGACCTGGAAAAATAACAGTGGGGAAATTTAGTAAAATGTTTTTACTAAAGCCAAGCAGTTGGGAAGGAGAAGAGCCAGCAGCAGGGCCCTGTGCTGGAGGATGCCCATGTCGCTAGCAGTTGCTCTGTAGGCAGTGTGGCAGGGAGAAGGTGAGTGAGTACTGGCTTCATTTCTTTGGTCTGAAGAAATGGAAATCGGTTCCCCATAGCAGAGATATCAATAGTCATTAGTAAGTTCATCATCCCTTTCTGCTTTTGTGCCAGGAAGCAGTGAGTGAGACCAACGCAGCAAAGTCTCTTTCCAGGGCTCGTGGAAGGGGCTTTACAGGAGTGCCAGGGCTCAAGTGAATGAACCTGTGTCACAAACAGTCTTACATGTGGCAGCACAGGCAGCATTGGCCTCTGCTGGGGCAGCCACCTCCCTGGAGGTAAACTCCCTCCCTCCCAGAGGAAGATTGGGAATGATGCCCTCCAACCTGTGTGCATTCTTCATTCAAGCTGGGAACGAGAGGTTGCCTGTGGCCAGTTGTATCTTTGTCTTATGTACTCCGCACGCACACACCCTTCACTGCACAAAACCACCTCGTTGGTGTTTTAGCTTTTTAGGACAATACAGCCATTAAGTGAAGTCTGTTGGAAGAGATTTGTTCTGCCTTAGAAGTGAGATTCCCTTCTCTCTTGTAAGCTCCCAGATGATCCTTAATGTAATTACTTTTGATTATATGATAGCAGGTTAATTTCTTGTCTGTAAGCAAAGACGAAGAGGAACTTTGCTTTAACAGGGTGGGGTTTTTTAATTGTCTGATGTATTTCAGGGCTTTAGACTCTAAGGGTGACTGGACCTTTTAGGACCTGGGCAATTATGGCTGCAGCTAGTTGTCATTACTCAGTTGACAAGCAGCAGTGTGAAGAGAAAGACAGAAGTTTTTTCTATCTCTAGCTTTTTCTTATATCTGCTAGTTTGTCTTTCATGTTAAATCTCCCTCAAAGTTATAAGCTTTACATTCAGTTCTCCTTAAATCCCATCTGATTATTCTACACAAACCCATCTTTCCTTACTGGAGATTGATGCAAAATCAAGCGCATGGGGAGGTTTGTCCATGTTCCTATCTGGCATGGTGGGAGTCCTTAGCCTGACAGAAGGCATATCTGGTGCTGGAGCTGAAGGTCCCAGGTGTAAGACTGAGATCCTCATCAACGGGAGGCTGCTGTCTTTGACCTTCAGATCTGATGCATTTCCTGAAGAAAGACTGGAGGTTGGATGGGCACCCATCCTTTGTTTTCTGGCTTGTTTTGTGCCATGGCTTGTAAACATTCACACATCTATGTGAATTGGAGATTTTCTTCTCTTTAATTTTGCACATTAGGGTACAGAGTGTACAGGGCACAGTCCTGGACAACCTGTTCTAGTTGACTCAGCTTGAGCAGGGGCTCGGACTAGATGATACCAAGAGGTCTCTTCCAATCTAAACAGTTCTGTGATTTGTATACTGTGAAGTGAAGTGGGATCTTTGACATGGAGGTTGAGTTTTCTCACAATTCTGAGTTTGTGAGGCAAACAAGGCTGTGTTGCCTTGGACAAAAGTAAATCTGTAGCTAATGTAAGACAGGGACTGTGCAAGGGAGGCTGGAGGCCTGAACACAATACCGCTGTGTTTAGTGGAATGCTTTTGAAGAGAGGACAGTGTTACTGTTAAAGCCTGGGAAGAGTCAAGGGAGAAAGCATTTATCTCCAACTAGTCAGGGCATTAGTCTTTGATTCTCTGTATCTTTATAGTTTCTGGAAATTCTTGTTATCCATACAGACAGTCCTTCTTTCGAACTTCCATTAATCTTTGCCTGTGTGGTGTATTATGGCAAGGAGTTTCATGTGTAAAATTTGAACTCTGCAGGATTAGTCTGCTATGTTAGTCTGCTATGAATGATGGTTCTCTGTTAGGGAATATGGGACCTAGGTTCTCATACGTAGGAGCTTGGGAGACTTCAGTTCCCACAACCAGGATATAATTTGTGGAAGGATTTACTAATAAAAAGAGAATGTAACAATACTAAAATAGTAGACCTTGCTAAATGACAAATCGGGGGAAAATGATGATGTCTCTGAAAGATGTGAAGATCAAGCAGGAGAGTATTTGCATGTATGTAACCCACACAAAATCAAAGATGAGAGCCTTCTGAAAGACAATGCAGGTCATGGGACATCAGAGGCAATGTGACTTCTGAGTCGTATCATCTGTTTATTTCATTCATGCATAAAAAGCACAATTGGTGGATTTTAAGGCTTTTTTATGGTTAGTTCGTGATGTATATTATGAAAATATTCTAATTTCTGAGGGTATTGTCTAGAACAAGGGTATAATAAACCAGTGGGAGTAATGGGAGAAACCAAGTCTGAATGTTGGGAGAAGTGCGCTACTGGTATGTTCTTCTTCCAAAAGTAAAGATGGGTGTCAGGAAGAGTGGCTCAACAGGTGTCTTTAATTGCCTTGTTTCTGAAAAGCACTTGATATGTTGCTCATAAAAATTGTAGTTGGCTCTAGAAGAGTGATGCTTACTTTTCCATGGCTAGCATCAGGAGGGTGATTAGCAAGACTGTGAGAGCCCCTCTTTTTCCATGAAGCCTTTGGTATTGTCCTACCACTTCCATTTCTTTGGGATATACCGTGGGACCAAATCCACAGACTCAGTATCTTCTTGTTTGAAAGAGGTTTCTCTTCTCTGGCAGGTGTTCTGAATAAAGCCTCTAGAGAAGTGTTCAAGGTAACTCAGAGGGGATTAGTCTTGGGCTGCCTGTGGGACTAGGGAGGACTTAGTGGAGGTGAGTTATCCATATGAGCCAAGAGGCTAGCAAAATTGTACTTGTATGGGGAGGAGTGAATATTCTGGAAGCCCAGGACCAGTAGACACAAAGACCTTCAAAATGTCAATCATTGACTCAAATCCGACTCCTATTTTAATCATCTCAAGCCTGTGACATTGTGCAGTAGCTCTTTGACCTGCATGTGCTAGGTGTCATTGCCTCTTTTTTGGAAGCTGCGCCATGCCGTGTATTGACATTTACACAGTACAAAAACTGGAGCTGATAGGTTTCCCACACAGAGCCGTCAAACCTCATTGAAAACCCTGCCACATCCAAATGAAGGGTTTTTGTGTGGGAATGAGCCACAAGCTAAGGTTGGTACCTCTCGAGTTAGTTAGAATTGGAGCCTTAGCTTTTGTAACGAAGACAGGACCACTGTCTGTACAGCAGCTAGCACAATGGCACCTCAGTGTCAGCTGCCCCCTCTGTGAACTACCATGGCACAAACAAGGTATTATACCTGTTCTGGGGACAACTAGAAGTCTGTTAATTTGGCAGTGTTCCTCAGTGCCAGCTGCCTTTATTAAATGACTCATGTGTGTGAATACGTACAAGCAAATTGTAGTTGTGGTGGAAAAACAACCCCCTGCATTTATTTCAAGGATATCAGAAATGGGGATAAATCTGTGCCACTTTCCCCATTCATCATTTGACAGTTGGGAAAGTAATTTAAGGACTAGTAAGGAAGGAAAATATTTTCTGATTTCTTAAAGAGCAATGTAAATATAGAAGGGCAAAAGGTAGCTTTAAAAAAGGTAGCTTTAAAAAACAGAAAAAAGGTGGCAACAGGCTTTTGGGGGTAAAAAAACCAACCTGAAACACAGTCCTGGAGGATGGTCACAAAATAGGTGGGTTGACTTAATAGCTCTCGAAGTCAGAATTTCTCCGCTATTCCTGTTATTTCTCTGCATCAGCTGTATGTGTCTTCCATAGGCACCTAGTTAAGGGCAGTTGCCCTTTTGGGTCTCTGGGAGGCTGAAACACTCCAAGGATGTTTCCCTAGGAACAGTGGTGGAGCTGAAATGGGTCCAAATCAGTGTAATGGTTGGATGGTGCCTCACCTTCTATAAAAGTTAAGCACAGCACATCAGACACTTTTAAAAAGGAAACACAGCATGTAACCTTTTGAAACCTATTGCCATGGGATACTGTTGTGGGCAGGTAACTTGTGAGACTCAGCTAAGAATGATGAGAATGCTTGTTGTTATTCTGGGTAAAAAGGTGTAAGGAATAATAAAGCTCATCTTGCAGTGATCATGTTATTCCAGAACGGTCTCTTGTAAAGGTTTCTTTTGAAGTATTACATTTTCCTTTGACTCATTTGGTTTTAGCCATTGCCAGAGACACATACTGAGCTGCATAGCTCAGAGGTTTAATCAAATAACTTCCAGGTACGCTCTATGCAGCAGAACAAAAGTCACTTTAGGAACAAGGTAGGTAGGATTTCCTCTAAGTAGGAAACTCAGCAGCAGTGGGATCTATCTGACCTACAAAAACTTGGTTTCAGTTGTCTCAACCCTTCTCAATAGGCAACTGCCAAGTTTGTTCAGTGTTAGAACATGCTTTGAGTAAGTGAATATTTGAGTATACAGCAAGTGGTTTGGTCAAGTCCATTGGCTGACCTAGAGCAGATGTTCCTGAAAATTCCTGATAGACAAAATATGTGAATTGTCATTACTCTTGGAGCATTTAAGGGTGTTCAATGGTACTGTGTAAGACTCTATGCTGGCGGGGACAGCATAATGTTATTGTTTGCATTTCTGTGAAATCCTGTTTCTTTTATTTCTATTATATTCTTCATAGTTGTCCTATAGGACAAGATGAGTCTGTTCTTTGGTGGGTTATCTGTGTGTGCCTTCAAGGGGGAAGTGTGGGTACATACATAGGACGGCTAAAGTTAACATGCCACTTCCATTTGTGGGTGCCTTGCAAGATGATAGTGCTGTTGACAGGATGTGTCTTTATTTCGGTGGTGGGTTTTGGAGATTCAGTTGTCCACGTGGTGTGGATGTGGTAGGCCATGATGGTTATAAGCTGCGTGTCTGGGCAGCTAAGGGCAGGGTATGTTCGTTGTGCTTGGGAAAGAGTTGGTGGCGCAGTAAGGTGGAAATAGCGGTCGGCTGTGTGTTTTGTGTTGTTGCAAGTAAGAGGATACGATGGGAGTTTGAGGTTGGGAGATGAGGATGTGTATACAGGGAGGTGCTACGGCCGGGTGTGTGCGGTTAGTCAGGGTGGACGCCTGCAGGATATGAGAGGGGGAGGGTGGGGGAAGTGGCTTGGGCAGCAGCAGGGCAATGTTCAGTGTTCACGATGAAGCCTTTTCTTTCTTCTTGCCCCCTAGATCTCCTACCCCCCAAGTGATGAGGACAGCGACGACTCTGAGGGAGAGAACCAGGAACTTGCTCAGATCGACAGAGGTAAAGGGACAAGATAGGAGGGTCCTGGGATGCTACAGCTGAAGTCCATTTTGCTTTTCACTTGTGTTCTTGGAAGTGCCTCCTTCTCTGTCCCCAACGTACCACAACCAGATGCATTAAGTCAGTCACCTTGAAGTCTTTGGGACCTCACAGGGAGAAGCTGCTGTTATCAGATGCTGCAGTCGCACTTTTCTTACCAGAGATAGGCATCGTTAACCATGTGTTAAGGCCCCAGTGCTGCAGACGTGGGGAGAGAAGGTCTACAATTGGGCCAGCAACAAAGCTGGGACTAAAAATTTATCTTCTATTCCATGCTTGTGCACCTGCATCATCATTGTTCTAGGTTTCCTCTTCCTTGTCATTTCCAGTTTTGACCTTCCCTTTCCTCATTCCCCTGGACTCCCTTGTCTGAGGAGCTCGCTCCCTTCCTCCTGTATACTGTTGGTATTGGGCAGCCCTATTCTTGAATCTAGCTGAGGATCTTTCATAGAGGAGATCTGCTATTGTTTTTGGACCTGGTATGAAGTGGCTTAGAGCTGCAGGTGAAATCTGTAGTAAATGTATCTCTTCACCTATGCTAAGTCTCTGCCATTTGTGTATGTTTTATTGTAATTTAGCCAAATTCAAGTGGATTCTTATGCAAAGGCAGAAGTTGTTAAATTCCTGATGCACAGGACATGTCCTGTGGAAATTCAAATCCCTGCTCCACATGCTTAACATGGAAGGAGCTCAGCAGAACAGGTGAAGCATTCCCAGCTTATGGCTGAAGGCAGGCTTTCTTGTATGGCAAGCCGTGTAATAGAAAGAGGACCTTTACCTCCAGAAACCAGATGTCTATTATTTGAGCCACAGACGTGCTTCTTAGAGTAATGTAACTAATTTACCTCCTCTGCCCTGAGAACTGGTCACTAGAATTTAATGTTTCTAGCTAGAGGTAAGTGTCTAACACCACTTTGCAAGATCACGTCTTCTCCACCTTCAGGGGATGAGGTGGGCAGCAGGTCCATGTCCTTGCTCTGCAGCTAGACTTCCAGGTTTGCAAGGGGATGTCTAGTAGTCTGGTCTAAGCAAAGGTCTGGAAACTTCCAAGGGGAAGCATTCAGCCAGGGGGGTGTTTCTTCTGGGGAAAAAAGGGGGGAAAACAGCTCAGTTTACTTGCAAGGAGGTAAAAAAACAGGTCAGGAGAAAGCAGGCAGAGTTTATTAGGGCGCGGGGCGCAGATCTGCTTTGCCACTCCTCTATCTCCTCCTCCCACCAGAGAGAAGACGGAATTGTACCTTGACCCCTCTGGCCACCAACCAGCTCCAGAACCAAGAGAACCAATGCTGCAAGGTTCGGGCCCTCTTCCATGCCAGCCTTGACCGCCACAGCTCGGAAGAGGAGCTGGAGCGCATCAACCGAGAGTTTGCCGCTGAGAAGAGAAAGTGGTCCCAGGTCAGCAGGCTTGCCTGCTGCAGCGACAGCAACAACACCTCCTCCAGTGACGAAGAAGTGAAGAACTTGTGCGCTATGTCCTTCCGGCCTGTGGCAGAGCAGGCTGATGGCCTGCACGCCAGCCCAAGCCCCGTGCTGTTCAGTGCCTCCCCTCCCAAGAGACTCCAGCCCCTGGTGCGGAGCCCAGCCTCCAGACCTTTAATCTTCACAAGCGTCGGGGCGGGCCTTGAGCAAGTCATGCCTTGTAAGAGACATCGGCAAGGATACGGGGATAAGGTCAGCAGGCCCAGCCTTGACTTGGAAAAAATGCAGCAGGTAAGGCAGGACTTCGTATGAGGAAAGCAGCATCACCTGAGAGAAGGTGGTGTAGGCAAAGATGGAGAAGGGTTGTTGAAGCAGGGCTCAGTAAAGTCATAGGGTTGCTTCTTGTGATCACATCTTCAGAGGCATAATTGGTACTTCTGCTGTCTGTCTAGGATAAACTAGGCCTAAGTGTAGATACCCCTCTTGAGAGGTAAAGCGGCTGCTACTTGAGTGGCTTTGGCTACAGTTGGGCTGTTCTTTTGCTACCCCCATTAGGAAGGCAGCATCCATACTGTCCGGTTCATTGCATGACAGGAACAAAATCACTGGAGTTCGTTTTTGTCAAGTTACCCCTGCTGCCATGAGCTGACCCATACCATTTCCTCCAAAAGAAATTAATTGCTTAGGGGTGTATAAAGAAATATCCTTGTGATGAAAGTGGTTGTAGACTTGATGATAAGTATTTCCACATTTGTTGGCCTCCTTGGGCCCATGTCTCTTTATGCCTCCTAGAACTTTTACAGGAATGTAAAACAGTGCTTTTTACCTTCTTAACACTTTGTGAATACAAACTGTTTACAGTTTGCTCTAGATGCAGTTACTTTTGATTTTGCAGGACTTTTGTAGGGGCCTGGGGCTGAGGTGTGTAAAAGCAAAGCTAGGAGTTTGCCTTCTCTCTGCAGAGGCTGGGAAATGGGGCATGCCTGGTACTGGTGGGGTGGGCTGCCCTGCGCAGTGCCCATCTGGTGCCTCTCTTTCAGAAGGTGTTGCTGTAGAGTTAGTATTTCAGCTCACTCTTCATTATTTGTTTTTCTTCTTGCACTGGTGTAGTGTCAGTTTGAAAGTGTATCTGCAGACATCTGCTGACACTGGTAAATTGCAGTAAGTTAAAGACAGTTATTTCAGTTCTGAACTTCCTCTCATTAGGGAAGAATTCAGTGCCTCTGGTTGGTTGGATGTACTAGTTTTAACCTCACTAACAAAACTCCCTTTAAGCCTAGAAGGTGGACCCACTAAAAGAAAGGAATATGTATTTATTTTCCAAGATCTATAAAAGTGAGACCCCTCCATTTCCCCATTACATCGCTGCTTGTTCTCAATCCTGCTGGCAGCATACATCCCATGAATACATAATGGAGAGACTTGCAGTTTCAGTACAGTTTTCATCACCCCCTCTTCACCCTCTTGCCAAGTTTTTGCTCACAGAACATTCAAAAGGCCCAGTCTTGCATTTCACATCACCCAAATCTTCTACTGATACTGACAGACTTTAATTAGTCTCACATCCTAATGAGAGGGGAAAAAAGCTGGTAAGCCTGTGCCCAGCCTTCTTTTTTTCGGAGTGCATATGAGTAAATGGAGAAATTTTCCTTTTGGCCCAGGTGCTTTCTCTGATTCGGATCCCAGGCATAGCATCTACCTGCTGTGCCTTAAGTTCCTTTCAGCAGTGTGGTTGGGAGTGTGTTGGTGAAGGTTAGAGGCTGATTTAAATAAGCTTTACAAACTGTTGTGGTTTTTCTGGGAAACCTTGTGAGAATGATTTGCTTCCTGGTCCGTCTGCTCTCTACACTTCTGGATTAATTGTGGCAAAGATTTTTGCAAAAAAAGTTGAAATCTGGAGTGGAGGTGGGTGCGTGTTTTTTAAATCACATTTTTACTGTAGATGTCATTAACACTTCTAGGTTGTGGAATCCATTCTATAAAGAAAGGATATTCAGCTAGTGGTTTTAATTCAAAAGTGTACTTTTTGGGGGGGCGGTGGCGAGAACCATGCTGAGTGAGATGCAGCCTGAATATTGTAACAGTGTTTGGTAATTTGTATTATTTTTATAGTTTTAATTGGTTAATTTTCAACCAGTAACATCTTGAAGCTTTATGATGACTTCTAGCTTGATCTAGGAAGTCTCGTTCACTGCATGGCTTTGCTTGCTACCTGTACTTCTTTCTGCTACAAAAATCATGACAGAAATTACAATAGTGGTGTAGATTCAGTCTTCTACTGACATTTGGATTCCCATCAGCTTAGCTAAAATCAGTGATCTCATTTCTTATGACAGTGATCTGAAATCTGGGTTTCGTTTTGAGTTCTGCCACAAAATCCTTGTATGAAGCTGGCCAAGTCTCATTCAGTACCTCAATTCCCCACCTGTAAAATGGGACCAGGGCATTTCCTTTCTTCGTCTGTTTTCATTCTCCAACAAAAATGCCTCTTATTAACTGTCTGGGCGGCACTTGGCATCATGTGGTTTTTAGTCAGGTAAACAATGCAAATGAGGAAGAATAATATTAAACTGGCTACTCTAAGGCTTCATCTGGACTCTGAACATCAAGCTATTCTTGCTTTGTGATTCTTATCCTTACTATCACATTCTTGCCCATGAGAATACAGCTGAAAAGCTTGATCAGATGGAAACTTTGTTGAGCAGCAAATGTGATTTTCACTCTTGTCCCTGAGCCTTACTTCCCATTCCTGCATCTCTGAAGCTGACAGATGACAAAGAGTATCAGGCAAGATTAATTTGTGCCAGAAGCAAATGTGTTTTGAGACAAGATACTTTTGGGTGCATGATGTGGTATGGGTTACTCAAGGGTGGGTGAAGAGATGCCAAGTGCTTTGTCTTTGCATCAAATCCAGTTTATGTTGGATGGTGATGGAAAATCGGTCCAGAGGGTTGTGGTGTGGGGATACTTAAGATATTCTTAGGGTTGAACAGACAAGGCATCTTTTGCAGGAAGGCATGTGGTGTCCAAATGTCTTCCTGTGTTCCAGTGATTTAGTGCCTTTTGGTAAGGAAGGGGAGCAAATTTGGGGGCAATCCGAGTGCTTTTAAATGGTTAGGGAATTGCTGTGCTTCTACCTCCATGGCCTGTGGATAAATGGAAATCTCCATCATCTGGGCCTTTCAGTTCAGCCTCCTTCAGCAGGAAAGGTTGCACAGGAGCAGGTTTAAAAAATGGTTCTGGTTAGGTGCCAGGCCATGCCTTTCGGCTTCATGGGGCAATATGATTCTGCCCTTTTGTGCCCCAGCCATGAGTTTGGACAGTTGGTGGGTGTATTTCCCATCCTGGCTGGCTGGTCAGCTGGCCGCCCAGCCTCCTCCCTGTTGAGGCTGAGCAAGGGGAATTCAGTATGCGCTTTTCTTCACTTCTCCAAAGGACTAGAAAATTAGCTCAGAAGACTTCTTCCTTTCTTTCCCCTAATTGGGCAGAAATACCCTGGCTCGTGCAGACACCCGTGTTGCTGCAGTGAGTGCCCTCTCCCAGCGGCCCCTTGATCATGGTCCTTGGACAGCAACCTCATTACACAAAGGCCCTGCTGCCAGCCACTTGCTATTTAATGAAGGCCGGGCATGTCCTAGAGAGACTGGGGCTGCTGCCACCCTGCTAACCTCAGCAGATCTGACTTTTTTGGGAATGCTGAGAGCACAAGGTCAAGGAGAGCAGGGACATCCTTTGATGGCTCGAGGTGAAGGCACGAGGGGATGCAAGGGTCAACTGAGATGTAAGGAAGTCCAGGGTGTCACAAAGACTCCTTGAAGCTGCTGAGTTCCTTCCCAGGGGATGAGAGTAATTGGTCTCGGCACATTGTGTAAACAGATAGAAAGGAAGTAAATGGTCCATCCTCCTGTACCGTTTAGTGGGACTGGCTGGAGCTCCTTTGAAATCTACTTTCAGCAGCTTGAGAAACCAGAGTGCAGTATTTGTAGGGAGAGAGATCATAAGAGATCTCTCTTGGAGGAGAGCAGCTTTAGGTTGGCAGGATTAGAAATCCAAATTGCCCTCATTTATGTGTGGGTAGGTGGCTGGTAAGGAAAGCATTGCTTTAAAGTACAAGGCAGAGAGTTTGGGTACATGGGTATATTTCCCGTTATGCTACGAAGTCACTAGGTAGTTCTGAGCAAGTTGTGAAACCCTTCTGCCATGGTTTGCCTGCATGTAAGAGTAGATAATATCAAGCTTCCATTGTCTTATGGAGGCTTAATGCATTATTTAAAATGCTTTGAGATTCTAGGATGAAAAAGGCCAGCACAGAAGAGAAAAACACATCCTGTATGAGCATTTGGATGCTAGTCCTTCTGCTGAAAACTTGAATACTGGTATTTTGGTTGGGCTGGGCCTGGTAGGATGATCGGCACTGAAAGCTTTCTTTGGGCCGATACTGGTTGCACAGAGGCTGCAGGACGGTGCTCGCCACACGTGGCCAAGGACCAGTGTGTGACCCTTGGTACGCTGGGGTCTGGGCTTTGGGCTGCTAATGGCTCCAGGGTGAGATTTCCATATCCTTAGCACAGCTGGGCTTTGCCCTTGCCTGTCTTTCCAGGAGTTGACAAATAGCTTCCAGATAGAGAACGTGTGAGCTCGTGAGTCCTTTTCACCTCTCGGCCTCCCATTTGAATACAGGCTCTGTCAGTTCCTGAAAATTGTTATCATCTGTTTGCCCGTCTGAGCTTGCCTCTGCGCCGAGGGGATGGCGGAAAACCCACTGCTGGTGCTGGTGGTAGTTTCATCACTGTCTCTGCCTTGGGCCTCGCTCTCCAGAGTGGCTGAGCGGAGTTCAGGGGCCTGTGCTGAGCGTAACAGCTTACACCATTTCCTAAGGGGCCCAGTGCCAGAACTTGTCTCTCCCAGGTGTGAAAAGTTGGGCCATAGCAGTTCTTCGTCCCTGGGTGCAGTAGAGTGCTTGCTGAAGCAATATAATAAGGAAACTGTTGCAGAAACTGATTGCACCATTACAGAATGAGAAATCCTGCTTCTGGTAACCTCCTGCAATTTTGCTTTTATTTTTCACCCCTAGAAATATTCTACAACAGCTGTTCCTCCAGCACAGAAGCCCCAGTCTATCTCACCCCTGCCTGCATTTGGCACTGAAGTAGCCAGCAAAACAAATGCTATGCCTGGCTGCTGCGAGGCAATCCTAGCATGAGAAAGTTTGGGGCTGAAAAAGATTGATTAGATTGTCTGGTCTACTTGCCTGCAAGGATGTAGTTCTGTGGCAGGAGGTTCTGGGACTCTATAGACATGTACCACATGAGTGGGCGATGGGGCATGGTAGAGGTGTCTCATTCTTTGTGCCTTTGGAGGAGCTGAGAAGATGTTTTCTTCTGGTTTGATGTCTGTTATAAAGACTCTTTGGCTCAGTGCCACCCAGCTGATGTCTGGCTTGCTGATTAAAGCATTTGTAGTCTGACAGTGGCAGAGAGAGGGAGGGTGGGAAGGAAGGGTGCCTTCTGAGAACACCCAGGTCTGGGAGGTAGAGAGAGAGAGAGACTCAACAGTGAGGGAAGGCATGAGGAACCCCACCCTGCCCCGAGGAGGCGATTATGACTCTGCCAGGCAGCAGATATCTCTGTCTCTTTCTCTGTGTCCCCTAAGTGTTCCCTGGATGGTTATCTAATCCATGCAAAAATATGCTGTAATGGACGTGCCTGTGTGCTGCCAGGGCTGGATGAATCAGAGCATAAGAAAGCAGTAACCCATGTAGAACTTGGCCTAGTCGCTTCCTAGAAAGGGTAATGATTTCCTCTTCTTTCCTGAAGGAGGCAAGTGAATTGGCTATTTTGTCACCTCACTGATGGTAAGGCTCACCTGCTGCCATGGTATCAGCTTGTAAATGGCAAGGGCAAGGCAGGTAGGATAATCTAGTCCTATTTCAGAGCTTTCAGCATCAATCAGCATGACAGAGGTTAGAGCATTCTCACAGAATGGTTGAGGTTGGAAGGGACCTCTGGAGGTCATCTTGTCCAACCTCCCTGTTCAAACAGGGTCACCTAGAGCCAGTTGCCTAGGACCATGTCCATGTGGCTTTTGAACATCTCTAAGGATGGAGACCCCACAACCTCCCTGGGCAACTTGTGCCAGTGCTCAGTTACCCTCACAGTAAAAGTGTTTCCTGATGTTCAGAGGGAACCTCCTCCTGTGTTTCAGTTTTTGCCCATTGCCTCTGGTCCTGGCACTGAGCACCACTGAAAAGCACCTGGCTCCGTCCTCCCTTCAGATTTGTACACAATGATAAGATCCCTCCTGAGCCTTCTCTTCTCCAGGCTGAACAGTCCCAGCGCTCTCAGCCTCTCCTCATAGGAGAGATGCTCCTATCCCTTAATTGTCTTTGTGGCCCTCTGTTGGACACTCTTCAGTAGCTCCATGTTTCTCTTGTGCTGGGGACCCCAGAACTGGATGCAGTACTCCAGGTGTGGCCTCACCAGTGCAGAGTAGAGGGGAAGGATCTAGCAGGCAACATTCCTCCTAATCCAGTCAAGGATACCATTCACCTTCTTCACAGCAAGGGCACATTGCTGGCTTATGTTCAATGTGGTGTCCACCAGGACCCAAGGATCCTTTTCTGCAAAGCTGCTTTCTAGATGTAGTGGCCCCCGGTATGTACTTGTGCTTGGGGTTGTTCCTCCTCAGGTGCAGGACTTTGCACTTCCCCTTGTTGAGCTTCATGAGGTTCCTGTCAGCCCATTTCTCCAGCCTGTCAAGGTCTCTCTGGATGGCAGCACAACCCGCTGATGTATCAGCTGCTCCTCCCAGATTTGTGTCATCGACGAACTTGCTGAGGGTACGCTCTGCCCCATCATCCAGGTCATTAATGAAGATGTTGAACAGGACTGGATCCAGTATTGACCCCTGGGGTACATCACTAATTACTGGCCTCCAACTAGACTTTGTGCCATTGATCACAACCCTCTGAGCTCGACCGTTCACCCAGTTTTCAGTTCACCTCGCTGTCTGCTCATCCAGCCCATACATCAACAGCTTCTCTATGAGGTTCTATGTTCTCTGTACATTGTTGAAATACAGAATTAATTTCTATGCCATTCCATTCCAATTCTGTGTGGCACTTCTGTCCTTTACCATGACATCTGTTAATATTATGTTCACCTTTCAGGTGTGCTGCTAGCAGACTTTCATTCTGATCATGCATCTCTCCTTGGACCTCTTACACCATTGTGTCAGCCCTGGCACAGTGTGTTGGCTTGTCCATTCCTGGGGCCAAACACTTCTGCTCTTCTCCCTTAACCCCTTCTTTCCTTGTTTTACTTGAGTGCATTTTTGATCTGGTTTTGTAATGCGTGCAAAGGGGCAACAGTTCAAGGGGAAGATGGATGAGTGAGCCCCTGTATGAGTGCTTCTGTCTGGAAATATTTATCTCTTTTTCCCTGGGTATCTGGCCATGTACCTTTGCCTTCTCTTCCTGGGAGCTTGCATGTTGGTGAATATAGCTATTTGGACTACTGTGGGGCCTACGTACCATCTGGGCTGTCTCTAAACGTGAGCCAGTAGCTAGAATATCTGCTGAAATACCTGAAACCTGGTTCCTTCAGGTGCTGCTTTGGATCATGAAAGAGAGTGGGGATTAGGTTGGTCAGGGTGATTTGGAGTGCATCAGAGAGCTTGGTTGAGGAAAAGGAAGATGAAGGAAGGAAATTAGATGTGGCTGAAGTTTGGGAGAGTATGTGTTGAAGGCAGGAGAGATCTGTGGGATGGGAAGGGGAACAGGAGGGTAAGAATGGGTGGAGACAGAGCTAGAGAGAGTCATTTTGTTGTATTAAGATTCCCAAAGGGACAATAATAGCACCTGGCACCAGTGGCAGTAAATTATGAGCCCGAGGTTAAAGCCAACAGCTTATCATTTAGATTGGCAGGCTTGCTGGCTACCTTCCCAACCCTGCTGTCTTTCTTTTTTTCTCTAAGCTCTAAAGCCTGGTAAGAAGGTATTAGACTAAAGCTGATTCTTTGGCTGCAGACCAGAGAGAGGAGATCAAATGGGCATATGGGCACCACTGGCATGTGTCCTTGGGATGTGACTTAGGGAGAAGTACTGAGTGATGCTGGTGATACTGTGTGAAGCTTGAATTCTTTGTGTGACTCTGAGGGGTAGGTAGGCCTGGAGGGAGCAAATTTTGAAGGAAAAAGAAAAAAGGTGCTCTCACCTGGAAGTGGCTGCCAGAATCTCTGCATGTGAATGGACAAGACTGGGGTCTTGACCTCTTTAGCATTTTTCTCTCAAAGCACCACAGAGAATAATTCCTACTGAACTAGTAGAAGGAAAAGCCCAGCCTCCCATATCTACTGGCAGTGGTTTATGGTGGGCTGCCAGCAGGCCACAAAAACCATCACTCAGCAAAACCTAGATCCTAACTGCAGCAACAACACAACTGGTTAAAATGTGATTTGAAGTGGGGTGAATGGCAGTCACAGAGTGGGTGATGGGTTGGATACCCAAGGGTGGCCATCCTGCAACATATCCCTGTTCTGTCTCTTGTGTGTTGGCTGTTGCGGGTCCTTTTTGAAGAAGGTTTTCCAAAAGATATTTTGTTTCTTGTTTTGACACAGTATAGTGCAGAAGGATAATGCTGGCACGTTCTCTTTTCCACTCTCTGAATTCAGCCCAAGTAGCCTCGAGGACCTGGCAGATTAAGAAGTTTTGCTGCAACCTGTTTATACTTTCCAGCAAGACCAGTTAGTAGATGTTGCTTGGAAGTGAAGATCAGGACCTTCTCTACAGTGCTGTCCTCTGGAATAGGGCTGGATTGTCCTCAACGCCCCCAACCTTGGTGTGTCTGGACTAAAAGGGCTGCTTGGGTTGGGTCCCAATGTGGCTGTTCAGTTGGCCAGATACCTCTCCCTTCCCACTCCTCCCTCAGCGTGTGGCTCATTGTGATACAAATATCTCATCGTTGCCTGGGGAGAAAAGGAGTTTGCAGGCGGCTTCACCATATGCTGTCACTGCCTATGTTGTATTTGGTCTGTGGGTAAATGGATCTCTCTTCAGGCATGATGAGGTACATCTTTTGCTTATGGTAGCAACCTCTGACAAGGAGAAAGCCTTAGAGTTTACTACTTTGGAGGATCAGTGAGGTGAGTTTGAGGAGGCTGGAAAGGGTAAATGACTATTTGGAACCAAGCTGGTTATTCCTCATGTAGTCCAGAGAGTGTGTGATGGTGGTGGCAGTTTTCTGCTTGCTTTTCTGACTTTATTATATAGATCAAGAAACTGAAATGCGCGGAAGAGACAGGTTAGGCTTTTTCTTTTGTTCCTACCCTACCACCACGACTAAGCGTTGAATTCCCAGCTTAAGCACTTACACAAGTGACCAATGAGTCTCTTCAAAATCAGCACCCACAAGATAACAGGGGTGCTGCTGCTTAAAAATCAGGTTGTTCAAAGCACTACACAGAAGCGATGGTAGCAAGGAATGGAAAGCAAGAGATTGTTTTTCCCTTTACTTTCTGTTGGCACTGCGTAGCCCCATATCTCTGAAGTACGACACCTTCCTTGTCCAGCACCAGCTTGGCACCGGTGTTTGAGAGGTGACGCAGGTGTGCTTTGCACCCTGCAGTCTCCCATGGGGCAGTGCCTGTGAGTGTGAAGGAAGGAGGGAGGTGGTAGTGCGGGTTTGGAAACAGCAGAATCAGGGCAGTCATGTGATGGTGCCAATTAACTATTAATGCTGGGCTTCTGTGCTCCAGTTTTGCCACCACAGACCGAAAGCAAGCAGCTTGTCCCAGAGCATGTCTGAGACTTGAAAAACGCAGCAGCCATTACTGTTCAATGGGCAGAAGCTGGCTGAGCTTTTAAGGCCAAGCCCGTGACTAGAGTAAACACTCTAGGAAATACTGTTTTTGAGACAAGCTTTGGCGTGGTAGAATAGCCGGCCTGGCTGTCAACAACACAGCTGTCCTTGGCGTGGGCTGGGGTTTAGCTCTGATTTTCTGCTGTAGCTCTGAATAGCCTCTCCATTGTTGGCTTACATGAGAACTGCACTGTTGGGCTCTGCTCGCACTTTCTTTCAGCCTGTTGATGTCACTGGGAGTTTTGGGCACTGGTCCACAGCTCTTCTCACAGGAGGAAGCACTCAATAGAGGCATCTACTTCTCATGTACATGGAGACTGACTTAAACCAGAGCAGATTCACTTCTAAAACTCTCTGCCCTTCTCCAGAGCTGTGTTCCCAGATACACACTTCTTGTAGAGCTGCAACTGGTTTTGAGGAAATGATGACTGATAAGTCAGAGACGAACCCTTCCTTTCCAAGCCAAAACCATATAATTACATTTTTTCTAAATTCGAGATTTCAAAAGCATAGGTGTCCTGGGGGCCACAGGTAAATTAAAAAAAGCACAAATGAAGATACTTAAGAGAAACCCTATTAAGTTTGCTGGTTTTCCTCATTGAAAATAATCTTTTCAATCTCCTGTTGGACTTTGCTTACTCGTGCAAAGCAATTTCCATAGGAATGAATTTGCAAAACAGGATCCTCTAGAGTGTTAGGAACTTAATGTAAATGAGAAGTCTGTGGTCATGTCTATGCTAGGGCAAACTATATTTTTAATGCTAAAAATGTGCTTGTGTTTTAACATCCTGGCATATCCTTGCAAGCTATAATTTCACCTTCATGCGTTTGATTATGGAAAAAATAGGTTGAGCAGTTATATAAAAGACAAAACCCTGAATTGCTTTGCAAGTTACTTTGCAATCGTATTGTAAGCATGCTCATTTTTGACAGCATAGAGAAGTCTTTTGCCTACCTGTGGAGACTTCAGGAACTCCCTGTCTTGCATATTGCTTCAGAGGCTCATCAGACACTCCTATAGGCTCTGGCATAATATGATTAAGAAACAAGGAACAGTTTAACAAATCATTTTCCAAATTGCAAAGCTAGTGGGTCTGTGCAGTTCCTCCTAATGTAGGTAGAAATATCCTTAAAATGGAGCCAGTCGGATGTCTGGTTTTCTTACTGCTGTAAACCCATTACTTGTTACATTACAGGTGATGTGGTTTGCAGCTGGGGAAACCGCCATAGGTCAGGGAATGCCCTGGGTTTGTTCAGGAAAGTCTGTTACCACTATTGCTTTCTGTATGTGCAGGAAAGACAAGCCTCACGTGAGAACGTGGTGCACCTGGCTAAATGATAGGATGATGTATATTGAGCATACCTTAGTGTAAGTCTTGAAACCTAAGCTGTGGTGCTTTGTTCAGAGCTCTGATTGAAATAGCACAGTGAGTTCATGATACGTGTATTTTCATTGTAGTTCTGAATTTGATGTGCTATCAAATCAAGCTCTTAACTTGTTTTCAACTTAATATAATTTCCTGTCATCCTCTGAATAACATGGCCAGCTCTGTTAGTTTCTAAGAGTTGTTCGAGGAATGAGTGTAATTATGAGCAGTGGAAGTGGTGCTCTTGGAAAATGTTTTTTGAGCAGAGAGACTTCTAGTACAACATCTTTTTAATATTCTTGTATCTTTTCTTTCATCGTACACCTAATGTTCTTTTCAAGTCTGACTGCTACAAGAAGTGTGAAAGGCGTTTTTGATGTGCTAATTCTTCCCGTCTACATTTTGCAGACTCTTACTATGGGCAGTTATGCTAAACAGCCTATGGAAAGACCCTAGAGATGAGCTAAACGGTAAACCACAAGAAGCTGAAAAAAATCAGATTGCTATCTCATGGGTAGGGTTAGAAGTAGAAAGCAGCAGTAACTACTGCAACTGTGAGATTTGCCTATATTGCTTGATTCACTGTATAAAATTCTGTACTGGGTTGAGACACTGGTTCATTTGCTTTCCAGATGCAACCATCCAAATCACTCAAACACCCTCAAAACTATTCATATAAATGTGGTACAAATTTTTGCTTTTATTATCAACTTTTCCCTGCAAGATCTTGATGAACTTGGCCTTGAGACATTCAGGTCTGCCTTTGTACTCTGCTCTTTCTTGTTTTGATGAGATGATCTGAACTTTTGCCCTTCTCTAGTGTGGTGAGTGAACGAGCCCTCTTGGTCCTAGGACATGACCATTTCGTAGGCATGAGGTGGGCCAAAATCCTGAACTGAAAAAAGGAAACACTGAAATGATTTTTGTGTTAAAATTGGTGTGCATGTTATGAGCACTGGTATGTGTTAAACAGGCTCTGATATGGATCTTACAGGCTATTGAGTTGAAGGTTTATTTCCAACTATTTGGGAAGTGGATCTTGATGCAGACAATGGAGTGGCATACATGAGGTCAGCAGTCCTCCAGCTAGTTCTTCGTGCACAGCTTCGGGCCCAGCTCTAAGGGTTACCTGTTCAGAAGGGTAGTGGCCTGCTTCTGGCTCTGAGCTGGCACATCACTGCTCTTGCATAGGGGAGGTTCAAAAGTTGACAGGAGTAATGTGTATCCTGTGCTGGCACCCACGGACAAGTGGAGATGCTGAAGCTCAGCGCATTGAAGTGTCCAGGGGAAAGCACTGTTTGCCAAATTGGTTGTATTGCTTCTCGCATCGGGGAGGCTTCCCTGGACCAGCTTTTGTGCCATCTTAAGCCATGTGCAGCCATGAGGATGTGAACAAAGGGGGTGCAACATGCTATCAGAATCCACGAGTGCTGGTCACCAGCGCTGAAGTGAACCATATACCTACTTAAGAGGGAGGACAAAGCACCAGGCGGGGGATACTGGCTCCTCTGAAATCCTTGCAAGCTGTTCGCATATGTACATGCCTAGGCCGGCCCTTTCAAAGTTGGTAGGTCAAACCCCATCACAAGTTCTGAGCTTCAACCCACAAACACCACCCCAGGCCCCGTGTGCTGTGTAGCGTTGTGCTGCGAGGCAGGTGGGGGCAGGCACTGCTGCATGTGGGCATGGGAGAACATTCTCCGAGCGCAGTGGTTAGTTACGTGCTGCATAAATGGATTAGCTCCCTGGAGTAAGAGGCTTTTATCCTGTTAGCTAGCCAGCCACTTCAGCATGTTCCCTTGTCACTAACGTGTATGTGAGGTTCAGCGGGGCAGGGAGCAGGGGGACAAGTAGGTGGTAGGGTGGCGAATGTGAGAACAGTTGTGTTACGTCATCATTTCCCTGTGGTTATTAATGTTCTACTATTCCCACTTCACGGATATCTATTTGAAGACAAAAAATGGTCTCTCTAGTTTGTTAATTATCTTCTGGCCTGTAATTTCTATTATAGTACTTGTTTATGTAAAATTATTTTCATGTGTTCATGCAAACAAATGGGATCTCACAAGTAGGCATAGTCATGTGAAAGGAGAGGATGCTGAAATACGCTGCAGGGCTGTGCAGACATGACATGTACATGTGTGCGTGTGTGTCTTGGGAGGAGAAGGAGCAGGACTCTGTGCCCTGGGTTCAGACTCTGTGGAGCCCGAGCAAGCCCCATGGCTCAGGATTTGCTTGTTTGTTTGAGACCGGCTTGTTTTGGCTTCCCAGAGCTGTTTATGCAGTCAATCTGGATTTGGCTTTTTCAACGTTTCTCCACTGTCCACAAATCCAAGTTCTTGTCTGAAGACGTGACCTTGTGTGTTTTCTCCTGAAAGTTGCTGTTGTGAGTGCTCCCAGCAGTACCGGCTGAACCCAAGGCAAGGGTTCCCACGGCGTAATGGCCTTTGCATTCAGCTGGAGAGAGGGTGGGAGGTGATTCAGAGTCACCTTATGAGGTTTCCATTGTGAAGAACAGGCCATGCCTGCCTTCCTGGCCACTGAAAAATCCTTCCCTGATTTAGTGCAGTGAGTATACCCCATGTTGCCCTATTTTTGAGAAGCTCCACTAAGACTCCTCCTCTGGCTAAGAATCTGCTGAAAAGGTGCATATTCAGGTTCTCCCCAGACAAACCCATTGATCTCCATTGGACATTCTCTGTGGTGGGTTAGAGATAGATGCAGTGTGGTTTTTATCCCTCCTGAGAAGTCCCTTGTGCTAACTATACCCTCTAGGGCAGGTTTTTGGGCTGACAAACAGGCATTCAGGGCCAAGAATTTATACCTTTAACCTTAAACACTTGATATCACCATCTAAAACATTCAGATTAGCTCTAAAAACATGAAGAAATTGACTTAGAAATCTAGACTTGAAACAATTTTGAGCTTTTTTTCTTTTTGCCTTCCATGCATATAGCTATACTTTCCTCTGCTGGGGTGAACCTGTGCAAACGTGTACTCTCCTCTGGAAATCTGGTGTCCCGGATGCCTAGACTGTTCGCTGTATGGCTGGTACACATGAGGCCCTGTGGCTTGCACAGAGCCTTCGGAGTGTCTTGTAGTTTTTTCAGTTAGCTGAGAATAGTGTAAAGGTAATCTGGCACACACTCTGGTAGTGCCCGTGTCCTTTGGGTTTGAGGCAGCCATCTGTGGATTCTCTTCCTCTTTGTGACCCTGTTAACATCACAGCTGACAAGAGTCTGTACCTTTCACTGATTTGAATTTTTTTTTTTCTTCTTTCCCAGGGTATACAGCTGTGTGACTTTCAGAGCCCTCTCTGTGTCTCCCTGCTTAGAGGAAACTGTGTTTACTCTATTGCCTGACTTGTGCTAATGTCTTAACCCCTTCTTGGTGCGCTTTGGGGCGGCGGTTAAACAGCAAATGGTGGAAGCGTCTGGGGCTGCTTGTTTCAAGCCCCCAGCACTGCCATCTCCCATGTGCTGCAGCAGCAGAGCTGAGGGGAATGGGGTAAAGCCGCAGAAGGCAGTGTGCCTTCTGCCCTAGCTCTGTCTATGGCAAAAGTCCGTGGGGAGGGAGAGCTTTGGAGTCATGTCCAAGCCAAGGCTTCAGTTAACAGTCGCAAGCTGGAACTGCAGAAGTGAGACAAACTATAGAGACATCAGATGATATGTTAGACTAGACTGGACGTTCCCTGTGGACAACTTTGGAGCCAAGGCCAGGAATGAAGGGAGGAAACGGTCACGTTGGCAACCCTGAATTAAAAGCCTTGTAAGCTTTTTCTCAGGAGCTGCTACCATGCCTGCCAGCTGTGAAACTAACCCCTCCTCCCTTCCCAGGCTCTAGTGAGCTGGAGGGGCGAGCCCAGTGTTTGAACTTTGGTAATTTTGGCATGTGCAGATGAGTGATAGGGAATTAATGAATCCTGTCCCTTCTTTATATTTTTGTTACTCCACAGGTGCTAGAGTTTTTGGTCAGGTCTGTTTCCGGCACAAATGGAGCTTTGCATGTTTTCCAGGCCTCAAAGAAAACTCAGCGAGGGATTTGGGGCTGGCGAGGAGTGAATAGATGAACCATCTGATGTACCCTGCAGATCAGCAGACTCAGACTCTGCCAGACCAGCAGGGGAAGTGGCTATTGAGCCAGAGATGCTCCATACAGAGTGTTCACTTCCTCCATCCCCAAATTGAAATCAAAGGGCTAGTGGCAAAAGCGCCAGGGCAAATCTGTCTCGTTTTATCTGTGCCTAGAGGGATGAGGCTTCCGTACGGATTCAGAGCATATCTGGAGACTGCATGCCACAAAGATGACAGAGGAGCAGTAAAAAACCCAGTCACCTACAGACATGCAGAGAGTCTGCTTAGACCATAACTCTGTAAGTAGGTAGCTGTGTCTGCATTAGCTGTGGCTCTAGTGTGATATTCAGGGAGAACTTCAAAAAGCAGCCTGTAATTTGAATAATTTTGTCTGCTTTCTGGGCCTTGGGAGCAGTGGGAATTAGGATGCTCTGCCAGGTGGCAGACCTTGCTGGCTGGGCTTCGGCTCACACTCTTCTGTAGCAGGCATCAACCAGGCCCAGCAGCCTGGTGCCACTCTGTGGTGATCACCTGCCCATCCTTCCGGGTTGAGATGTGACTGGCTTGTGCTTGTTTAGAGAGCAATCACTTGTGGGGTTGACTTGCTGTTCTGCAAGTTAAGACTCACCTGTGATTCAGGGCCATTTTGTATTTGCTGTAGGCTCTCACCCATTTCTCTTCAGCAGTGACAGCTGGGCCCCTCCCAGGAGCGCACAAAATGAGGTGACTAATGACATCATGTTGGAGGGGATTTTTGTGACCACAGAAGTTATTTTGTTGTGGTTTTCATGGTCCATCATTTGCTGAGTGTGTGATCCCAGGCAAGTCCCTGCAGTACACTTTTGTTTTGTAAGGCTTCGTCTGTTTTTTTTTCTTTTTTAGCTTGAATTTATTCTCAATGATCACTTAGTAATCGGCATTTCCTCTGCTGCCCTGTCCAGAGGTGCTAAATGGTCAATGTTTGCATTAAATAGAGGCTGTGGATTCGTGGCAGTTGCTGGCAGAGGTGTTGCCTGGAAAACTGGGGCTCCCCTGCCTCATAGAGATGGGGGCCCTTTATGACAGTGTTGAGAGACCAAATGTGTTGATGTTTTGCAGGGGTTTCAGGCAGATTGAGGATAAATGTGGCAAAAAAAGCGTTAATGACTAATTCAATTGAATAGGAAATTGAACTCTTTAGAAAGTTATTTCTGAGGCTTTTCAGGATGTGCCATGGTATCACCACAGCTTACAGTCTTCAGATGCTGGGGTTTGTTTTTGTAGGAGGGGACTGTTGGCCAAACCACTTGAATTAGCCTGTATTTTAAAGTGCTGTGAGGCTGTTTAACTTCTGGTGGAGCAGTCTGCAGACTGTGACAGATGTAATTGTGATTTAAGGCTGTGGCTGAAATACAGCCCTCCTGGTGCTGTGCTGCTGCAGGGGCTGGGCAGGGAGCTCGTGTCCGTGTCTGGCACATGGACGTGCTGGGTAGCAGCCTCACACCCCTGGGCCCAGACAGTGTGTGCTCCCCTGCCATGGGGCATCCCTGGCTGAGGGCTGTATGGAGCGATGCAGATGCGGAGTACCCTCAGGTTATTGCTGGAAAGACCTGGCCCCCTTGTTTCTCTGCTGATTAAAGTCATGTGTGCCTGAGAGCCTGAGCCTGGCTGGGGGTAAGGTCAGCTGGAGTTGCTTCAGCTTTACGGCAGTAAGGAGGAGCCTGTGACCTACTCTTTTTCCTTACAGTTTTTGTACTGCAGAACTAAAAGGTGATGCCCGTGCCCTAGCAGCACTGCTCAGTGCCAAGGAATTTAAAAGCCCAGTCCAAAATCAACCTACAAAATAGCTTTAAAAGTTTTTTTTGCTTGTTATCCTCCTAAACCAATCGGAGGGCAGACCCCGCTTTGCCCCTTACAGGGTACCCATCACCATGTTGGTGAAAGGACAGGAGCCACTGCCCGGCTCCCTCATGCCCTGCTGCGTGGGCACAGAGCAGTGCTCGCCTGGGTGGGAGATGTCTGCAAAAGCAGAGGGCCCTGGGCTGCAGTGTTTTAGCTCGGAGGTGCCTGGAGCTTCTGGTTGGGGAGGCACCGAAAGCTTCAGCTTCGCTGCTGAGCTCTGGCTGGGGCCTTGCGGGGTTTCACGCCTGGCTTGTGGGAGCGCTGCCTTTAGGGGTAGCCCATGCCCTTCCTTTAATTGAGCCCGTGCTGTAAAAAGGGCCCTGCTGAAATCCCTCGCTTCATCAGTAGCGTGAGGCTGCTGCTAGTTCGCCTGCATGCATGTCTCCCCGCTAGCCCCTGGTGGCTAGCAGCTCTGGGGCTCCTGCCCCTGTGGCCCCCCGGGCTGTCCGCCCCATGCCACGCGGTGGGACGGAGGTGGGACTCGGTCAAGCAGAAGCCTGCAGCCGCAGCATGCTGCACAATAGCCACTTTGTGCAGCGCCTTGACCTCATCTGCCCACTGCGCTGCAGCTGTGCCCCTGCCCTGCGCCTTAACCCTCCGCATGCTCTCCCTGCCTGAGCAGTGGTGGGGCAGGGGACAGGCTTTGTTCGGCAGCCGGCTGGTGGGGAAGACTGCTCCTCCTCCGGCTCTGGAGGCTCGTAGGGAAGGAGGTCAGGCAGGCTCCTTGCTCTCAAACGCCTTCCCAGGAGAGAAGGACCATGGGGCCGTGCTCCCCCGGCCAGCTTGGTGCGTGCGCTGGGAGTGGTGTTGGGCTCGAGCTCACACATCGGCATTGTCTCTGCACCAATGTCTGCTTTACCTCCCTGTCACAAGAAGCATCTTGTTGAGGCCCCTTCAGCTCTCTGCTTATTGGGCCATGGAGCTGCTTCACTGCCTTGCTGTCATATTTTCTCTTTATGGACATCGCATCACTGGGCATGGTTTCTTCCTTCGCATCGGCCTTCTGCTATGACTTAAGAGTGCAGTTTCTCCTACGCTGTAATGTTTCTTCTTTTGGTTCTTTTTCTGAACAAGCAACATCATCAGTCTGTTTCTATATTTATTTTCTGTGATAGACATTTAAGCTTGGGCTTGGTCTGCCTTGTTGTTCCTGAAAGACTCTGGACAACTGGGAAACTGGCTGGTGGGGTTAACAGCTCGGAAGTAAAACAAGAGTTATGGAGCTGAGGAAACTTTTTTTTTCCTTAAAAGTTGGTCTCCTTAAAACTTTGTATCCTGTCAAGAGCTTTAAGACGTCAACAAGTGACAGACATGTCCATACCTTCAATCAAAGGGCACCAGTCCTTCTTTGGAGGGTCCTCAGCAAAACTAATGAAAGGCAGACTTCTGGCCTGCTTGATGTACTTCTAAAAGTCTGGTCTTTGAGGCAAGTTACAGCGCAGTTACTAGATACCGACTTTTCAAAATTTTGAAATCTTTTTCATTAAACAAGTGAAAATCCCTGCAAAATTCTTAAGTTGTAACAAGCTCATTGTGTATCATTACGTAGCATTTAATGAAGTGTGCTGATTTATTGTAAATTAAATGGAGTTAAGTTGAACTGAGAATTCCTGTGCTCTCTTGCATGAAATAGACTAAACTAGTTTGAAAATAATGGTAGTAGGTAAGCTGCATCCAACTCTAGGCAGGCCCTTAGATTTAAAACTACAACCAGATAATAAAATTAAATAAATAATAATAATTAAAAAACCACACCAGTAGACAAAAGAGCTGTTGCTTTGTCCTATGAAGGTAGTGAAAATGAAACCATTCTAAAAACAGAAATGTGCATATAAAAAACTGATGTAAGATGAAAGGTGTTTATTAATATACAAGCTGATATTTTGCATTATACACTGATTTAATAGATGGTTCAAACTCTTAAATATTTGAAAATTAAGTTGTGATGCCTGCCTTTAAACTCTTCATTGCCAGAGTTTTAAATATTTATTTCTGAACTGCAGTAGTGTGACATAAACTCATCCTTCTTGAGGATTTTGCTATTCCTGGAATCACCTTGCATTAAGAATACCTGTATTTTGTTTGTTAATATATATTACAATCATCTGGATGATGCAGTTTGTATACAATAGTTCGGATACAGTAGCTTATGTGTGTAAGCAAATACATGCGTGCACCATTTACCGTCTGGGTTAGTTCAGAACTGCTAAAGTCAGTGTTAGAGGATTGGAGCACTACTGCTTAATCGGAGGTATCTCCTGAAGGAAGGCTGGACTAGAGAGCTGTGCTCCGAGAGAAGCAGGGGTGGTGGTTCATCTCTGCTCTTAATGTGGTGTTTTGATGTGGCAGTGATGTGCAGCAAAGCCACACATGCCAGTTCAGGGGTTCATTACCGCATGTCATTCAGTAAATATGTAAGTGATCATTTCCAGTCCCTGCAACTTTCTTTTGAATCCAGGTCCAGGACGGAGTCACTGCATTATGAGCAGAGAGTATTTGTGTCACAGGAGGTGAGATCGGTGGGAGGGTTCTTAGGCTGAACTGATTCTGCTGTTTTCTGGGAGTTTAACCCTAAAATGTTCCAATTCAGCCTTATTTTTAGAGTGAGGCATAACTCTTGTGCCCTCAAGAAGGCTTTCCACATTTTCTTAGTCATGTCATTTCCTCCTTTTAAGTAGAAGCCACAGCAGATCATAAAATAAACTTTCCTTCATGCAAATAATAGTGCTCCCAAGCTGTAGGTTTCAGCTCTGATGCCAGCAGTTCTGTCGGAGACCAACAAGAGAGACTTTTTAATTGAAATAGGGAGGCTGAGCACAGACGCTGCCTCTTTTTCTTCCATTTCCTTTTCTGCAGGTGGAAGGAAGAGTCTCAGAAACCAAACCCTACGGTTTATTCTCAGCTCTGCTACTAACATTCTCCATGACCTTCGGCAAATCTCTGCTCTTCTCCTTGTTGTAGCTCCCAAAAAATAACTCGAGGAAATAAAACTGCACTTCCAGATTGGCCTAGTAGTTAGGAATAATCTGGGGTTGCTAAACTGAACATGTCACCTTTCCTATAGACCATTCCCCCTGGCTTTAGGCTACTGCAAGTCATGTAGCCAAATAAATGTTATTTCAGCTCAGCCTTGTATCTATGTAAATAGGAGTTAATGAGTTGCTGCATCTTGTGGCTGACTTGTGACGTGGAGGTCTCTAGAGGGAGGATGAGGAGAGGCGGCCATGGAAAGTCCCTGGTTGTTGCTAGGCAGCACTGTGTTTTAGCTTCCCTGTCTGAAAGCCTGTGCTCAGGTTTGGCAAGGAAAGGGAAAACCGAGGGATGGAAAACCATACAAAGATGATTGACTTACTTTTTGTAAAGCATGGCTTTACTGTGCTGGGTGCAGAGAGCATGTGGCTGCAAGTGGGGTGGAAGCAATTTGATTAAATAAAATAACATTCGATAACTGGCCTTCTATTTATTCATTCTCAGCTGCAGGATTATGTGGCTGGCTTGCTCTCTCTCTCTCCTCCCTCCTCCCCCCCCCTGTTTTGTCTCTTACGATGATCTTGGACACTTCCAGTGAAGCTGGAAGAGTACAGCATGAGTGGTCTTGCTCCACTTCCAGTCTAAGTGGAAGCAGGAAAACCCAGCAGTTCCAGAGAGCTTCCTCTGCTGAGGTTTATGCTCCAGTTTTACAGCCTGCAGATGAGGGGATGTCATGTTTTCATTTTACTACTAAGTCCATCAAGAGGCATACCAGAGATCACTATTAACGAACAAAAACTGTTATGTAGGGCATCCTGCTCTTGCTGCACAATGCAACCTCTTTGAACCATAGCAATAGTGCAAATAGTGGCAAGATCCTCATATGATTAAAGCTCATCACAACAGCATTGCTGAAAGAGCACCTCTGTTTTCTGCCAGAAGCGTAGGACTTGGGATACAGCTGAGCACTTGAATTCCTCTTGGTAGAGTCTGGCTGGTTGTCCCTCTACCCACAGGCTAGTTCAAACTTTTCAGTCAGTCTTTGTCATCTTCTTGTAATTGCTGTCTCTGTTGTTCCTCCCTATGCATTTTAATAGAAGGCCAGGATGAGTAAATTTAAGGTCTTGCTGCCTCTGCTAATTTGTAGTTGGGAAATAATGTCTTTTGTTGCACCCCAATAGAGTCATCAGGGGATCTGTGGATGGGACCTCGCTAGGCATTGGACCCTCCTGGAAGGTGCTGTACTTGCTCCCTGCTGACAGTTGTGTTTAAAGATACTTTTCCCCTTTCATCAGAGGATCCCATGGTGCTACTGAGGCACTGGAATTTGGTGTCACAGCATCGTTCCATCCTTGGGGGTTCAGCCAAGTACCGCTGTAAAGCTCAGCTTTACAGCAGCCTAGAGAAGCTGAGAGTCTCGCCCAAAGTCACGCAGCTTGTAGTTAAACGGGATGCAGCAGGGTATGTCCTGCTGTAACAGTGCCCTTCCCCTAAAGGATGGGGCTCGAAATCCGGAGTCCTGATTCTCACTTTCATTGCTCGACCCTACTTTGTCTTGCACATTTTATCCTACCAGTGGGCTTGTGGCTTGAGCTATCTAACTTACCCTTCCTCATCCCCACCAGCCAACATTTCACAGTAGTCTGTAAGAAAAGCTTACAGAGAGGCGAAAACTTTGCAAGACCTCACAGTTCCTCACTTTGCCCTTCCCTGCACCCCTGGGGTTTCTCAGCCTCACCAAGTTCTCCCTCCTCAGTCTTTTTCACTGCGTGGTTGCAAGGGGTCTTAAAGGCAGCAACCTCACAGTAAATACCAGCCTTACAATAACTGCCTTGCAGCCTGGCTGGGAACGGAGCCCCACATTGTTTTATAGGAATTCCCAGAGAATTACTTGCTTAGTTGGACAGCACAGGCTCAGGTTAGTTCAGTTCAGCAGTTACCTTTGTCACCTTCTACCTAGTTTATGCAAAGACATGTTGGGTCCTTTTAGGTTAGAAACCTTGGTGCTGTGCTGCCATGGCAGCCTGTGCTGCCTGGTCAGACCTGGGGGCAGAGGCATCAGGCAGGGCTAGTGTTGAGCCCTTTGGTGAATAACAAAGGCAGCAGTAGGAATCACCTGCAAAAGGATTAAGAGAAGCAGCTCGAAATCCTTGCAGCACCTCCCTTCTCCCCGATGCGTGCTTGGACAGTGAAATGCACTTTCCTCAGGCCCTGAACTACCCACGTACAAGTTTCAAGACTTGCTGCAGTGCCCGTCTCTTTTCCAGGCATGTAAGTGGGCCGTGAGTGTGCTGAGGGCTGGATTTTAGATCCAAGAGGCTGGTGCGTGTAGAAATAGTGGGTGGGTCTCCAACCCCCTCTCCAAGTTTTGGGCATCTGTGTGGATTGGCACTGTAAAGATACGCTCATGGAATGAGAGAAGGTGGCGGAGGAGTGGGACTTCTCCCCCCACCCCCCAGCAATACTTTCTACTGGAAAAATAATATATACTTTCACCTGAGCACTGTCTTCAGTTTGGGGTGGTTTTTCTTTCTTTTGAGGTTTTGGGGTTTTTTTTGTGTATTTTTGTGTGGTTTTTTTTTTTAAAACTTTTTGAGTTTCTAAGGCTCCCTTTACTGTATTCCTTTTATCTTGTCTTCTACTGGAAAAAGCAGGAAGAGTACAAACAAAAGAGGAAGTAGAAGAGAGAGAGGAAGTAGAAAGTAGAGAGAAGTAGAGAGAGGAAGTAGAAAGGCTTCACTATTTACCATCCATATTGGTAAGATGGTGGGATGTCTTTCCATAGGTCTTCTGTGTTAAGAACTTAATCTGAAAAACACTTCAGTTGCTTTGTTAAAGCATTGGGGAGGGGCGTAAGGGAGTGTTTTCCCACACTTCACACAGCTTTCCAACTGGAAAAGGGTAGAAAACAGTCAGGAGCTAGGAAAATCTATTATTTCTTTCAAAAGCTGATGGAGAAGTTTCTTCCTGACGTGCCTCCACCACCAAGTTTTTCACTATGGAAAGTATAGTTGAAGTATTTTTTTATGGAAAAACTGTTCTCTCTTGAAGCCTTGTTTTTCCACTTTGAGTGGTTTTTTGGAAAATTTTTTGAGAGGAAAGAATGATTTTATTCGCTTGCCAACTTTCAAAGTGCTGCCTCAGAACTGGGGTAGAGCTGCAACTCACCTGTTTATTTCTGTAGTTAAACAGAGTAATTGCTGTTTTAAGTATATCCTGTTTGCTAAGTTATGTGGTTCATATGTTATGACAACTTTAATGGCTCTTACAGTATATGGCAAAGGGTTTTAGGACTGTGGGCAGGTGCTTTATACCTTGTTTTTTAATTCTAAATAAATAAACGTAATGAAAATAACTGTTAAATAATGGGAACATCCACATTTACATTAAATAAACTCTTTTTTTTTTCTTCATAAAAGGAAGAGAAATTCACCTGCTTCAGGACAGAGTCTAACCACTAATTGACGGAAATTAGGAAGAAACTTCCTTTTAGGCAGTCGTTCCATCTCTTTCTCTGTGGAATTTCTTGTACTGTCTTTCAAAACTCAGGGTATCAGCCACTGCCAAAGGACTCTGTGCAGGTTGGGCAAAACAGTCTCAGATTAGGTTGATTACTTGATGACCACTTCTGGTAATTCTTAGTCTTTCGTATCTCACTTAACAACTATCCATCTTGTTTGCTAATTAAATGTTGATGAAAAGAGACTCCTTACAACCTCTCTCTCTTCCCTCATGCTACTGCTACTAATCCCTGGATTCTACTTCTCTTTCAGAAGATGCTGCTCAAGAAGAATTGTGGAGTGAAGACTAGAGTTATTAAAATTCGTGTAAGTTGCCCTTTTCTGGTGCAGTTCCTTCATCTTTCCACATATATCTAAATGTGGTGATTCTTTTTGAACATCTACGCCCAGGAGATTATTTCTGGAGGTTTCCTGTAGCTTGATCAGCTGCATAACAAAAGTTGCTAGTCTGGAGTATAGACTGTAGTTGCAATTTAGGTTAGATGCTGACAAGGCTAACAATACATCGTCTTTTCCATTTTGGAAACTATGGGTTCAAAGCTTCCTTGGAGTGAAAGTCTACATCCCCTGCTATGAGCTCATACAGTTATGCATAGCTGTCCTGTGAGGTGTCATTTGGATCCTTCTTGACCAAGGGAAGTGCTGATCTGAGTTAACAAGTGGTGTTCAGCAGGCGTGAGAAGTACTGGTAGATAGCTGTGGAAAAAGGACTATACCTGCATGGTGCACTGATGTCTGTAGAACTGTATGGGATGTGTGACTGGATGATGGCAGATGAGAGCTAGATTGCTTGGATAGCTTTGCAGCTGCGATGATGCTGCAGTGTCTGAGCATCTCCTGTTCTTGAGTTTACACATGCCTAGCAGGGCTAGGGTTGCTCATCTCTTCTGCTTGTAGTTTGTGCTGCCTGCACCTCTGAGTCTGTCTCTAGTACCCCATGACCCTTCAGCCAGCTTGTCTCCTTTGCGGGTATCTTGGCTTTCTTTCGGTTCGTGCTGTATGGTGGTGCGGGAGATGTGTGCGTGATCTTGCATGCTGCAGCCAAAACAAGTGCCTCAGTCCCCTAAGCCCCATATGATCTTCCACATGTTTGCAATACACAGGCAAAACCAGGTCAGGGTGAAGAAAACAGATACCCTTTGCGATAAAACTGCTACTTTCACTGCAGTAATTATAGCCAGCAATGATGCCTTGTAAGAGGGATGAATGGCAGACCAGGATCTTTCAGGGTTTACACCTTGCTCAGCACGAAATGGGACCGAAGCTTCTGTGTACCCAGAAGTGCTACTGTTTATGGGCGTGCAGTTGGTGCCCCTGCTGAGCACTGCTTTATTTTAGAGGAGGGGGAGCAGGTAGGGCTGGCTAGAGCCTTGTGCAGAGCTGGATTTCTCCATCTCCTCATATGCCTTCTGCCAGCGCACTCAGTCCTGTCTTCCAGCAGCCCCACAATGACCTGATACTTCTGATTGCACAATTAATCCTGATCTGTTATGTATTCTCTTGTGCTCCTGCTTGGGTTGTTTTCAGTGGAGCTGTTTCCTCCTGTGCCCTGTGAGCTCTCCCCAGACTGTGCCTGTCCTTCAGACCTACCAACAGTCTAATCTTGCCGCAATGTTTTAGTGCAAATTGTTTATCACCTTCCTTTATCCCTGCCCCACGTGCTTTCGCTGTTTTTTCTGGGTGTCCCTGGACTGCAGCTATTTCCAGTGCTGTTTAGTGGCAATCCCCCAGTCCCTGGGGTTTCAGCAACACCTTGGTGGGGTGATTTCCCCCGACACCTTGAGCTCATTATTGCGGCTTACTCTTGTGTCCCTGGAGAATCTGAGAGGCAGAATTATCCTTTCACTCCCTACTGAGCCCATGTCAGTTCGCACTAAAATAAACAGCAGAAACTGAGAGCACACCCTTCTGACAGATGGCACAGAATCCACGCTTCTCTGGCCAACCTTGCCAAGCTGGGACAGTGTATCTCTACCGGAGGCGCTCATGTGGTTTCCATGACAATAGCATATGATACTTCACAGTCTCTTGTTGGTCTGTCGGGGTGGCAGAGCTGTTAGGTAAAGAAGTATTTTTGCTTCCATTTTTCAAATGATTGCGAGTGCCCACTTCTGTGTACCCAGCTGAGAAAGGAGGTAGCAGGTCCCTGCAGACCTTGCTGAGGTGCCTCAGCTCTGGAAGCAGCTGAGAGAGGTTGATACCTCTGAAGAATGATGCTGTGATCTCATTGTATAAAAGGAAACCTCAGTCCAACCAGTAAGACATGCCTGGCACAGAGTTCCTTCTCAGTGTTGCCCAGCAGCAGGACAAGAGGTAACAGGCACAAGTTAAAATGCGGGAAATTCAGGTTGCCCAAAGAAACTGTGGAGTCTCCGTTCATGGAGATACTCAAAGCATGCCAGGACATGGTCTTGGGCAATGTGCACTTGCTGACCCTGCTCTGAAGAGGGGGGTTGAACTAGACTATCTCTAGAGGTGCCTGCCAACCTCAACCATTCTGTGATTTCTGGCTCTTGCAGCACTCAGTAATGGAGTCAGAGCACACCAGGGACCTTAGTTCACTTGGGAGAGCTATTCTGAGGCCCTACTGAATGTGGCCTTTTGCAAAGGATGATAGCACGAGGCAAGGTGAGAGGCTTGGTTCTCTGTTGCTGAGGGTTTGGTGACACAGATTCAGTGTTGGGACTTTCTCATTGTGGTGAGGGTGGAAGAAATGAAGACAGATCTCTTATAGCAAGTAGGCTGACGAGCTGTTACAGAAGGGACCAGGCAACTGTCTGCGTGTCTGAACAGGAAGCATCACCATGTGAACCAATTTGTTTGTGTTGCTGTAGCCCTGATGCAGAAGTGCTCCTGTTTCAGCACAGGTAAAGAGCATGCAGTCCCTTTCTGAACTGAGGTGGGCAGTGACATCTAAAGAGCATACAACTGGATGGAGATGCAGTGAGTGAACTGATCTGAGGAGCAGGCAGGCTTCCTAATGGTTTATGCCAGGCGTTTGAAGCAAGGATCCCTGCTTTCTCCCCCCGGTTCTCCTGCTGCTGAATAGCTTGAAGGAGAAAGGATTATGCTTATTCCCTCCTGTGTGAGGACAATGACGTCAGTGACCTGCTAGTAACATCAATGAAGCATTTTCATCCTGTTCTTACTGAGGACAGTGTCTCATGTGGTTGTGAGATAATGCGTGCTTTTAAAAATACCCTTCTCCTGACTGATATTTTGGTTGCCTTGACATCTTGAGGCTTTGCTGGCATGTCAGGATGCAAGGTGATGCTTTCTCATGCATCATCCCAGCTATGGTCTTCTTCCCTCTTCTGCTGGAAGTGTCTCCCATGGGAAGATGAGATGGAGGGGCAGTCTCTTTGCCTTCTGGCACTGAAACACAGTTTCAGCCCTTGGGAGTGTTCATGGTCTTTGGGAGTCTTTCTCAAGCAGGTGACCTAGGCTGGGTTTTGCTTTTCCATGTGCTGTTTTAACACTAAGGTGCCACCTTGTTGTTGTTCCCTGTACTTCAGCTTCCCATGGGTCAGCTCAAGCGGTGTTAGGCTACAGCCTTTCCACTCGCTCAGCAGTTCTTCTTAAGCGGGATGATGGGACAGTGATGTGACAAGTCTAAGAACCTAGACAGATTAAGGCAGAGAGATTAATAAAATTCCCAAATGTGCAGCAGCTCAGTTGTGTTTGAAATGTTTTCAGGAATAGCAACTGTGAGAGGTCAGGGCCTACAGTGAAGAGAAAATAATATTAAAAAAATCTCCCTTCTGTTCCCCCCCCAGTAGAGGATAATGGAACAGGAGACTCAAGCCCTGCGGGCAGGCGAGCAGAGATAAATTGGAGGTGACAGCATGTGTATGAAGTATGGATTTGTGCATAATAGATACATGTAGCATAGCACGTGTCAGTGCAAGGTGAGGGGTAGGTGTGGGCCTACGTGGGTGTTGCACAGTGAGGTGGGCAATGTGTGTGTGCAGACCTGGTCACTGGTGCCCTAAAGTGTCAGCCAGTGTGATGTCTGTAAGTGGAAGCAAGGTGCTAGGTGTGGGTGAGAGGGGTCCATGCATGTGCATGGGTATTTTAGCATGCAGAGCATGTTTGCGTGGTGCAGTCAGGTGTTGTGTGGAGACACTTCCTTAGCACTGGAAGGAGGATGACTGTACAAGCACGTGCTCGCAGGGTATAACTGCCTCCACCCTGGGATCAGGCTTGGTCAGCTATAGCCGGCTCTGAATGCAGAGACACATCTTCCAGAGTCTTTCTATAATACCATAAGTCTTCAGTTCTCCAGGCCGTCTTGCGATGAGGGTTACAAGTCTGTCATCTAGCCCTATTCTTGTTCTTCCTTCAAAAACTCCTACATGCAGTCTCTGAATGGCATCGGTGGAGCTGGGCTTATCTCAGCAGCAGTAGGGGGGTAGAAGACACAATTGGCAAGCCCCTGGGTATTTCAAGAGCTCTTGTTGGGGCAGGCAGAGAGGGAGTAAGGATTTCAAGGCCAATCTGATAACCTGGCTGATCAGAGAGATGTTTTCTGCTATGTAAAAATAAAATAAGAATTTTAAATCGGAACATAAACCTCTTGTGCTCTTGCCTTGATCGTATCAATGTTCAGAACGCCCTCTGCTTGGACAGGAGCCAGATCCCTGGAATGACTTCCCTGTCTCTTATCTCTTGTGTCTGCATCCTAAAAGGCCACTGCAGAAACATGCTGGGTTTTCTTCTCCTAAAACAAGGGGCCTTTTCAGCTTGGCACTGAGCAGGAGATATGCTGGCCTGAGACTTCTTGGCAGACACCTGAGCTATTCACAAATGCAAGGCATACTAGGTGACAGAGCAGTATTGGTGCAAACCTCTGGTTCTGGCTGCACAGCAAGAAGTAAAGATTTCTAAAAAATCAGACTCTGTGTGTGTGTGTATACATACATATATATACACACACATATATGTTGCCCCTTCCATCACAGGCTCCCAAGGCACTTTGCAAGCATTGCTAAATATAGCATCCCAGAGGCAGATAAATCATGATTGCAATTTCAGAGTGAGTTAAACTGAGAAACCAGCAGAGAATGTGACTTGCCCGAAGAGAGACAGTATGAAGAGAACTGAAGTCTGGGCTTTGATCTTCAAACCAGATTCCTTGAGCTGTGTCCTTATTCATACCATATCATGTAGTCTAAACAGCTCTGACATCTCAGGCAGCAGAGATCCCAAACTGCAGCTTGCTAACAGTTTGTCAAACCCTTCTGGTTGTCTTTAGTATGTGACTGAGTGCCTAAACCCAAACCTGCCCTTTAGAAGCAACAAGAGACTCGTCTCCCTGGCCATTCGCATCCTTGGGTTACTTGCTAGGCAAAGACCCCTCATGAAGACTTTAGCACTCCAGTTCCCTAGCCGGGCTCTTGTCTCCTGTTGATGGGCACATCTCTGTTGAGCAAAATGGAGAAGGTCCTCTGCTAAGTGAGAACATGAATATCCATTTCCTTATTGGGGAAACCAGCTCCCCCCATGCTCCTCCCAACCCAGCCACCGTGTTGCCTGCTGAAGGTCTCTCTGCAGTGGTAGCTGGCCCTGGAGAACCCCAGCCCTTGGTCTGAATAGTTCTTGACAAAAGACTTTGTCCAGAGTTTCCTCAGTGTGGGGAAGGATTCAGTGTAGCCAAGGTGCAAGTGCCTCTGTCTGTTAAAAACTAACCCGAACATGTGGCCCCAGACATTGTTTTATTTAGCACTGCTTTTATGGATTTCATGGCAAAGGCTAACCAGCCTTCAGCCTGTCCATAGCAGCCAGAAGAGGGACTGTCATGGCTGTCTTTTCTGCTTCTTTGAAGAAAAGAATTTTTATTGCTGCCTGCTTTTCATAAATTCCTGTCATGTCTGCCCTTGCACCCGTTAAATCATTTAAGTACTTGCAGAATAGACATTGTGGAATAACCAAGAGCTCTGTAATCCAGACAGCACCATGGAAGTAGTGAGTGGCTGGTGAGTCAGGAGGCTGACATCCTATTTTCAGCACTGTCCTTGCTTTGTGGTCTGATATGGGTTGTGGGTCTGCTTCAAGAATGGGGGGGTGGGGAGGGGTAGAAAGGAGGTTAGGACTGAGGTGCAGCCCAGTGACCGGCTGCTCTTGGGACAGCCCTGTGTGTCAGTGGTGGCTGTGGCTGGTGGCACCATGGTTCAAGGGGCTGGGAAGTGGCAAGGCATGTTTCACAGAGAGGGGGACAGATTTGGTGACTTTTGGGTCACACCTGGGTGATGGAGCAGAGAGAGAGGGGTGTAGGGGATGGCAGAGGGTCACAGCGGCTCTGCCACTGTCTTCTGGCAGAGCTTCAAGTCCAAGATGGCAGGTCAGGCACATCTTTTACCACTGCATCCAGGCCCACTGCAGTTGCTCCCTGCTCCCCTTTGTTCGCGTGGCTGTGGGAACCTGGCACCCGTTCCCTCTTCCAGTCCCCAGAGCTGTAATCCTCTTTTCCCACACACCTCTCCCATAATACACCCACTTCCTGCGCTTGGCTTCCACGGCTGGGGCGGTTTGTCCAGAGGCAAGCGCACTGTGTCAGCATGCGTTCGCAGCCTGCTCATGCCAGGGTAATTAATACTCACTTTGCAGTTTTAATTTGGGTTCCCTTTAAGTTGAAAGCAGCGTGCTGCCCTGTGCCAGCTTGCCTGGCCGGAGGGAATCAGGTTGCCCTGGCCTCATGCAAACTGGAAGCTGCACATGCCCAAGTATGCAACACGCGCCGGCTCTGTGAGAAGCATGGTACTTGGGGTTCCCGGCCTGAAGGGAGGAGGACTGTGAGGGCAGCCAGCTGCGATCCCTCTGGAGGGAGGGAGGATGTTCCTGCCACACAGGGAGGGCTGGGAAGGGGAAGGTGGAGAGGAAGGAGATGACAAGGTAGTGTCACTTGTGTACAGACTAGAACTGCTGAGGACTCTACTCAGATGTAGTTGAGAGATTTAGGGCCACATCGTGCCTTGCCTATGTCCGTGCTTGCTTGGAGCTACTCTTGTGCCCGCTCCTCCTCCTGCTCAGGCACACGCAGACCCTGTGGTGTGTGCAGGGAAGCACAGGCCATTTTCTATCATAAGGAGAGAAAGTGGGGACGAGACACAGCGCACTAGTAGGGGGATGTGGGTTCATTCACTTATTCCTAAGAGATTTGTGTGGCCTTCAGAGCATGAGCTTCGCTGGGACCTTGGAGCGGCGAGTCCCCCAAGTTGGCCAGGGAGCACTGACAACCTGCCTCTCTGAATGACCCATCTGTCCCTTTTCATTGTGGAGCCTCCTTCCTTCAGATTGTCAGGCAGGCAAAATCAAAGCTTGCAGTCGGCTTTCTCAAAGACACATCTCAAAGACATGTGAGAGAGAAGAGAAGAAAGGCTTATTACACTGGTGCCAGCAAGGACCCATATCTGAAACTGGCCTATTTCTGCTTTTGGGCAAATGACCAGCAAGCATCTGCTAGGCCCTTTGAAGTACCTTCCAAAAAAGTTCAGTGTTGTCTGTCTAGTGGCACCTCTCTAAGTCTGGTAGTTGCCATCTGACAACTCTGCACACACATTTGCAAATGTTTGATAGATTTTTTTAAATTTTTTTTTTTCTTTCTAAGAGGAACAATGATGTGTTTGTAAACTATTGAACTGGTCTTTGCAATGTGGTTGCATAGAAGGAAGTAGGTATTAGGCAGCCTGATGTTGGTGGAGGAAGACAGGCCTTTCAGCTGTTTAGGTAAGGGTAATGGAGAACACAGAAAAACAGTGCTATCTGCAAAGTTCTGTTCTTCCTTGTCAGAACAGGGTTTGGAGTTGATCTTTTTTTCTTGGAAGAGAAGGGAGAAGACTAGTGTTAAAATGAAGTTCTGCCATGGTGTATCTTTAGTTGTCCCCTGAAATTAAACTGTATATGAACCTGGGGATGGAGGAATGACTTTCAGGAGGGAAGGGGTTTGCCTTTGAAAAGTTATTCTTTCAGCTGCTCCAGGTCTGTGACTGGAATATATTGTCAGAGGCCCTATTGGAGTTAATGAAGAAGCAGTTAAATGTGAATTGCTGCTCTGCTGGAGGAGCTGGTCCTGCTTGTCAGTGACTATTTCTTGAAAACTGCCTGAAGCGAGACCGTAATTGAAAGGAAATCACCTCTCATCAGAAGGTCGCAACACCTAGATGTTAATTAGTTCACCCTGGCTGCCTGACTGTGGTGTACGTATCATACACAGGAGAAATTGAGGCACACATGATGGGAAGTGGCTTGGTCAGGACCGTGTCCAGAATTACAGATGTAGCTAGGAGCAGGCCTGGGGGTCCCCTTCCCTTGCTCACAGCTGATGGTTTCACACATCGAAGTCGAAGTGTCACCAGTTCCTTTTCTAACCACCTGGCAAGGGTGAGAGGAATAAGGGCAAAGTGGAATTAAAAGCAGTGTACCTGTAAATGCTCCGCTGTGGAGTCAGGCAGCCTTTACTGTCTCTGTGCCCTGCCTGAATATCGGTACTACCTCTGGCTCTGTCCGCTCCTGGGCAAGGCGGCTGTCTCATGAACAGGCAGCATCGCAAGCAGGCGTCCGTCTTTGCCAAGGCTCTTCTCGGGATTTATTCCTTTCCACACAGGGTGGTGGTGGGAATCGGATGCGCCTTTACAACTTGCAATTACATGGTGCCTTTCATCCCAAAGGACTTCTAACAAGTGAGTCTACAGACTGCAAAGGGATCATTCACCCACCACTGAGAGGCATCCACCACTGGAAGGCAGTATCCTTTCAACAGAGCTCGGCAGCGTTTCCCAACCGCTGGGGTAGGAAAGAAGGGACTCCTGTGCTGGATTGGCCCTGAGTAGGGGATGGGTTGGCAGAGTGCACAAGCTGATCCGATTTTGAATCCTGCCAGGATACGAGAGCTCTTATGAAAGAGGACCAAAGAGTATTAAACAGGGCTTAGTTTCGTATCACCCCTAGCACACCACTCCCTTCTAAGACATTGTGTTAGGTAACTTCATTTCCCCCCTCCTGTGGGGATTGTCATTCCTACAGCTGAAAGCACGCTTGGAGCTGTGCTTGCCTTTGCTTTGTCCGAAGAAGAGAACCGTGCTTCTGTGGAAACATGAGTCCAAAATTAAATTATTTCACAATCTGCATTTGGGATGTTTTCCCAGACTTCATAGGGGTAAGGGACGAGTTTCTAGGAGGAATGTGGGTTTGTATTAGTAGATTTATCCTTTACCTGTTTATCTTCTTCCTATGTACTTTTTCCTTGCTGAAATGTACAATTATGTTACAGATGGATTTGTGGTGCAGTTGCCCATTTCTCTGTTTTCTGAGGGCTGCTAATATGATTGAAATTCTGCATTTCTTCTGCGGTCTTCTTTGAAGCACCTGCATCCAGTCGCTACCTGTACCATCTTTAGGTGTGCTTCTTCGTTAATGTGTTTCAGATATGTTTCAAGCCTAGTTGCTTATTTACTACCTTATTTAATGGTGATAATGCAGTTGGAGACCACAGTACAGGCTTGCAAGAGTGTATATGTAGGTGTGGGTATATGAGGGAAGAGGTGTGTGTGATCGAGGTGGTCTGTGCATAGTTGCTTGAAACATGTGTTAACACAAGCTAACTCCCTTGGGAGCTCATCTATATCAAATGAGGCGTGCAATGAGGCAGCATGGGTGTCTGCAGGTACTGAAACTACCTTCTGCTCCAGGCAGTTGTATGAGCAAGTGATGAGCTGTGCTCCCTTGGACTGTCCCTTGGATGCTGGTGGAATTTGGGCCCTGCTTGGCTTGAGATATGATGTGAGCGGACAAGATTTGTACAAGCAGGGACAGCTCTCCTTGTGATTTCCAAGTCAGGAGGAGGTCTGGGTGTGCATGGAGGGATGTGGACAGGGGAAGGGCACGAGTACTGGGGAGAACCTAAGGCATGTGAGAGCAGGTCAGCATGTGAAAGTGAGCGTGGGTGTGTGTGACAGAGTGTGCATCCGAGCGTGTGCGCCCTCCTGCCAGCAGCCGAGTGCTTGTATCTCGGGCTGTTCTCCAGTTGTATAAATATATTGCTTAACAAATTGAGGGCTCTGGTTAATGATTACCATTAGTGCAGGGCCCATATTAGGCTCCATTTTGTGCAATTTACCCAGCTGCCCGAATGCCATTAGAGTGAAGGCACTGGCCTTTAATGTCAAGTGTGGAGTGTTTGCGCCCTGAGGAGCCTCTGCAGGAGCTGGCCTGGGGTTGCTCAGCAGGGGCTGTCAGGTGGGTTTGTGGCAGGCTCTCCAGGGGCCTGCTGCAGTAGCAGCAACTCTAACAGCCTTCCTTAGTCAAAGCAATGTCCTGGGCATCCTAGGCTGGTGCTGGGTGCCCAAGAGGAGAAGGGCAGGCTGGCTAGGACACTTGCCCAGATTACAGGGAGGCAGCTGGCCCAAGCGACGGGGTGAGAGGAACGTGTTCCCCTCTCTGGCAGCCGGCCCTATCCGTCTTCTTTCTGGGAATACACCTACAGAGCTTTGCCTTGTGCTACTCATCAGAGCCAGATCACCACATGCTGTGATCCCAAATGGTGTCGTGGACTAAGCCAGATCAGGCCTGGTCATCCCTAGAGCAGAATACGAGCTCCAAAGAAAACATGCTCTTCTGCAGGAAGAGTGGAGTGCTTTGGTGCTGGTGCTCTTTCTTTCCTCCAGCAAGGTCCTTAGCAGAGGTGCTGCCCTGTCAATCATGGAGTAGGTGCAAGACAGACCTGTACTGCTCAGGGTTATAAATGACTGCAGATTGGTCAGGGTGCTCCCATGAATGAGGGCACTTGCATTACTGCCTCTCCTATTAATACCTACAGGTGGATTCAGGGCCCTTCTCACCCTGTCCTCGCCTGCTGTTGTGGTGGCTGCACTGTTGAAAGCCAGCCATCATCTTGTGGCCGCTTGAGAGGTGCTGTGATGAAGAGGCAGGAGTGGGTGCAGTTTGAGCCTTACTTGCAGCTGCATGACTACCTGTGAATCTCTGCATCCTCCTGTGTCTTCTCACATCCCTGTCCTTCGCCTCAGCCCTTGTTCTGTGCCTGCCTCCCTCGTGGTGCCTTGGGAGGGCTCTCTGCCCCCCTTCTTCTGCCAGAAGAAGGCCCAGGGAGAAACCCCAGGGTGCCTTCCCACCCAAGCCTGGTGAGTTTTGTGGATGACTTTCGGCTGTCCTCTGGACCCATCTTTCCCAGCCTCTTCTCCATCTGCCGTCCGCCAGTAATGAACTGATTCAGCTGCCTTCCCTAATCCTGTCTGGCATTTCAAAATGGAGGAGACTGCCAGGTTCTTTGTTCCTGTTCCCTCTTGGCACAGGCAGGGGACCTTCTTTGCTCTGGAGAAGGACAAATGTGCTGATTTATTCTGCCCCTTAGCTTTGAATAGGGGTTGCTATGTTACCCTCCAGCTCTGAGGCTTGCCAGAGCACACACCATATATAACCCCACAGCAGGTGGCTATTGAGTAAAGGCCCTTAAATCTGCCTCTCTTGTTTCTTATGCTGCTGGCCAAGGTGTCAGGGGGATGTAGCAGGGCATGATTTGCTGGCTGAAACTCCAGGTACAGCTGATGCCAAGCACCATGTTGGCATTTTCTATTCTCGAGTGCCCATCTTAATTTGCAAAGGAGGTACCAACTAGGCAGGAACACGCTGCCCACACTGGCTTTTAAAGAGGCCCTTTCTGACATGAAGGCTGCCCCATGGGTCCGAGCTGTGACCAAGATCCTGGAGGCAGAGGCTTCCAGATCCTGCTGCAGTGACTGCAGCACCCAGGGCCTGGCCCTAGCGCGCTCTAATTTGGCATGACTTTTTGGATAAGCCAGATCATTTGAGCAGCTTTCTGGGAAAAGTTGCATGCGCTTGTCCTGTGATGACAAGTTCAAACCCAGCCAGGATAGAGGCAGGTGGCATCAAAACATCACCTTGCTGTGCTGATATGGGGTTGCTGCTGTCTGATAGACCTGACTTTGAAGTGCCAAAATGAACCTCTGACTTAAAGGAGACAGCATAGTTGGTAATTGTTCCTAGAAAGCCTAATTCCTTGAGGTACAGTCCCTTAGTGCAGACTGAGCAAGGGAAACCATGGGTCTTGCTAGGAAAGGCCTAGAAGAGGCAGCAGGGAGGCACATAACACCAGAGCCCAGGTCAGATCTCTTCTCACTGGGCTCTTTCCAACCTCCATGAAAACAATGGTAAAGCCCTTCCCAGCAGTGATGGGGGTGAGATGAGGGTGGGGGACATTTGCGTGAGTTTCTGAGCTGCTGAACTCTCCAGCATGTGGCACTTGATCCTGGGGAATGAACTCTGCAGAAGCATGATTGAATACTCTGCTGGCCCATAGAGCAGTGAGACTTCCTCTCCTGGCCGAAGAGTGTCTGTGAAGCTGCCTCACTGGTGCTTCTGCTTGCTTAAGGAAAGAAACAAAGCAATGTTCCTGAGATGTAAATGGAAAACACTTCCTCTTTAACAGAGTGGAATCACTTATTTGGCACCGTAACTCCTCTGGGATCCACAGGTCCCAACACAGCCTAGTGGGGAACAGCATTTCTGTCCTGTCACACAGTGCAGGGAGTGCACGGGTATTTCTGCCCTTCTTATTCTGGGTCTGCTCTGACCATGCTCTGAACACTGGGAGCAAAAGGGAATGGTCTTTGGTGGCCATGGTACAAACCAGGCTGTAAGGCCTTCAGGTGGGATCTTTTGCTCTGAGCATCTCCCAGCCATTCCTCATTAACCTGTGGAGTTTGGAGCCAAAATTCTGGAGAGTTTCAGTGTATCTGGGACTCTATAGATTAAGAAAGGGTGATTTGTAAATCATTGCTGGAGAGCTGCTGAAAAACAGGTGTGAAGAATGAGTCTTCAGAGATGACCTGGTTTATCTCCCTCCTCTAAAAGTGTAGTAGATCCTCCTTCAAGGCCAAGTGAAACCAAATTTTGCTTTTCCATGTGATACCTTCTGGCAGTGATGCTGTTCTGACTCTGGGACTCTAAATGCATCATGGATATCCTGTTTCACTTAGTTAGGCTACAGGTACCATGGGTCTTGGTCATGTGGATCCCAGGGACCTCAGTCTTGGGGGGAGCGCATGCTTTTCTCTTGAGGGGTAGGAGGAAGGGAATGAGCAAAACGCTTCACTACTTATGTTAGTGCCATTTGCTGCAAGTACATGCATGACCACCCATTCAAGGAGTGTAATTGTACCGGACAAGGATGTGACAAAGCACTTGAGACAAGAACTTCACTGTTGGCAGCTTATATGAGCACTGACTTCATCCCTCTTTTTATTCCCCTGCAGAGCATCAACGGAGGCCGCCCGCCGCCCCACTTTGTGTATGATCCATCTACCTTTGCCTTCCGTTCCCTCAGCACCTTGAAGCCGCTGAGTCCAATAGCTCCAGTGGAAGAACCGTCATGTGCCTACTGAAGGAGTTTCTCCAAAAACCTCAGGAACTATCAACCAACCACCTGCCTGGCAGGGAGAAGGCGAGGTGGCAGTGCCCAAGGGGATGGGTGGGGGAAGAAAGGGACAATGACACATCTTTGCAATACAGCCTCTCTGGCAGCAGGAAAGATACGGCTTTGCAGCAGTGCCTGTTTTCATACCATCGCCATATCTGAATAGTGGCAAAGGGAGAGATTTTTGTCTTTCAGGGCAAAACAAACCAGCTGGGTCCACAAACTGCAAGGGCAGCCACCAAGAGAGTGTCAAACACAGGACTGTGGTAGTTGAAGATATCACTGAGGGGTTCAGGGGCTAGTATGGCCTACATGGCAGCAGGGGTGAGTGATCAGGGTGTGAAACCAAGTCAGTTTCCCAAGAGTACCTGGGTCTACAATGCTTTGCTATAGACCTGACCCTTCTCCAACTCAGAAGTGATCTTGGCATTGGAAAGAGAGGCTATACAGGGCTGCCTGCAAAGCAAGAAGATCCCTCTCTGACACTGTTATAATTGCATTCTCTTCAATCTCTCTTGAGTGGAAGACCCTAGGAGAGGGAGGTGGGAAGGGGTAACTGGCAAATCTAGCTGCATGTTCCAGCTGGTCTGCCAGCAACTCAGTGATATTGTCTAAAATGGGGTTGAAAGGGGTTGTAGGTCAGGGGTTAGAATAAAATTCTAGTATGGAGGGTCTGTGTTCAGTCATCCAAGGAAACACAGCACCCACCCTCAGTCCTCTCAGCATCATCAGAGACAAGAACTTGGGGAGGTGACTGTGTGCTCTTGGGCCTCCTCTCTGCTGAGGCTGTCTCTGGTCTGGGATATGCAGCATTTCTCCATAGCATTGTCCCAATACCCTGCTGCCCTAACATGATGCTGAAGGTAACTGGCATCACCAAACTCAACCAAATCTAATGCCTCCAGCAGCTTTCCACTCCCCTGTTATGCTGGCTATTAAATTCTTGTAGACCCCCCTTCTACCAGTGGGACGAGTATTCCCAGATGTAGCATGGAGTGGGAGAAAGAGGTCTCTGTTTTGTGGCCACCTGTTGGTGGCAGAAACAGGAGGGGAGTCTGGGTGAAGCTGTGGGACATTTTTCCACAGACACTCCTAAGACAGACAGGACCATGCTAGGCCTTGTTCTCACTGGAGTTTGACTGGGATCTGGCCTTGAGGCACGTATGTGTTTTGTGCTACAAGGAAACAGCTAACGGGACGAGCTCTTACCTCTCGGTGAGGCAGAGGAACAAGGCATTTCCCCTTGCTGCACCTGGTGGAGAGAGTAACCTCTTTGTCTAGGCATTCCCCACCTCGAGCTTGTATCTGGCTGGGTGCAAGGGGGAGCGAGTAGTTTACTTCTTGTAATATAAAATAATTTCTGTTTTTAAATCTGCTCCAGTGTGAAGGTCTTTGATGCCACTCTTTGGATGAGACCAATGGTCAGTCCAGCTGCCAGTAGGAGGCCACACAGTGAACCAGCATTCACTGGTGCTTTCTGGGCCCTTCATTGAGACCCTTGGGGAAAGCCCAAAGGCCGACTAGGCCTGGGGACCTGAATCCCCCACCCCTGTCCTCCTCCCTCCCCAACCGCTTCTCACTCAGGCAGGCAGAGCAGCTGGGCAAGGCGGTGAGGGGACGTCTGTCCTGATGCTGCCCCAGCTCTGCCTGCTCTTTGGCTCCAGACTGTCACAGCTGGGCCACCCCGTGCACCAGCACCACCTCCAAGGGGTCGCTTGGGTTTGCTGGCGAGGTGCCTCTGGCAGAGCATTGTGGTTCCCTGGAAGAAGTCCCTTCTTCCAACAGAGGCCTATTCCTCTGTAGTTCCCTCCTGCCCCTGTAGAGACTCTGCTTATCTTGTCTCGATGGCACACCTCAGCTTTTTAACTGCTGCCAGATCAAGCTGACCGGTGCAGGACAGGAAACGTTGCCCCTTAGGACCAAACCCCTGTGCTCAGGAGAAGGGACAGCCGTAGCCTGGTACCCATCTGAAGAGGCACATTCCCTGTGCAGATGGCTGGGGTGGCAGCCTGCCGTGGCCCTGCGCCCCCAGGGTTTGTTCAGCGAGAGCTGCCGAGGTGCTCGGCCCCAGAGACGTGTTTCTACCAGCCCGCGGGTGCGGCAGGCTGCCTTCTCCCAGCTGGGAGCGGGGAACAGGGGTGTCCTGCAAATATCGTTGCCTTTTAGTACTTTTATAACTTTTCTCTGTCTTTTCTTTTTCAGTCAGAAGGAAAAATAAAAAAAAACCAACAATGAAATAAAGTGTAACAGCTGCTATATGCACACCTCTGGTGGGTCTCATGCGTTTGCCATCTTCTGGGTGTTTGTGGGCAGGGGTATAGTAGGGGTTGGAGCGGAGCAAGCTATGACACAGCACTGCCAGTCCCAAGCGCTCCCAAATCCCAAGCCATGTCTGCAAGAGAATGGCTTTGAAAACAAACTAGCAAGAGCTTTTCTGAAATGAATGCCAGGTTCTTTGCGTATAACAGGAGCTCCGTGTGCAGCTGCTCCCCTTGAGGCTAGGCCTGGTATGGTATATTGGCCCTCACTGGTGCTCCCCCCACCAAGAAGGTGCTTTAGCTTTTGAGTCACCTGCCTATTGCTTGGGGATTGAACATGTGCTGGCTGGAGGTCTCCATCCCCCAAAACAGAAGGATGGGTGACCATACAGCTGGTCTTTGGCTCATAGTTTTAGCCTCAGTAAGTCTTACACCTCTATCCCAAGTTTCTCAGCAGCCCTTTTGCTCACACCCAGAGCACTCATGCTCCTCTCCTCACTAGCGTAACTCTAGCTCACCCCTTTCTCTGGATCTTGCTCTAAAACCCCCATCTCAGGTACTTGTAATGTGCATTCCCCACCCCTTGCTATCTCCTTGAGCTAATTCCTGTCTCTCCCCCACACTTCTAGCTCTGTATCTTAACCAGCATCTCAGAAGGCTGTTACCTATGTCCCCTTTTCCAAGGGCCCCCGAGAGATACCAGCTTAAACTCCCTTAACAGTCTTACTTACACCCATTCCCAGGAGGCCTTTTCCACTCTTCCCTCCAAGCTCTGATCTCCTCTAGGCTTCCTGCCATCTCTCTTATCTTGAAATACTCCCCTTTCTGTCAGCTGTAGCTCATTGTTAATTGGCCTTGGCCCGTTTTCCAAGGGTTGTAAGGTGGACTTGCTGGCTTCCCCAAGGCCTTTGCTCTTGTACCTCCCGTACAGAATTGCCTTTCTCTGTGATGTTTCTTCCAAACAGACTGATTGTTCAGCGCACCCACCTTTGGGGCCCTATATGCTGTTCAAAAACACCGTGGCTGCTATGGCTCCACAAACCCTGATCATCTGTAGACTTCTGCCAGGTCAAACTTGTTTATAAGTATATAAATGCATAGAGAGGGATGTATTGACCTTGTATCAGCCAGGCTGTAGCCAGAGTACAGCAGGCAGAACAGCGGAAAGCTGGCATAAAGCTTTGCAGTGCGCAGTCAGCTGACCGGCCGGGGTGAGCTGGGGTGTAGAGCTGCTTCTGCTGCCCCCAGGGCTGTAGTCTGGGCCCCCGGCATGTGTTTGGGTTAAGTTCGATTGTGCCCACCCTCATCTCTCCCTGCAATCTGGGCCTCTGAGTTAATGACAAAACAGGGCAGTTTTTGTGGTAAAATATGATGATAAGCCTTGATATGGTGACAGCTCTGAAGCTAAATGAAAACAGGTTAGTGGTATTCACGAAGATCTTATGGGGTACTTTTCAGCTGTAGTTACCAGTGTAGCTGACAGAGGAGGCTACGGACGTCGACCTCATTTGGATGCCAGACCCTGGCATGGGGGAAGGGTTTGCCAAAGACCACTGAGGAAGGCATCAGCAGAAACCAGGGAAAGGAGAGCTGAGCTGTGGTCTTCTGAAGGCTGCTCCTTGCTGTTGCTGCCTCTGGCATACATCAGTGTGGGGCTGTTCACCTCTGTGGCTTGCAAAACACCTTGTGCAAACACTCCCTCCGCTGCTGGAGCGGGCAGGGGCGCCGGCTGGGCTGTGAGCAAAGCACTTTGCAAGCGTGGTCAGCTTGGCGTAGGTCCCTCAGGACCTCTGCTTTGCCGGAGCTCCCGGCTCCAGAGTGAGTCCTCCTACCAGGTTTGGGTCGTGACTCGGTGGGGGAGCCCCTAACTTCTAAGCTGAGATGTTTCTCTGCTCTGAGCCGATCTCGCTTGGAGACGTGCAGGTGTTTCCCTTCAGAGCAGAAAACAAAGAGAGGAGGACTGTTGTGCCAAGGCGCGCTGAACTCAGCTGTGTTAACCGTCTGCAGGAGGGTGAATGGGGACAGGCGGCTGTTTGAAGAGCTTGGCCATGGCTTCTCTGTGATTTAAGTAGGACTGTTTAGGCTAATATGGTTCTTCAATTAAAGTAAATTAATTAGGTTAATGCTGTTGCCGTATAAAAATAACAGGGGAACCAAGCTCACAGCAGCGGCAAAGTGAGTTGTTAAATGTGTAGCCTGAGACTGGTCGAGTCCCTTTGCACACAAGATCGGCTCTTCTTGTGTTGTCCAAACATTTTCTTATACATATGTATGTACACGCATGCACACACATGATATATATATTTATGTCTCTGTATGTTTCATTTGTGCAGAAATCTCTGTACTCTTACAGTCACCCACAGGCGGGGTGCCCTGTGCCCACATGGGTCTTTGTTTGACAGGGCTCAATGCGAAGGCCACCTGCGGCACGCTCACCATCTGTGTGCTGCAAAGCATGGTGAGGCTTGGAAGACACACCTACCACCTCGTTTCCAACTGCGTGCTGAGTGTTGACCTATCTGCCTACCTTCCAGACTGACTACAAAAATGGGCAAAATCAGCAGCGCTGCTGGGGCCGGGGTTCTCACCCCAGGCTAGGTGGAAGCCACTGCAACACAGCTTGGCACGGAAACAACCGAGAAGCAGAATTTCCAGCTGGACAGACCGTCTCCTTCAAACAACTTAGGGCTTTCCCTTGCTCTTTCTGAAGCTGCATAGCATGTTGTGGCAAGACATGGGGTGGAAGAACGCATTCAAGGGTGTGTATCAGGTTAGGGTTGGATGGGGTATGTGCTGATACGGTGTGGGCGTATAGACACAGACTGCATTTACAGTGGCATTTATACGGTTGTGGCATTTATATTTATGGCATGTTACTTATATTTTAAGTGGAAGGAAGTCTTGGAGGAGTGAAGGCAACGGGCGCGCATGCAAGCAAGCGTGGGCCTGGCAGGATGGATGCTGGTGGATGCGCACCTGGGGCACGGGCAGAAGAGCTTGTGCTGGGGAGGCGCGTGAATGAGGCCGTGTGTTTGCAGGTGTCTGCAGGGAGTGATGCACGGGGGATGTACAAATAGGTTACATATGCCAAGGCAAGGGTGGTGAATATTTCTTTGCTGTTTCTGCGGTCTCAGCCATTTGTGGTAACAACTGGCAGACTTTTGCAACGCATCGTGCCAGTAATGTTTAGGAAAAGTGAAGGAAAAATTACAAATGCCTGATCTGTGTCCTTGAGGCGCTTGGGAGCGTTCACCATTGAATTAAAAAGAAGCAGGCACCTGGACAACAGTGACTCAAAACAAAGTGACCTCATTACAAAATAGAGAGTGATTGTACAGTGTTCCTTCTCAGACAAGAACTTCGGGGACATCAAATAAAAGTAGCAGGTGGCAGGTTCAAAGCAAACAACCGGAGGCAGATCTGCACGGAGCGCGGGGGAACCCTGTGCCACAGGACGCTGCGGCTGCTCAATATTTACATGGCTCCAGACTTGAAAGGAAAGAAAAATGAAAAATACTCCCCAGGAAACACTGCATGCACAAATGCCATCTCTGGTTGCGGAAGCTGGTGAGGTGGGAGCGTTTTCTGGGGTAGGTTGCTGTGTGCCAGCTGTGTGGACTCTCGGGCAGAGTCCACTCCTGCCAGGGTTCAAGGTGGGCTAGTGGCTCCAGACAGACACGGTCACTCTGATTCCTTACAAAGGGCACTGTTGTTATTAACAAAAGCAGTTAACCGTATTTTTGCCTTCTCAGACATAATGGGTTGATAACAAATGGTCTAGATAAAGCCTAATCTCACATCCGTGGAAGCTTGGGGCAAAGCCCATTGCCTTCCCAGGAGGTGATACGAGGCGTCAGTGGTGACTTGGCCCTCATGTCTTTGATGGTGAGGTTGGGGATGACCTGGTGCATCTACTGAGCTGCTGGCATCAGGGAGTACCCTGAAAGCTGGGCTGCTCGCTGGTCTATCTGCATGGCTGCCAATGGGCATCCTACAGATCCTGGCTGCCCTCAGTGTGCAGATGCTGGGGCCCTGCTAGGAGGACCCCAGGTCATTGGAGCTGCCTGGCATCCGTCATGTCCCTTGCCACAACCAGGCTGAGCCTGAACCATCTGTGGTCGCTTTGTGGAGAGGCTGGTCGCAAGGGTGGAGCTCAGGCTCAGGTTTCCGAAGCACCCCCCTCTTAGCGGGTCAGGTCTGTACCAGGTGGCAGGCTGGTGTCCATGTGCCATAGGAACAAAGTGAGTTTGGTTTGGGCACCATCTCAGGCTTACAATATGTGTATTATATATGTAATATACTTTTGGGCTGTAGGAACGAGTTAGGAAAGCAAGGAGAAGTCTCCTCCAGCGATTGGTAACCCTCACATGGAAGTGAGCAAGCCAAAGAGGATGTGACTGAAACTGCAAGGCTCTGCAGAAGAAGTAACATCAGTGACGAGGAGGACATTTAAGCATGTTGGTATCTCACCATTTCCTGAGCTAGATTTTAGTGGGCTTATTCAAGAAAGGGGGTGAGGAAATAGAAGATGTAGGCGCTTTGAGAACTAGCTGTGGCTGTAGCTGCACGCCAGCCTGGCAGGACTTGACCACATGTTTTCAGTTAACCCAGGACAGGATGTGCAGATAGCTCCGGACACATGAGGAGCCCAAAAATCTGTTTTCCTTTTTGTGGCTGCTCACATCAGTGCCTGCTGTAATAATAGCTCGGTCTGTTAGTGGGTTGGCCAGCATTGATTGCATGTTCCCATCTGACACGTTCACAGCATAGTAGCTCGGAGGTCAGACGAGTGGAGGAACCAAAAGTGCCATGAGAGCGGGCTGCCAAGTGGGGAGATGAAGGGAGACAACAAAGCTCCTTTGACAAGAAAAGTGGTCACCATCTGCAGCAGGAGGAAAGTTGCTTTCTACTGAAGGGTCCCCTGAGAGCTCTGCTCTCCTCACCCTGGCACGTCCTGCAGATACCTTGAGATGGGCTAGCCAGTATCTGTCCTCGGTGTAGCGTGGCCTTGGAGCACACTGGCACGCTACACCGGTGGGTCTCACGGGCATTTGCTCCCCACTGAGGGATGGTGGTGCCCTGTGTTGCCGGTGTGAGACCTGTCCTTGTGTGCCCACGGCTCTCCTGTTTGTCCACCCGGACTTACTTCTCTTTTCCGTGGCCTCCATGAATGCCTGTCCTCTGCCTGACCGAATCTTTGTCCAGGCCTCCCCTGTTTCTTTGCCCTCTCTCCTGGTTTCAGGTTCCTCTAAGACCCTGCACTGAGCCAGCCCAGAGGCTTTGGTGCTGGAGTCTTGGTGCGATTTCTTTTTCCTCACAAATTTTCTCGTCCTCTTTTCCTTCCTTGGCCACCTTGTTTCAGACTTTAGTTGTAACAGCAAGAAAGTTTTAATATAGACAAAACTACGTGCTACTCCTGGAAATGGTTGAAGCATCTTTGCCAAATTTTTCTGAAAAGGATAGCGAGAGTCTTCCACGCTGGACAGTTTCATTGCCAACGGGTGACGTTTGGCAAGATGTTGGCGAGGGTCTTGCCTAACGGAAGGTTGCTCGGCAAACCCAACCTTAGGCAGTGCAAACCCTCCATCATACACAGCTGTTTTGGAGCCTGAAAGCCTTTGTCAGATCTTCAGCGCAGAGCCTCCACAGGCCCTGTTTTGGAGAGAGATGTTTTGTGCTTTCCTAGCTTTAAACAGTTCCCCCAAATAAACCCTCTGCTATTTACCGGCATTGTTTTCTTTCTTGTGTTGAATGCTGATAAATAATCAGACCCATTATATTATATTCATGTCTGCTCTGGTAGAAATTAATTACAACAATTACTACCAAATCAAAATGCTTCTGTTTCTCCTGGTGTCATTAGCACGTCCCAAACATTTTGTTCTTGTGGTTTAAAGTGCAGTAATAACATAGTCCATAGTCGGTTGAGCGGAGCTTCCCAGCACAGCCACTTCCCAGCCATGATTGCCTCTGAGATGCTGCTAATTTTCAATCACGGTGTCAGATCCTCTTCTACCGCAGGGAGAGCAACTGCTTAGCCTGTGATTTACCCAATTTATTCCGGTAATAACCGGGCTGGCTGTGTAGCCATCTGTCTGCTTTACATGCTTCTCCTGCCCCCAACCCTCCGCCACCGTGCAGACCGAGCCGTGTCTCTGTCCTTGCAACAGCAGAGAGAGAAGGCATCGCTTCGCCCCGGCCATGAAGCGGGTCTCTGTGCGCTCAGAGAAGGGTACAAATGTTCCCCCCTCTGCTCTGCCCAGAAGCAGCAAGCGATGCTGCACCTCTCTGCTGACCTCTGGATGCAGCAGTGGTGCCTGCTGCAGATATTTTCACCAGACAGGGAAGGAAAGATCCCTTTTTAGGTGGGGCACGGCGGGTTATCAAGGTTTCGGCTGCATCCTGGCCCAAACCAGGGGAGCTACGGCCAGTTTGCGAGGGGGGAAACTGGGGCAGAGAGTGGCTAAGGCAAGGCCCCGACACAAAGATGGTGGAAAGATACACATTAGCCTGAAATTGCATCCATAGATATGAAAACCATTGTGGTCCCATGGCTCTGTCTGTGAAGAAAAACACTGTATTGACTGGATCATTATAAAGCCTTTAATTGAAGAGCCAAGTCCTCTCTGCCCTGTGTGATGTTATTCAAACAGACCTGCACACAATTCCTTCAAAGCAGATGTTAGCCAGGGTACAGCCCTAGATCAACAGTCATTCAGGATCAGAATTGCTTGAAACCACTGGGTAAAATCAAATATAAATAGAGCAGAGAGCATCTGAAGCAATTACAGTCTCGGGGGAGATTCATTCCCCGTAACGAAGCCAAGAAAAGAGGAGACGATGCATCATTTCTGTAATGCAGTGAGGACATGCAGAAGCTGGATTACTCAGAAAACTCTGAGCAGCACGTATGGTTCATATTAAATCACCTAACCTTTCTATCTCCAGTGGTATTTCTGTGGCTTTCATTACTGTGGTGCTCTACAAACTGTAGCTTTGTGATTGCCTCTGGGAGACAATGCAATATCCAAGGTAAATAGGATTTTACTTCTTGTGCACACCAAAATAGTGAATTTTCCTGCTATTTTTGAACTGCAGTGGTGCTGTACAGAGGAAGGATCCGCACTTCGGAGCTGAAACGCAGAGCAGAGTAAGCAAATCATTTAGGTCCTTAGAGAAGCTGTGGGTTGCACAAAGACTTTGCCATGCATCTCTGGAGTCTGTCTTGATGGTCTCACTGCAAGGAACACCTTCCCTCCGAGGTGCAGGGTGCAATTCCTTAACTCCCAAGGCTGTTTGTCCATAAACGAGGTATTTGCTACCAAATTTCCCAACTCTCAGATTCCCTCGGTGCTGGGGATAGGGAGACTCTGACCGTCCAGGCTTGGCAGCAGGGCAGCTCGGCCGGCAGCTCAGGCACAGCAATGTGTCAGCCGACCTCTGTCTAACACTGTGGTGGGTTTCACCCAGAGCCTCGGCTCTCTCTCACGTTTCCTTGCCATCTCCTGCTTGTCACCAAGCTGCTCCCCTGCCTGGGCAATGCCGAGTCACCGCTCCTCCCCGCGCTGCAGAGCACCTCGGGCACACACCTTGACACCAGGTCCCTGAAGAGCACCGGCAGCGGGTGCTTGGCAGGACTGGCATCACCTGCCCACCCTGGGAGAGTTGCTTTCCTTCAGAGGTGGATGCCGTCCCGTGCTGCCCGTGGCTGCTTGCAGACTGCGTGCGGCAGTGAGACTCTTGAACGGCTGGAAAGGAAATCACATTTTTCCTGATGCCTGAAAGGAATTTTTCCTGAGGAGCCACGGTGCTGGCTGCATGTGGGTCGCAGGCGGCCAAGCCCAGGAGATCCCAGGCTGACGTCTTCAGGCTGAGTTTCTAACCAGGACTGACTTGGACTTTACAGCAGTGGCTGAAGTGTCTGCACTACCCAGGGTGTTTGAGGTAGATACTGCAGAGTGATTAACCACCCAAATTGATCCCAGGTAACTGGGAACATCTGAAGCACCAGTTAAAGAAGAACATGTCCTATAATTTGTGGGTCACGGGAATCCAATCTCTTTGTGCCTCTGCCCACAGGCAGTGCTGCCTGAGTGCATGACCATGAACAAGGTATTTAGACAGGCTTCATCCTTTGCATCACTGCTTCAAGGAGCCTTGTCCATGTGCCAAAATGTGTCATAGCTGTTCTTCAGCAGAGCAAGGAGCTGGGGCAGTTGGAGGGCTTTGCCCAGCGCCGGGTTGAGCTATGGGAGCCTGGACTGCAGCCCCGTCCAGGGTGCGCAGGATGACACCCGAGAGTCCCTCTGTACCTCTCCAGTCCCTCTCATGATTAAGAGCAAACCTGGGAACAAAGGCCAGGAGGGAGCAAGAGCTGCTCCATCCAGCTCTTCCCTTCTGGGCTAATCGAGGGGACCCAGCACTTCGGGGTGGCCCACCAAAGGCACCTCCTGGTGCTGAACTGGGGATGCTGCCAAGGGCTTTTTGCACAACCAGGCCTTTGCTCTATGAGTGATGCTGCTGCCCTGTGGAGGTGAGGCTGAGCAAGGCTCTTGGGCTCGTTGCAGGATGCCGGGAAGTGCTCTGCCACGTGCCATAGACTTCGGTCTTCTCAGCTGGGGCCAGCTGCTGCGTGGTTGCTTGCAGTTGCAAGAGGTTGGGTACCACAGAGTGGGTAACTCCTCATCCCACCTTCCTATGGCATCTTGCAGCTGCCTGGCAAAGCTTTAACCCTTTTCTTACAATAGCCACACAGAAATTCATCTTTTAAGACTTGTACAGGTTGGAAGCCCCTGTCACGCTTTGGAGATGCCAGCATTGCCTCTGGCCGATGGCTGTGCCTCCTATGCGAGGCCTGGCCTCGACGCTCCTCCATAACATGAGAGAACAACACATTTTCTTTTGGTGCTGGCAGAGCCGGACAGTTTATGTACTGCAAAAGAGCAGGGTAGTATTTCTTGCCTCTGAAAAAGGAAAAGTCTCTTGGTCTCTGAATCACTCCGTCCCCTCCCTCTGTATCCGGTAAATAATCTGGGCTTCCTGGGCTTGGGCCAGGAAGAGAAGGGATGGAAATACACAGAGTGTAGCTCAAGTCATCCTTTATGTCATGAGCTTGGCTGGGCCAGGCTGTTGGGGACATGCGGCCGTGCCCACGGTGGGGACAGAGGGGTGGCTCCCATCCCTCTCCCCGGTGCTGACTGCATCCAGGAGTCCCACCACTGCCGCCAGCGCGGACTCGCCCCTGGGTCTGCGAAGGGCAGAAAGACCCTGAGACCAACGCCGGGCCGATGGGGACGTGCCTGAGCTGATGTGGCCTCGAGCCCGGGATGTCCCTTGAAGACCCGGGTGTACAGAGCGTGTGGAGCCGCCCGCAGGCAGGCAGGTCCCCGCGGTGCCCACAGGCGACGTGAGCCTCCTGCTCCTCAGGGACTCGCCTGGAGCGGCCGCTTTGCTGAGCCTGGGGCCAACAAGGGGAGGGCAGGAGGGTGGCACTGGCCAGGGCGGCAAACTGCTCTTCCCACTGTGTGATCAGTTCCTGGCGAGGAAAAGCAAACAGCAAAGAGCCGCTTGATTTCTCTTTTTTTCTTTTTTTTTTTCTTTAATAAGACAAGGGGGAAGAGCGAGCAGCAGAGGCCCATCTGCAGCTCAGAGGCCCGCAGCGGAGCCGCGCCTGCGGCCGCAAGCAGGGCCGGCGGTGCTGGGAGGAAGAGGAGGCGCTTCCCCCCGCGGGTTTATAAACTCTTGGCTCGCAAAGCAGGAGGACAAAGTGCATCGCCAAAACGGCATCGCGCTTGATGTCTGGGTCAGAGAAGCTCCAGCTGGGCCTGGGCAGCCCCTTCGGCCTCCCCACCCCTAGAGAGCTGGCCAGCAGCCGGGGCCCAAGCTGGCACCTCACCCCCGGCGCTGCTGGGAAGGTGAAGGGGCCGTGGGAAAACGCGGCTCTGGCTGGCTGCTGTCAGCTCGGCGGCACTCGCGGTATAAAAAACATTTCTCCCCCCCGCCATGCCCTCCCCATCCCTGCCATGGTCTGCCTCGGCGCTATGAAGGCAGCAGTAACTGGCCGCCCCGACGGACCGGGGACTGATGGATGAGCCAGCTACCCTGAGCGCCTGCCGATGGGACATGGGGAACGACTACGGAGCAGATGATGGGAATTACAGCTGGGTGAACTCAATACTGCGTTAACCCCGTGGGGTGCGAGCAGGGTCCCGGCCGCACGGGCACGCAAAGCACCAGCTCTGCTCCGTCCTCCCCGAAGGTGGTGCCTGGCGCTGCCGGGGCCGTCCCCCTTGCACCGGTGGGGTGATAATGCAAAGCCTTCCCTGGCTCACCTTCACCCTGGCTCTTCCCAGGCACCGGGCACCCTGCCATGAAAGCAGCCTTTCCCCGCGTGCCCCTGAGCGCTGCCATTTATCACATTACAAGGGGAGAAGGTGGGCCTGGGGCTTTCAGGGGTTTTGGGGTGCGATGCTGGGCAGCCACTGGGGCGGGCTCAGAGGGCGGCAGGACTAGGGAAACTCACGGTAGACTGCCCTACGTGCAATATAAAGCCAGCAGCCCATTTTGGTCAAAGCAAATAGAGCCTTTTGGAAAAGCCTGCCCTAAGAGGAGATGCTGCTCCCAGAGCATATTACAGCCCCCAGGTAATAATGCTGTGATCGGTGTCAGTGCACACAGTTAACCGCCACGGTACTACCGGCCCCAGAGATTTCAAAATCGTGACTAAGGCCCCAAATCTCACAGCACTGCCTTAAAGAATAGGAGATTAAAAACTGTGCAGTTTGGAGGCTGATTACTTACCCTCTATTTTGGTTTTTAAAACTTTCAGATACAGCTGGGCCACATTTTCAGCTTCCCTTTGCATCGCAATTGCAAGGTCACAATAATTACTGCAGAGAAGGGAGTTGCAGGGTCGTTTATTATTTGAAGGAAGCTGAGATTCTCATATATTTACATTTTACAGGGAGGGGGCTTTAACAGCTCTCTAAGCCCTGAGAGTCTGTTGAAAATTGCAGGAGCCACTGATACAATAACAGATTAACCTCAGACCAATTTATGTGCGTGGTTACTGGTCGCCTGCTCTAAATGAGGTCATTGCAAAAAGTGGACCTGCCTTTTCAAGGAACTCTGCACGTTTGCAAATGTGCCAGCAAAGCATCGTTTCCACTGGAGGTGTTGGCAAGGAGGGAAATAGTGAAGTGAATCCCATTGTCCAAGAAGGCATAAAGGCAGACTGATAAACAATCAGGTGGTGAACCAACTGCTTGTCAATAAGTGGTGAGGCAATCGCAGTGCAATGAAGACCAGTAAGAAAATGTGATGTCATGCATGGCTCTGCTTTGCCAAAGTGTGCCGCTCCCTGCAGAAAATTGCAAAGAACTGTGAAAACAAAATAAATTCATGTTTCAGCTGGAGACTGAGGCAATAATCATTATGGTGAGGTAGCAACGGAGCTGTTTGTTGGCCATCTCAGTTCCTCTCCCAGGGAAGACTCTGCCACGCTTTGGTCGGGGAGGCTGCAAGCTGGGACACAAAGTGAACGTTGGCTGCCTTTTTGCATGCTCCAGCCTCTGAGCTGCTGTGGGGCTGGAGCAAACCTAGGGGACACCTTGAGGGTGGTCCCACAGGGGCCACAGCTTTGTGTGTTATGGTCCTGTCCTCCCTTTCTCCTCTCTCACCTCCTCCATATCAAAGCAGAGAGTGAGCCCTCGGGAAAGGCTCAGCACAACGTCTCCTTTGAGGGAAGTCAACCGCTGCATTTTGCTGGGTATTTATGGGCCCTAGATACTGCTCTGGATTTGAATGGGGAGGAAGGGGCAGGAAGAAGTGAAAAGAAAAAAAGGAGGAATAGTTTGGACGGGATGAAATAGGATTTTGTCATGTTGGTGCTAGCTGAAGGCAATGACTCATACCCTTCATCGACACCTCTAAACACCACCAGCCAGGGAAGTCCAGCTGCTCTTTCAACTAGGGGACTTTGGCCAAGCCCCATCTTCTTTGCCTGGGTTGCATCCCACTGCCCAGCCGTGCAAGCGTTTGCAGAGAGGTTCAGAGGAAGCTGTTTCATTTTTTCCCCTTTAAACACAAAATGTGTCCCCTTAACCACAACCATAGGAGGAGGCAGCTGCTCTTGGCAAACGGAGCCACACTAAGTGCACTTGCTGGAAGTGTTTTGACTTTGTTTCTGAACACGACCCTAGGTGTAGGTTCCGCAGCTTTGGCTGCTGGCTGTGTGGTATGGTGGGGGGTGTGAGGGGTCGGGAGGGCACGGGGTCCATCTAGGGAACAAGCAGAAAGGAAATTTCTGCAGCGGTCCATTGCCGTGGCAGGAACAAACATAAGTAGCGGTATAGAGGAGTATAAATATATGAGGTTTTAGAGCCCTAAAGATTGGTTTGCCATGTGCGGGGAGGGTCAATGCAATTGAAGATGGGGAAATCTTCCCACTGTCCTTGCGGGGAGATCAGAGTCAGAAGGCCAGACTCACTGCTGGACTGAAAATCAAGGAGCGAGGCTTGCAAATCCCTGGTCCCATGGGATTTGCTCCTGATTTCACGGGCAGCCTATTGCCGCGCAGGAACCCCTGGGCCACCCTCAAAACCAAAGCCCCTACAGTTGCCAGCCTCTGGCAGTGCTTCCGCTTGTCCCAAACTTCTGCCGAGCGGAGCCAAGCGCCCCATAGGAGCTGCCAGGCTCCACCCCGGGGACAGCCGCCCTCGCCAGGGGAGGGGGGGTCATGTCTCATCAATACTTGTGAAACACTTTGGGGTGAATTATAGAAATATAATGACACCTCTGCTTCTGGGGAAGTTTTCCCAAAGCTCCTGACTGATCCAGTTCAATTTCAGATTTCCCCTTTCACCACTTCTGTCTGGCAATCAGCACCGGGCTGCTGTTAGTGGGGTGGCAGGGCTCGTTCATCTCCCTCGCTCAGGGTTAAAAAAGAAAATCAGACCCTTTAGAAAGAAAAAAATCCTAAAACGAAGGAAAAAAAGCATCGGGCAGTGCATGTTTGAGATGTAATGAGCTGCTTTTGAAAGTGCTTGTTTGCCTATGTAAGGATGGAGGTACCTTCCTCTAACAAAGCTGCAGGAAAAAACCCACCGTCCCCCAAGTTCAGGGCGCTCTGGAGGGCAGCCACGCTGAAATTGTGATTAAGTGTTTCGGGCCATGCCTTTCACTGCAGCCTGCCAGATAAATATTTACAGCTGACCACGGAGAAGCGGGGGGGAAGGAGAAGAGAGACATCTGTAAATTCTTTGGAGCCTTGCTGCGTTTTAATTTTAATTTAGTTCTTTTTTGTTGCTTTTCCATCCACACATCATTGTCTCTTTTTCTCAACCCACAGATAGCTAAAGAAGAGATTTTTGAGAGAAAGAGGTTATTCCTAAAACCTCAGGGGACAGATCCTGGTTTCAGCGACCGTGGTGTAAAATCTGCAGCTGTGATAAACCAATGCTGAGGAGAGGAGACCGCAACCTTTGGTTTACTAAAGGGCGTAAATCTGATGTAACGTTATTGATCTCTGTGGATTTACTCTGCGTCTCATTGCCTCCTCCCTTGTTTTCTTCACAGTTGTCCTTATCCATGCGAAGTCAGTGCCTATGTGGCTGTAATATGCCAGTAAATCACGGTGTTACACCCACTTCTCAATGGTGTAAATGACTCCCTCCGTTTGGCCTCTGTTCTCAAAAGAAAGCAATTCCCCGTGCCCAGTGGGAGAGCTGGTTATCAGCAGCCCAGGGCACCTCCTCCCACTGACCCCGGCCCGCCAAGGTGTCCGTAGCCGAGCCCTCCAAAGAGGGGGCAACCAAGAACGGCTCATAAAAATGAGGGCCCTCAACCCTGGGGGCTCTCTGCATTTTGATGTGTGAGTATATACGTCCTGCTCAGAAACATATGCAGGAATCTGTAGCTATAAAAGCCACTGCACCACCCTGTAATCCAGCCCAGATGTGCCTCTCCTTTCATGGCGCACTCAAGGGACCCCTCCGAGCCGAGGCAAGCAGGGATGGAAAGCATTGTTCAAATTTACTCACCCCAATGAAAAGAGACCCACAGCAGTCTGCTCGGAGGTCCGGAGCAAGAAGGCTGGTAGGAAGGATTGACTTTGGGAGGGGGACCGGAGCGTGAGCCAACTGATGCTGGCCCGTGCTGTCATCAGATGCCTTCTGAGGTCATCGGCACGAGCCAGGAGCCTGGTGAGCTCTGGGCCTCTCTGAGAGACAGGCGTTAACACGTGCAGTCCAAACCCTGGTCTTGCTTGAGCTCCCAAAGCTTGGTTGCAAAGGTCTGTGCAGGCAGCTGAGTCTCTGGTGATAATACAGTGGGGCTACTCACCTCCTTCAGGGCTTTAAACCTGGGAAACAGAGGCCAGGTAATGAGGCTCTGGGGTGGACTTTCATGCTGATCCGTTTGGGAGAACAGGGGAAAGACTTTATGGTTTATGACTTTTAGGTCGTATTTGCAAGCAAGCTACCCGGATCTCCTCCTTCCCATGTAGTAGCAGCTCAGGCTTGAGATTTATCCCTGCTCTTATAGGTGACCTTCTAAGTAGCCAAAAGGTAGCATTTCAAAAAACTTCTGCGCTGGCTGCAAATTCATCTGGGAAGTTGCTCCTTCTGTTAGTATCATAAAGCTGCAGAGCCCTAAATAGAAAGCGCGGAGGCAAAGGTCTCGTCCCCAGGGCTTTGCAGTCTCAGCGCAAATAGTGCAGTTATAAAGCAAGTCACGGAGTCCAGGAAGGAAATTTATGGCTGGGAAGATGGATAAATAATACGCCAAGATCAACAGTAGTGGTAATGTCGAAGTGTACCGAGCGGAGTTGCTCCGCTCTTACAGGGCTGTAACCACTTGGAAACCTTGGACTGAAACAAGCCGACTGCTAGAGAGCTGCTGCGGCGTCGAGGCCCTGGCATCGGCACCGCCATCATCTCAGGTCCTGAAGAGGCTGTTTTAATGGGAGGGAGCAGTGCCACATGCCAGTGACTGTCTTCCCCAACACGATCTTTCTCCTGGGGTCAGCACCGGGTTGTGACAAAGACTGGGGTTGTACAGTCACGCTCTCACGCATCACCTCCTAGTGGTGATGTGACCTCGTGGAGTGCTGGCATGGCTCTGACTCTTCATTTGCAGACCATCTGGAAGCCTCTTGGGCCTCCAGATGTGATGAGAGGAGGACTGGGCTTTGTGTAGCTCTTGGAGGTTTGAAGGAGACGTGAATCAAAATCTTTGCAGATTTTTTGCTGCTCCTCTCAGCTTTCCTGTCCTTCTCCTTACTTCTGTTTGATTTTCCTCCCTTTTTTCGTCCTGGAAAGTAAAGCCACTCCAGTGTTTACTTTCTCTGTTCCCTGCCCAAGCTGTTAAGCATGTTCCAGGTCATTCCTGCTAACGGATCACATAAGGGAGTGGTGTAAATCCATTAGTGGAGGTGTCTTAAAGGAAGGTTGGACAAACACGTCAGGAGCAGTGTAGGGATAGCTGATACTGTCTTGGGACCGGTATTGGACTAAACAACCTCCTGAGTTCTTTTCCAGCCCTAATTTCTGAGCTCCTCTGATCCTGAACAGAGAGCACGACAAGCCAGAACCTGGGAATGCCCTTAGGTGTTTCCAATGGCAGCAGCCCACCGTACTTCGACATCTGCTTTGTGCTCATGGGCATCATACCCTTGCTGTGCGACATCCAGTCACGGCTGTGCAATGGCTTGGTGTGCTGGGGTGGCATCTGGGGGGCAAACTGTGAGCAGGGAGAGTCAAAAGTGACATCCCCCTAAATTCGATGCTGCACAGAGGATGTAGCCAGTGTTTAGTCCCATATTTATTCTCCATGTGAACTGCCTGAAAGCAGAATTAATGGTTTGGGGGAAAATACTGGCCACCCCCAACCACTCCCAGGCACTGCACATCCAGCCCCAGTATGTGACCTGGGACACCAGAGACAAAGGTACCCCCCTTTCCTAGCCCCTGGGGTTTGCTCTTTGAATACCCTTGAAGCTCCAGCTCTTGGAGCACTGTGGTTACATGTGGCTCTCATCTCTCATGTCCTAAAAGCAGTGACAACAGGGCTCCCGAGGGGAGAGGGAAGCTTGCATGTAGCCTTCAAAGCAAGAAAGCAAAACAAAGAACTCGACCCTTCAAAAAAAAATCTCACATTTTAAGAAGGATCTTCTGATTTTGGTTGGGAGAATTGCCTGAAGCTTGGCTTTGACAGTCCTGGAGGTTAAAAGACCTAGATCACAATCTGGACTTTCTCTGCAGTTTCCCAGGGGTAGTTCACTCTGGGGTACACCTGGGCTGCAACATTCACTGTTTGGGCCCTGAGGACTGCCACTTCTCTGGACCCTGAAAGCCAGATGGAAAAGCTGAAATGTGTTTGTTTAAGACTTTGCTGTCTGTAGCTCCTCTTCAGAGGATCAGGGGGCAATCCAGGGCCTGAATCACTTTTTGCTGACGCCCTGGCAAACCAGGAGTGTCTTCGCTGACACCTGCTGTGTTACACCAGGGCAGGGCTGGTGTGAGGGGGACCTGAGAAGCAGCTGGAGAGCAAGCGCTTCCGAGACGGCTAAAAGGAGCCTAGAAAGTTATTATGGAGGGACCCATAATGGGCAGCGGGGAATGCAGCGTTTTGCTCAGCCCTTCTGCCTGTGACACACCGCCTGCGTCTGTCCAAACACCGGCGCTTCCCTCCTCTTGCTGGCTCGAACCAACAAGGGGGCAGCAAGGTTTGGATCCATCTCCTGCGGGGATGGAGAGCTTTCCAGATCCCCCCCGTGTCAGGCTTGCCGCCGCAGCTTGTGCCAGGTCAGATTTCAGGGTTTGGGCTCTGCGTGTGTGCACTCGTGTGTGCTTTTAACTCACTCTGCAGCCTTTCCAGGAAATTAATTTGTGTCAGACGATTGGTTTTTGTCCTTCCTTTGCTTTTTGGAGGGCAGGGGTTGGAGGATGCTGTTGATTCAATAAGCTGCAGCTGTTGCCCTGCTCCTCTGGCCCCACGGCCGTATGTGCCTGGTGCAGATCTTCCCCAGGCAGCAAGTAAGTGAGAGGAAAACTCCTGGTGACAGCCCAACCATTTTGGGCATAGGTGGCAGGAATGAGCCCCAAAAGCATCTTGGTTTTGGAATGAGGTTTGGGCATCCTTCCCTCTCTCTCCTCCCTGGCCCCCTTGATTCCTTTGGCTGGGTCCATATTTTGATGCACCGGCAAGCTGTATCTCCATTAAAAATCGCAGGGAAGAAACTGAAGATCTTGTTACTGAGCAAAAGGCAATTGAGCAGGCAATCGAGCAAAAGGCAATATGGCAGCAGGGAAAGTGTAGGAGATTATTTAAGACCTGGCATGGATCTAAGCTGGATATTTCTGCTAAAATGCTAGTAAGTCTAACAGTGATACTTAAATCAATTGTTGTCCCAGAATTAGGAACTTAATGTGGAGTAGAGGCTTTTCCACCTCTCAGAACTGTTGTTTCAGGCTCTCTTCAGACTCAGGAAGACAACATTGCTTTAATTAACCTCATCTCACACTTTAAGTGTGTTTCCCTATAGGCGTGAGAGCTGAACTCTTCACCTTCAGTAGAAGTTGGTATTCTGGAGTTTGAATTGTTGGTTGCAGAATGGCAGGATAGCACGAGGCTGGATTATCAAGAAAATGAGTAAGAATGAGAGGCAGCGACCTTCTGTCTGTTCCCCAGGATTTAATACCATGCTTCAATCTCCAACACACACATCACACAGCAAGTGCTGTAGCTGATCTGTTTGTAGCTTAGGCGATGTGCTCAGGGACCTCCTCGCTCCTACTGTGATCCTGTCAGTTCATGTAAGTCAAGGAGGTTCAATCCAGGTCAGCTCTTGGTTGAAAGTCCTCAGAGGAGAGGCCAGAATGTCACCAGACGTGACAACCTCTTTTCTGGCTCAGCAGGATTGATCACACTAGCCTACTGCTACAGGGCTCTATGAATATGGACTCCTGGAGACTGCTCTGATGAAATGGGGACTTCACATCACCATGACCAGGAAATTTGAGCATGGGCCACGCATTCCTCTCACACCAGATTTCACTCTCTTTCTTTAAGCTGTGGATTTTTTTATTTCTTGCCCCAAATTGCTGTGCTTAGAGGTCATGCTTGCTTGCTAATCTACAGCCATATTGCTGGCCCAGGGGAGCTGCATTTGGGAAGTAGGTGGGTGATGCACCAGTGAGTAACATGCTTGTAACCAGTTCATAAATGCTTTGCATCCCCTAGCTCGGTGGCTGTGGGAGGCACGTGGACTCAGATGTACAGCTACTAGAGTGGCGAAGTGATCGATGCCTCGTTATTTTTTCACTGTCAACAATTGTCTGTGAAACCCACAGGCAAAGTGTCCAGAGCAGGCTTACACAAAGGATGACAAATAGCTCTTGCCCTCACTTACTCTGCTAGTTCAGGGGCTGAAGCCTGCATAGTAGATCTCATAGACGTGACCCCGCTGATGGTCCCTGGGGATATGAGAAAGATATCATGCAGTAAAGTTTCTTTCCTTTTCTCTCACTGTGCTTTGAAAATAAACAAACTCTAAAATTGCTTACAACCACTTCCTGCCCCTACCATTGAACAATTAATTCTTCCACTGTGACCTTAAATTCTACTGTTTACGTTTTGGAGTGGTCACGTCTTCTATGGTGTTCTTTTACCAAAAAGGCTGTGCTCACATGTGCGTCTCTGCGAGGGTGTATATTGCGTATTGCGTCCAGCTATGACCTCTCTGATGTCCATCGCCAGTGGCAGGGGAACAACAGACCGCAGCGTGGTGGGCGCAGCAGGATGTGTATGTGCGTCGGTGTGTGCATACGTATGCAGTGGAGGTACCATGCTGCAGATCAAAGGGAAAATGAGTCTCTAAAATGTTTAGTTTATAAAGTGTATTGTTGTTGCACTGCTGCCCAAGGTCTTCAAAGGGGCCTAGATTTATTGTCTCAGCACAGTTCAGAGATATTTGTTGTAGATTAAAAATGGAAGAAATAGGAAGGAGGCCAGGCGTGTAAATTACTGAGTAAAAATAGGAGCTCTTACATTTGTTTGCTGTATGAATTTGGGTTTTGTTGTTTTCTTTTCCCCTGCTAGTGCTTTCTCTCCCTCCCCCTTACACTCGTTCCTAAGAGCCAAGGGGTCATGTCTGTGTTTTCTTGTGTGGCCACATGGAGTATGTCCTGACAGCTCTGCTATCTCTTAGGTAGAAACTGAGATTATCCAGGCATGGCTCTCGGAAAGGAAAACTCACTACAGGCAAATCTGCTTCGCTTTTATTACTGGAGGTACCGTTTAATCTCAGGCCCTGACTGTTTCTCTCCCCACAACTCCTCTGCTTGGAGGAAAATCATCGACTCAACACATGACAAAGAAATTAGCTCTCCTTTGTGGCCACAGATTTTAAAGAGAGGAGCAGTCATTTGGACCCTGCTCAGCTGGTCATGCAACGCAGCCCGGAGAGCCCGAGCAGTGGTGTCCAGCTGACCGGCGTGGCGAGGCTGTCCTGTCCCTGGCAGGATGTGCCCAGGCGCCGGCTGCGACGGTGCCCGCGGGCTGGCACAGCATGCATCCGCGCTGCCGGGGAGGCCTTCTGCCTGGGTCCCTGCCGGGGGTTTGCCCAGAGCTTCACCCCACTTAGGCCTTGTGCACTGACCTTTCCCACCAAACCCCTGGGCTGAGGCTGGAGGAGGACACCCCAAGCGGGCAGTCTCCAGTCACTCCTTTCTGCAGCGTGGCTGGGGTGATGATGGGGATGGCAGGGAAAAGCATGGGCTGTGATGTGGAGAGATGAAAAATATGAAAATATGACTTCTTTTCACCTTTACTTGCCTGCATTGAGCTCTTTCCCCCAGTTCCAGTGGAAAGACAGAGATTTGTTCACGCCACCGTGATCTGACTTTGCCCTGGAACAGGGCAGGGTTGTCCACATTCAGAACTGAGGGAAAACATAAGATCTCAAGATACTTCTCCTCATCACCTCTTACTGATTATCTCCTAGGCAAAATGTGCTGGCTATTGGGGTGCTGGCTCTGACTTGCAAGGCAAAATCTCTGGGTCAAGTATTCGGTATTGACAAAGCTGCTTTCTCCAAAAGCTCACACTGCAGGTGGAGAAAATGGCCAGCAGGTGGGAGATAACAAATCCAGAGAGAGAAAGCGAGGTGCTGAAGGCTTTTGAACCCTAGCTGGTACAGAGCCACTTGTGCTTGATTTATGGAAATTGATGCCGAATCATACTGTCTTTTTCAGTCCTCTGAAATTCTCTCTGGTTCTCCAAAAAGCTTTACTCCACAAGGTAAATTCCCCTGTGCAACTCTAAGCCCTTTCTCGCAGCCCTAGGCAATTTTAAAGGACTAAGATTCGGGATCCTACCTCCTGTCACTTGAGGGGAGTGTCATCTTCATGCTAAATGTGAGCCCTAGTTGTGTGAAGCTTACAGCCACAGCTACGAGGATAAATACTTCATCCACGCTGTGACCCTGTTGAGTGACAGAGCATCCCAAACTGATCTCCCGCTAGTGCTCATCTTTCAGGGCTTTCAGCTAGCCATCTAGCAGCTCTCAGCTGAAGAGCTGGAAGCCGTGCCCGTCTTGCTAGGTGCCAGGGACCCCGCTCAGCTGTGTTTGTGGTGTTGGTTAATCTTATGGGCACTCACACCACATCCATCTTGTCACCTTTTACCTCTGTATCCTTCTGGTGGTCTGCAAAGACCACCATACATTAAAAGATCGTTGTGTCCAGTGAGGTTTGTGTATAGATTTTAATATCATAATTACAGCATGTAAACAAAATACCACTTGATTATTGAAACCATATTCACTGAAGCCGAGCTCCCATGCGAGAGATACATATGAGTTTAATTGCTGTGAAACCTTCTGCAAATGTACTTTCAGTAAGGCACTGGTATTGTTTAACACACAGATCAAAACAACTACTGAAATCTAGAGCTGATGCTGGATATTAATCAATGTGGGCTTTGGCCATTTCACTGAACAACTGATTATCAGTGAGACGCTGCCCGCATTTTGGCAGCTGGCAGGACTGTGCCATGCCCATGACATCCAGATCCAGCCATCAGTCAGACCCATCCAGTGGTTTCACTTCAGCTGTCCTCCTCATGGGAGCTCAGATGAGACACAGCTCCTCTTAACAACTGGGGGTCGGGCTGTCTTTCATACTGACAGAGTCAGCGCTGGCATGAGCCTTGCAAACGGCCAGCGAAGCCTGGGTGCTGCCATGGGGGAGAGTGAGGGCAATGCCACCTTTGCACGGGATGCCTACCCCGCCTGGTCAGCCCTACCGCCTCTCCAGCGGCTCTGTTGCCCACAGCCTGGCTGCTCAGTTCTGCTGCTGACATCTGGAGCAAAACCATATACAAAAGACTATACGAAGCAAAAACATACACAGAAGAATGAGATTAGGTTCTTTTGAGCCTCTTCCAGGTCCAGCCTCCCCCAGAGCTCTTTGCTATGTTTTGCTTTGTACGCTGGGAGGAGAAAAGCTTGGTTGGAGAATAAAGAAGAGGACATTTTACAGATTAATGAAGCCTAGATCTGATCCAGGTGTTGCTTCTCAGGTCTTTTCAAACTGTGGTGACACCAGAAGATATTTTGCAGAGCCCAGAGGGTGGTGAGGGAGCCTGGGACAGCTTATAGATGAGTGATTTCCCTGGCCTTTCCAGCCTGACAGCCCAGTGATGGCTGCTTTGGCTAATTGCGACAGGACTTCTGCAAAAGCAGCGAGCTACCCGAGTAGGAAGCCTTGTGGCTTGTGGACATTGAGGGGAAGTCCTCTGGACAGCAGGGTGGCAGCAGCACGGTGGCACTGAGCCTGCTGCTGGGGTCCTGGCTCAGAGCTCCTGGAGAAGCAGGGCAATGCCCCTAAGGCATGCCGTGCTGTGTGCCAGTGCTGCCTACCTCACCAGTTGGGGTTTCTGTCTCCTCACAAAACCTCTGTGAAAATTTGAGGTGCTATTATCCTCATTTTACAGACAGACCCTCAAAAGTATTTAGACATCATACTCCCAGTTAAGTCCAGGATAATTCAGTACCTAAATAGCTACCTGGATCTAAGCAATTTGCTGATAACATGCTGGAAATCCAATTTTGACTTCCAAGCCTTAGCTGGTGGCCTAGAGCCAAGGCACCTTCCTCTGCCAGAGGGCAGGTCCGTGCTCCCACACCAGGCAGCCAAATAACTTGTGGCTGCTTCTCGCCTCTGCCTCCAGCCTGGTCTGTGCTCTCCTGCGGCACCAGGAGGGCCTGGGAGGCTGGCGGAGGGGGAGCCGAGGGGAAGGGCTGTGCTCAGAGGAGATGGGACATCAAAGTCCTGGCCACACACAGCAGTAGATATTCTACAACTTTTTTTTTTTCTTCACAGCAACGGGGTGCCACCCTTGTTGTTTTTGGCGGTTCCCAGTGGGAATAATTACATTGTGCATGCCTTAAATTCCCTCTTTTGCAATGACAACTGGATGCAATTTCCTTAGGAGTCTCACAAATGAAGCTCTCACATTGTTGGAAGCCATTCAGTGAGTGCTGCAATGTGTTCAGAGGTGGCTGCTTCTCAGCAGGACCCCAAGTGGTTTCTAGAAACCTTTCCATAGCCTGTCATGCGCTTTGGGACCCACTCAGTGGGTGATACCCCAGTGGGGTCCTGGGCAGGGTCTTTCAGATAAATGCAAGCTTGTTATTTCTACACTGCATATACCAGAATACCAAGATAGCGTGGTTGGAGGCACACACTCATGTAAGACAGAGTGTGAAATGCAAGCCTGGAGTTTTAGAGATTTCATATGTTGTTGGGATTGGGCTCAGGAAATGCTAAACCAGAACTGAAACCTGCGCTTGAGGTTTGATTCTGATTCATGCTTAACATAAATATTACTCTTGCTAACCAAACATTCCCCAGAATAGCTCCACAGAGCTAAGGATAAGTCTCTGCAAAAGGTTTTATGACCTAGTTGCTTGTGATAGCAAAGGACTAGATACAGCCCAGCAGGTCCCTTCCATTAATGTTGTCCTGTGATTAAAGAGCAAGACTCACCAGAGCGGGTTGCTCAGGGAATCCTCCACACAGCAGCAAAAAGCTTCAACAGTTGTTTTTGTGGGGGAAATGACTTGTGAGACCACATGCATACACGTTAAGATGGGCTGTTTGGCAGGAAGGGGCAATAGTCCTTTTGATCTTGAGACAGGGAGGAGAAAATAAGTATTTCCTCCAGCAAAAGGCTGGAGGGCATGGAGCAAAATGCCCTTCTGACAACAGAAAGTACCACCTCCCTCCTGCCTGCACACTACGCTGTGCTTAAGATGGCCAGCATTTGGTGCTACTTACTTTTCAGACTGCTGCTGTTGACAGTGGCTTGCGAAGACCTTCATGCCAACACCCCACCAAAGCGCTTGACCACGGAAGGACAGCCTGCAACGTGCTTCCAGCATGTCTCTGGGCAGCTAATGAAAGAGCATGATAACTAAAGAGATCTAATGAAGCCCAACTCCTGCCAATTGCACAGTCGAGTGATCTATGCAATGTACAGCAAGAGAGGAGAGGAGGGAGGATCAGGAGGAAAGACAATGCAGCTAGGACTTGAAAAGCAGGGTCCAGGGGAGGTAGGTGAGAGATAAAGGAGGCAGAGGTGGAACAAAGTGTGTTGTGGTTGGACAAGAAAGAAAGAACATGCTTATGTCATTTGTAACTTTGGAGAGAGGACTCGTGCAGATATTTTATTCCAAGTGCCCGACCTTTGCCCTATCTGGGGAACATAGGAATTAACTCAAATATTAACCAAATGCTTTGGCCTAGCTGGAAAGCAGAGTGCCATTATCTGGAGCAAGTGAGGCAGGAGGAGCAGACCTCCCTCCCCTTCTGCAGTGGGAGGTGGGCTGGTCGCAGGGATGACATTAGTATTTTTTGCCAGTTCTTTGATTCACTGGGCTCAGGGGACATCACTGTCCGGCCTCCCTGAATCCCCAGGAGCACTGTGGAGGGCGGTGGGGAGCAGGAGCAGGGACCTCCTAGGCCTGGGTCAAAAGTCCTGGTCAAACACCACCTTGGGGAAACTTTGCAAATGGACCTGGATAAGGAAATGCCATCTCAGTCCTCGAGCATGGCTGGAGAGGAGCTGCCTCCTGCTGCCTGGAAGGCTGTGCATGAAGAGGTGGGCATGGCCCTACGGTAGAGCAGTGAGGACATTTTGGGAGCTGTGGTGGGCTCTGCTGACCTGAGAGGATCAACTCTCCCACAGTGCTTGATAAGCAGAGCTGCCCTTTCCACAGCTGGGCACAGAAGTGCCACACAGGTACTGTTGTGTTCGTGTCACTGTTTTTCCCTTTTTCTGACAGCTGTAGCACCTCAGGTGTCCTTACAGCAGGACAGTCATCGCTCCTCTCATGCAGCACAGTACTTGCCAGCCTGCGGTCCATGCAGGTCTCAAGGCATCCGAAGGTGCTCGGCGAATGGTGCAACGTACGATACAAACCATAACCTTCCTGCATTCGTGGTCTCATGTGTGCAATCAAAACTGGGGGGGATGCAAAGGAATAAACAGACACTCAAAGCTGAGCTTAATTTTTACTTGGACCTAAGGACAAATCACTGCGGTGACTATGTCATGTGATACCTTCAATTTATTTGGAAAAGGCAGGGCAGACCTTTGAGTAAAACACATACAGAGGTGCTGGCCTAATGCATACAAGGCAGAAACTAGGAGAGCAAGATGGGGGCATGGTAAGCATATGGTCCTGAGGTGATCCAGGTGCTCAGAGCCAAACCCTGCCCTGCCATCTAAGACTCTACAGTGCCTAAGGGCTGCTGTTGGCCTTTGAGGCGTTCATCAAGGCTGTACTGCATTTCTGTGGGAGCTGCAGGATCGTGTTCTGCACAGCATTGCAGGCTGGTGCCCTGGGACACTGCTGGGTAAGGATTTATGGAGCACCGGTGACAAGGGAAGAATCTCTCAACCTCAATAGATCCAGTTGAAAAAAACCACCTTTCTATATACAGGGTGGGAGAGAAAAGGTGCTGGCCACACTCAAACCCAAGAGCAGCTACAGGATATGATGGCTTTCCAGTCCCTGCCCTAAGTTCTATCTGGTTTGTTTAGTTGCTGTGGAAAGAGGGAATTTGCCCCAAAAGGAGGGAACCGGGGGGTTCTCTCTGGTTCTCTCCCATATCCCTCAGTGATTGTTTATTCTTGGGGAGCATCACTACCTATCCAGTCATCAAAGCGTCAGGTACTCATGGCCAAAGTCCTGGCCTGGGACCATCACCGCCAAAAATGGAAGAGTTCCCTTTGCTGTGGCCCTCTTGGGTGTTGGCAATATTTGGAGATACAGCCCTGTGTTGATGGTGCCTGTGTGGTCTAATTACCCTTTATTGCTACTCTCGCCTGCTGCTTACTTGCATGTTAATTTATTTGTCCCAAGATGCGCTTGCGCATCTGTTCCTTATTTCCTGTGTATGCATTTGTTTTCTTGCTAAATACTGAAAGGGAAGGAGATGAAATGCATTGAAGATCTTGATTTACAGCTTCAGCCTTTCCCTAAATCTGTTAAGAACTGTGTTCTCAACTCCCCCTCCTCTCTACCCTCTGTGATGGCAGGGAGACATCCAGTAAAAGCACAGCAAGCTGTAACACGAACACCAAAACAGAGACAGACCCCTGTCACTCCACTGACCATGGCAGATAATGGGCATTATCTGCCCTGCGCCTGACCCTGGGTATATTTTTTGTGATATCTTGACCCTCTAGTGCAGCATCGTACACTCACCATTTGGTTCTTCCACCAACTCTCCTATGTCATTTTGGAGTTGATGACAGCACTGGTGGCGATGTGCACAGGCTAGCCCAGGATGCAGCTTGTCTAAGGCAAGGAAGAAAAGACGGGAGCAGGATGGAGTAGCTACGTGAGTGGTCAGCTCAAACAGCCGCCGGTCTGCCTGCCCCCGCCTATTCCTTGCGACGCTCCTCTACAAGCAAGCAACTTCTGCTGGTGGAGCAGACCTAACCTCACTCCATGACGGACTTCAGCACGTTCCTTCTTCACTTGCCGTGCTCTGGCCGATGATGCCTCACATGTGTGTATTTCAGAGCAAGCATGTGCCACCAGAAAGGAAGGGACACGTCACAAGCAAAGGTCAGGAGAGGATGGTTCCCTGAACAGACGTGACATCCAGACTGCTCCAGGAGGTCATAGCCTGGACTGGACTCTCCTCTTCACCAAACCTTCTTGTTTGGTTTACTCAACCCAGTCAGTATCATAGGGAAAAGGAGGCATCAATAACTGCTGGTTGATCCAGAAGGTTGGTGTGTTGGCATTTGGGGAGGAAAAGCTCTATCAGCATCCAGCTGCCTCCCAATCCCTTGAAAAGGGTGGGTAATGTCCTTCCTGGTTCCCCAACACCACGTACTTGGCAATCCACACTGCCTCTTGGCTCAGCAGTGCTGCTGTGATGAGAGGGGTTTGAATCAGCTGGGAAAGGGCACTTCCAGGAGAGGTCACTGAGGTAGGTCATCACTTCCCACTGCTACTGAAGACCTGTATGACGAGTAGCAAGCTTTCCCTAGCAGGAATTATGCCACTCTGGAGTTTACTGAACCATTTCTCCTGTGCCTACCCCAGGCCTTTCCTCTCAATGACACTAAAACTACCAAAGTCATGGGAACAGCATTTCTCAGCTTCTGGAAAGATCTTTACTTAGGTTTACAAAGCAACTTGTTTGAACAGGCTGTGCCTAACCACTCACCTCACTGGACGCCTGCCTGGGCTTGGACTGGGAGAGGGAAAACAGAGACCAACTTGTGCCCGCCAGCTACACTTGGCTGCTTTGGGGCATCCTGCCACTGCACGGGTCAAACCCGCATGCTTGGACCTCTGGGACCAGCAGAGGCTGGAGAGGTCTGGAGAACCTCTGGAGGACCTCTGGAGGAGGCAGCAGAACTGGCATCCCTGGCCAGGATAATTCCTGTCGGGGGAACAAAGAGCTTTAATTTCACTGGCAAAGGAAGGTGGCAGGCGCCTTGGAGAAGCTGCTCCCTCGCCTGCGGCACATGAAGATTGCCACTAGGCTGGCAACCACAGCTGGGTTAGAGGAGGGACCCCGTGCATCCCTGGCGTCCCTCCCGGCAAAGCCGGTGCAAGCTGTTTGCAGCGGTGCATGAGCTGAGGACCTCTGCAAGGCATCCTGGTGGCTTCTCCTCGCCCCGGCTAGCCAGAGGAGGCCGTGCCACCCAAACCCAGCCTGCTGATGGAAAACCCCTGTCTGTGCCATGGGACTAAGTGAAATATTGTCTCCCAGCTTAACGGACAGATTTGTTATGTATACAATGAATTACCAGCTCTTTCACTGCAATAACTGTTCACACATTGTTTCTCTGCCTCTTTCACTGTTTTTTATGATTCATGCTGTTTGGTTGCCCAGTTGACATTTCCAAAATGAGTTTTTTAAGCCCCAGCCTTTCTCCCCTCCCCTCTCCCCTTTTTGTTTGCCTGGTTTATGGGCCTGAGAGAAGTGTTTCCAATCAGGATAATATTTTCATGTTTTGTTGACAAAAGGTCAACCTAGGAATAAGCCAAACTGGTTTTAGGAAAAATATTTGCTTATTTAGTAAGGGGATGTGTGTTGGAGATCAAATTTATGAGGGTGAAATTGAGCCTGGTTATTTAAAGGATTCTGAAATAAGAGCTTCCCACACACTCACAAGGGGAAGAACAAGAGCTATAAATTGCTTTAGGCTGAAGGGAATGTAGAAACAAACTAAGTTTCTGTGCAAAAGGTAATAGGATCCAAAGCAAGAGCTAAAACCAAAATTTAAGAGACAACAGCCCGTTCACTCCCTCACACAGAGTGCTCATTTCACATTATCATTCCTTACAGAAGAAAGGTCATAATTTTCCCCAATATCTGACCTTCCAGTTCCACAACAACCATCCTCATCCCTTGGCCAAACACTTAGACTCGCAAAAGAAAGATCCAACAGCTTAGCTGGTCACGGAAATCTGTTTTGTAGCATGCTTTTCTAGTTTGACTTTAAAATATAGCTCTAAGTCAGATTTTGCAAACCCTTTCATGAGAATGGCCCATGCCAGGAACCCTACTCAATTCAGGAGGAACGATCTTTTCGTTGAAATTGGCATGAGCAACACCACTGAACAAGCGTGTCTGGAGGATCACGTCCAAAAGGTCTTCTCTCTTTTCACTGAAAAGACTACCCAACAGTGCAACAGGTTAAGTCACCCTTTTCCATACAGAATATGAAGAGGGAGTGTACCACATAGATACATATATATCCTCATATGTTTTAAAAATGTATATGTGTATGCGTATGTGCATGTGTATGTATATCCATACATACTTATTAGAATAATTCAGGCTGGAAAAGACCTCTGGAGGTGATCATGTTTAACCCCCAGAAAGCGAGGCCAGCTTAGGTCAGATTGCTCAGGCCCCTGTCCAGTTGCGTGCTGAGCCCCTCCAGGCGTGGAGACCCCACAGCCCCTCTGGGCACCTGTTTTGGTGCTGCCTCACCCTCATTGGGAAGAATTTTTCCTAATATTTAATTGGAATTTTCCTTCCTGCATGTTGTGACTGTTGCCTCTCTCCTACCACTGTGTACCTCTGAGGACAGCACCTCTGAGGATAGACGTGTACGTGTGTATATATACATATATGCATATATGCATATACACACACATGGTTTTTTATGCTTCTTCCTGTATGCATCCAACAGATAACAAGCTAAGCGGAGCCTTGGTCTGGCCCAGTGCAACTATTCCCATTTCTAGTAAACTCGAGCGGCTGCAGAGGGGATCTGGCATTTTCTTCCTTCTCCTGCTGTTGCACAGCTCCAGTTCCTTTGTATTATTTAGACACATGCCCCCCTCATGGCTTGGGACATGACATTTCTTTCCTCTTTATACATGATTATTACAAAATACAAATTGGAGCAAGAACTGTAGTTAAGAAAACCCCTCTTCTAATGAAGTCCCATTGACACTGGGTGCTTGTGAAAAAACACAACAGAACGTTAAGTAAGCCTTTGCAGCTAGTGGAGACAAAACCAAGTCATTATTAAAAGAGTTTAACTGGTTTGGGTTAACCCTACAGCCATGACACATTTCAGCAAATTCCAGATAGAGGGGAGGCAGGATACAACAAATCTGATTTGCTGTAAATTTTATATCGTTTTTAAACAAGATAACAGTATTTTTTGTGGATACCCTGCATCTCTCTCTGTATATAGCCACCACAGATCGGCTCTACGGGACTGGAGGAGAGCTATCGTAAAATGCTACTGGAGACTGGACTTTGGAAGTTGGGCACAGCCGCATATAGCTTGGGCTTAGAGTCATAAGAAGAATGAAGCCCAATTATTTCCCAGCTCAGAGGCAAAACCGAGGAAGCTGCTTGATTGCGAGGCAATCCTCTTGCTGGGGAAGCCACTCCAGATTCACAGTCATTCTGTCCCCGAACAGACCGTAGCTGGTGTGATCTAGCCTGTGGAAGGATGATTAGAGAGAAATATATGGCCAGTGTTCACAGGCATGGAATCTATTTCTGGCAGAGTATAAAAGAGATAAACTATCTGTACCTGTGGACCACCCAGCCAATTCTCTCCCTAATGGATGTTTGAGGTTTTTTTCATTCATGCTTTTCTCATTTTATAAGATGAAAGCAGTTATACAGTCAGAGCTGTAACCTCTAACCATCACTCCATACTCCAAAAAGAGCACATCTTCACATTTGTCTTTGGGGAACAACCTGGGCCTAATCTGAGGCAGGATTTTAATTACCCAGGTGCCACAACAGCTAACCAGGGTAATTTTTTTGGCATAATAACATTGCATCTCCTGCCCATTTGCTATCTCTCAGCAGCCCATCCAAGTATCTAGACAGCTTTTCTGTAGTCATTTCAAGCATAGCTTGAATTCTGCCTTTTCCTACACAAGACAGATCCTGTCATCCTCCCCTCCCACCCCAAACACCACCCTCGTCTTCAGGGGGAGGAGGCACCTGACGGCACCTTTCAATCCAGGCTAACAAAGCTCTTCACAGACACGACAAAGTCCTAGAGCCACTGCCAGCGTCTTTCAGAGAGATCAAAGTTTCACTCATTGAGTACAGCTGCATTTCTGTGAAATTAGCCACATTTTACTGCTGGGCAAATTGGGCAGCAAGAGGTAAATGCTGTAGGAAAGTCAGAGGTTGCGAGTGCGTCAGGATGACATCTCAGTAGTTGATTCTGCTTGGGCTTGAGCCTAAACTCTTTAATACTTGTCTATGTGTTTTGAGCAGCAGAAGAGAATCTGCAGAGCATCAGTGCTTCACGGCATGTCTCCTTGTCTGACTGCTTCGCAAGAGCAGACGACAGTTCTCAGGCAAATCTGCTAATTTGGGGAGAGACAACGGTTTCATCTGTTTTGCGGTGAGACACCTGAGAAGCCAAGAGAGCTGTTTCAGGAGGAAGCACAGAGAAGGTCTGTGTACTTACAGCTGTGCTTTCAACACTGGAAAATAAATCATCTTTCCACCATAGGCCCCATTATAATTACCCTAGCATGTAAGAGCAATTAGGATGTTACTGCCTTGCTGTTATGGAGCAGTCTGGATTGCTGTTTCTTGAAGAGGTGTAGTGGGAATGGGGTGGTAATTTATGGTTGGGGAATAAGGAGATGAATGAGTAAGTTATGAGATTTCACATCAGTATTCCTCTGGCTTGTTGCAAAGAAACGTCATCGCACCCTATCACGAGCTGACGGCTCTGCCATTCCCCCTCCCCACCCCGAAGAAATTTATAAGAGCAAATCTCAGAGTTTCCCCGACGCCGCTTTGATTAGGGAGGACAAGAAGGGAGAGATTTGTCTAGCCAGCTGCCTCATGTTGAGCCACTCTATACTGCCAGCTCATAGCCCAGCAGCCTGCTCAGCTCTGCTCAGATGGCAAACGTGCCTCCTGTCCAGGACAGCTGTCAGTTTGGGAGCCGACCCTTTCGGCTGACTCCTGGCAGAGGTAAGCGCACAGCCTACAGACTCAGGCTGGGGCTGGAGCTAAACCAGGCACCACCAGGTTGAGCCAGAGATACTGCCCACTTTGTTTTGCACTGGATGGACCCCCCAAAAAAGGCTCCCAAAGAAAAGGGGCAGCTGGGAGACAGGCACCCAACAAAAAAGTATTCTGTTCAGGTTCCACTGGGACTGGAGGTCCCACTTAAAACTTTGAAATACAGATTCAGGTTCAGTTTCTGCTTGGGGGAGGCAAGGGGGAGGGAGGAAATCGTGGTTCAGACTGGTTTCTGGTTAAGTTCAACTCCTAGCAAAACCACTTGTGCAACTCAGGAGCAGGACAGAAGTATGAGGGGGATGATTTGGAGAATGGCTAAGGTGGAGATGGGCTTGAGGATGAAGATGAACAAAGGAAGCAGCTCAGCACCACATGGTTCTACCCCATGGGGAATGATGAAGCTTGAACTGGATTGAACGTACAGGAGAAGCAATGGCAGAACAGAGGAGCGCCAGCAGCAGCAAACCAGACCCAACCAAGTTTGGTGGGAGAAAAGTTACAAGATCAAATGAAATCAGGAAAAGCTATTGTCAAGGGACCGCTTCAAAAGGTGTCTGCTAGCCACTGGCTTCTGCATGAAAAGAAAATAGTCGGTTGCCAAACAGAAGAAAGCGTAAGAAGCCGCTGGGTAAATCTTTCCCTTTTGGGACTGCCCTTTTGGAGCAGACTCTGCTCCGCTTGTATTACATACGCCAGCTCTTAAAAATTTCCTTATGTATGAAGATTTTTGCAGTTCACATCAACATCGATTTTTGTCAGAGTCCATGTGTTGCATTTAAACCAAAATGCTGCACACATTGCATACCGACCATGTGGTCAAGACTTCAGCAAGTATATCTTTCTATGCAGCAAGTATATCTTTCTATACATGTATAAACATGATCCCTACAAAAAGGGAGGCTCAGTGCCTTTGCTTCAAGTCTGGGGGGCTGGTGAGCCTTCTACGGTGCATCCAAGTGCTCTCATCGCTTGGGCCAGCACAGGTGAGTTTTGATCTGCTGTTCCACAAGCCTAATCTCAATTAGACTTCTCTTGAGCAATCACCTGCAGGTGGATTCATATCATATGCTATTCTTAGCCTGCGTATCTCATTTCTAGGTGTTACAAGAAACTGGATTTGAAACAGGTACTCAGCATAAACAGGCAAGTTGCTCAAAATGCCCTAAGACTGCAGTTTCAGCAGACTGCGTCCAGCAAAAGCATAAACTTGAGTTTCAAGTGGTTTAACAGGTCAAAGCAGAGAAACAAAGCAATATATTCATGGTCGAAAGTGTGCATACACCTGCATATACATCCACACAGCTGCACAATCAACAGAACACTTCCACAATTTAAAAGCATAATTAAGCAAATCGGGCTGATATATAGACCTTTGCTTTAACTTAAATAACGTTTTTCACATCTGACCTCACATTCACTTTGAAAATGAAACTGAGAGCTCCTAAGACAGCACTTCATTTTCAGAATGTAAAAAATAAACCTAAAAAAAAAGACCCATATCATGTCTACAGCTATGCTGAGTGTGTATGTATAATTCTGTGCCCCAGAAGAGCAGAATGTGTTGCTATACAGGTATCAAAATATATATTGCTTTATGCATAGAACTGCAACCCAAAATATCTTGCCAGCTGCCCAAATATTAGGTGATCATGGGCCTTAGGGCATTGATGCCCCATAAATTTAAGAGTATTTATTAGGTGAATACAGAACTGGAAGTTTTGTAGCTGTGGAAAGTAAGTATGATAATGAGGTAAACACATGTTGCAAAGAAAATACCAACTAATCGTGGACTCTGTGCAGGAAATAGCAGCTTTAAACAATCATTTGCTGGAGCAAGGCCTGTGAGCTGGCTACAGGATGGTCTACTTGTTAATGACATCTCTCTGCATCCTGTAGCTTTTTATAGTGCTGTAAACCCAGTTTGACAAGTAGGTAACCAAATAGGTGCTATGCTCCTTTGAAGGACCTTCTGAACACCCCTTTCCGTTCCAGAAAGTGGAGTGTTACATGCATGGATATAGCTTCAGTTTTCCTTAGATAAGCGAGAGAAAGCATTCTTTAGGAGACCATATCCACAGATACAGTTGGGATTTTCTCCTCGGGTTGGAGGAGACCTCAGGTACGGTGAGGTCCATGCATCATGAGCTCCATCTGGAGGTTGTTTGCTCTAATCTGTGGTTTTGGAAAGACGTGGAGAGAAAATACAACAGTGCTGGGTCAAAATCACCGAGTCCCAGGGGCATCTGGAAAAAAATGACCTTGCAAATCAGGAAGAGCTGGCTGATGTGGAGGTGTCACGCAGAGAATGGCAGGTGGTGGGTTGAACTCCATTTGCCCATGGTGGTGGGGGACCTTACAGCTGCGCCTGAGATGCAGCCTCTGCTGCATATTTTCTTACCCTTTGGTCAATGCAGCAAAGAGGCCGAACCCAGCACGCAGTCGAGATTGTCCTGTTAGACCACTTATGGTGGAAGCAGCTGCCCTCCCAAGTCCCCAGGGTGTGTATTTGAAAGTCTGTCTTTACCCTCGCCCTCAAATGTAATGGGCGTGGTGGATGGGACATCAGCCCAACCAGTGGCTTCCACAGAGCACACACAGCACTGGGAATGACTGTTCCAGAGGTTCAGCGCTAGGCAGTAAGCAGAAAAGTACAGGTTTGTTAATTTGGATGAGGTATTGCTGCATGAAACTCAGAAAGCGCTTCTTTTGGGTGTAGAGCAAGTTTCTGATGACTTATGCCAGATGTTCGATCCTGGTGATTTTGCTCAGCCCTGTCTCGAAGCTGTCTGCATGCACAGCTTCAACTAGAGTCTTCCACTGTTAATTTAAGCACTACGAATTCAGAAAAAAGCTTCAGACTGGGTCAGTACACTTGTACGAAGTTGGAGAGAGCTGAGATGTGATCAGACTTTCCGCCCGGCTATTCTTACGGTAAAAGCTGTTGGGAGTGGGGTACGCAGGACCCTGCAGCCTATCTCCGTTGTAACGTTACAAACAAACCACCAGTGATGGTTTTTTCTGTTTTGCTGGAGATCTCACAGCACTTACTGCAGCATCTGACTGATGCAGAACTGTTGAGCAGAGCAAGAGAGCTCCGTGAAAAACCAGAGTGGTCAGTGCGCAGGAACGTCGTGCTGGGTGGGATGCCCTCATTCGAGGACCTGCTGCATGTTAATATTCTCATCGTCCTCCTATCTGAGTGGAAGAAAATGCTGAGGGATACTTAAGTCAAGCAACAGTCCTAGATATCCCAAGACCCCTCTCCTCCTCTGACACAGTGAACATCATTATGGTGTTAGGGAGGTCAGGAAAGTTATTTGGGGTGAGAAACCTTTGTGAGCTTTGCCTACGCGCTATAATCCCACCCGGTAGCTGTAAATATTATTGCCAGCTCCACTTGCTGCGTGACTGTGCACTTAACAGCGCCACGAGAAGAAGGTGCCCCAGCTGCAGACTGCTGCGCAGGTCTGGGGAACCCAGATTATTTGGCTCTGATTTTACATGAAAAAGTGCAAGATGTATGTGGAAAAGCATCTCAAACACAGAGGCTGGAAGCATGGTCTGTGCCATGAACAGCCCTGTAACGTAAGCCAGCAGCAGCGCTCCATGCCCGTGATCAAAACCCCAGATGTGGGGCAGGGCGCTCTTCTCTAAGAGATGGGACCCATGCAGGAAACTGGGCACACGGCCCAAATTACATTTTTGCGATGGAGTTAGTACCAGATGCTCCATGGGATGAAGAAGGAGTGGAAAGGAAAATGAAGGAGAATGGGAGCTTAAGGGGACACATGGACTTTAGTCAGCTGCTTAATGACACAAAGTTTCGGGGCTATGCTTCTCTAATGCCAAAGGCTACGATGGCTGCTCACTTGTCAGCCAGCTTCTGAAAGAAAAAAATGGGTGTGTAATTAATCACCCAGGGTGCTAAACTGATGTGCAACTAGAGTTTTCATTTTCATACTCCTTAAATTTTTTACCCATGAAACTAAGCAGTCTTCCCTAAGTGCTGGGTATCAAGGGCTGCAAAAGTTATTTCCTCCATTTTTTCAACACTGCTGAAAATCAAAGTTATGTAGGCCCTCTTCCACAACAGGATTATGACAGGGTGCACAGCACGGTGCTTAAGGAAAAAAAACAATTCTTGACATGTACACAGACCGTCAGGAGATCTTTGACTTGCAATAAGAACTGAGTTACTATTGCCAGCAGGATGTAAAAATTTTGAGGGAGGCCTGCAGATCATACAGAAATAAGATTATGGTGATGGCCTGTCACACAGTGGATGGAAAGAAAGTGATGAAAAAGTGAAGGTTTATGGCTGTGCAGATGCCTTTCTGTATAATATGGTGGCCTCTACTTGCATGTCCACATACTGGTTTATGGCTATCATTGAAGGAAAAAGATGTTTGACCAATGACATACGTACCTGGCCAAAAAGGAAAATATTCAAACCTGTCATGTGTTACACGGTCATAAGTATCAAGTGGGAACCTACTTCTGGGACGGATAAGTGATCATTGATGGGATGACAACAACTTTTAAATATAATGGGTGCTTTTTCCATGGTTGTATTGAATGCTACCATGCAAATGACTGGAACATCCGGTGGGGACCACCTTTGGGTATTCATAGAATCACAGAATCATAGAATCATTAAGGTTGGAAAAGACCTCTAAGATCATCGAGTCCAACCACCAACCCAACACCACCATGCCCACTACACCATGTCCCTAAGGGCCTCATCTACACTACAGTCTTCTAAATACTTCCAGGGATGGTGACTCAACCACTTCCCTGGGCAGCCTGTTCCAAGGCCTGACCACTCTTTCAGTAAAGAAATTTCTCCTAATATCCAACCTAAACCTCCCCTGGTGCAACTTGAGGCCATTTCCTCTCGTCCTATCGCTAGTTACTTGGGAGAAGAGACCAACACCCACCTCGCTACAACCTCCTTTCAGGTAGTTGTAGAGCGCGATGAGGTCTCCCCTCAGCCTCCTCTTCTCCAGGCTAAACAACCCCAGTTCCCTCAGCCGCTCCTCATAAGACTTGTGCTCCAGGCCCTTCACCAGCTTCGTTGCCCTCCTCTGGACATGCTCCAGCACCTCCATGTCCTTCTTGTAGTGAGGGGCCCAAAACTGAACACAGGATTCGAGGTGCGGCCTCACCAGTGCCGAGTACAGGGGCACGATCACCTCCCTGCTCCTGCTGGCCACACTATTTCTGATACAGGCCAGGATGCCGTTGGCCAATTCATATTACACAGTGCAACAAAAGATGGGCCACTTAAAGAGAGCAGGTTTTACCACCAGGTCAGTATGGGAGCACAAGTGAGCCACTATTAAAAGAAACAGATGGGGAGCTCATGGTCGTAGCCAGGACCAAACCGCCCAGTCCCTGCTCCCCAGAGATCTGCTTTCTGGCAGCAGGACAATTACCATTTGTCTGTAGTACAAAGCAGCCCCAGATGAAAAGATACATCACTATGATTTTGCTAGCCTCTACTCTTTCATCAGCAAAACTGGAAAATACCCTCTTGGGAACCCAGAAGTCCTTTTTTTTGAGAATTTCGACACACTGACCACCTACTTTGGGACTGACCACCTCGTGGGCTCTTTTTCCCTGTGCTTCTCATGAGCATAAATGGCAAACTATTGCTTCCCTTGTGCTGCACCTTGTCTGAAACCTGCCAGGCCCTCTGCACCCCCAGCGATGAACAGAAGTCCCTTGCAGACACCTGGTGCACCCTGGAACAGGGCTACAGAGTCCGTGAAACCCACGAGTCCTGGCATTTTGAATGGAGGGGCAGCAGCCTTTCCCTGGATTACGTAAAGATACGCCTCTGCCAGAAGCAGGAAGCTTCAGGCTGCCCAGCCTGCTGCGCAGATGCTGACAAAAAAAAGCTAAATATGTTGAAGATTACAGGCAGAAAGAAGATGGTGTTCTGCAGCTTGAGCATATTAAGTAAAACCCTACAAAATGCCAAGCTGCCAAACTGTTCTACATTCTCTGTAGGGTAAAATTGGAGTTGAGCTCCATCGCTCCAACACAACCATTGCAAGAACCGGACGAGTTGTACCATTATCCCTTCTCCCCAGCTTCTGACGTGCCCTCCTGCGATTTATCTATGAGGATGCGGCCACTGTCCGGTGGAAGCACGCCAAAGACGGGTGACCCTGGCGTGCAACACCAGCATTTCTACAGCTTTCCTCACCACTGGTATGCGTGTGCCCAGAGCTTTACAATCCCTCAGGTGCCCTGCGTGACCCTTGCCTTTACCACAACACAGGCTCTGGGACAATTGTGAGTCATCCAGGGGACCGGATCCCCCCAGTCAGTGACTATTTAGGTGAGCTGACGAGTGATGACCATGTTACCGAGTTGGGGTCTTCAGGTCCCAAATCCTCCCATTACTGGCAGTTTGGAGGAAAGCGCCGCTTAAAAGTTAAAGGCTTGACTCCAAGTGCAACAAACAGAAAAGATCCATTTTTCTCTGAGAGCCCAGGGGGGCTGGGCAGGGACAGGCAGGCCTGGCAGTGCCCTGGCAGCCCCTTGGTGGCCTCCTTGGAGGGGTCCATAGCCCTGGGGTATTCTCCAGCTTGCTCACACCCCCCTGCCCTCTTTAACCGCCCCCCCCCTCCCCAAACAGGGCTTGATCTGCAGCCTCAGAAAGTGGGGCCTTGAACCTGCCTTTTGCTTTTCTTTAATTACTTCCATTCACATTTAAACTTCCATTATTCATTTCATTACCTCTTGTTAAGGAAATGAGTGTTTATCCAATTTATACCCATGCTTTTATGGATGTGCATTTAAATTATACATTTTTTAATATATAGCATATACACACTAAATAGGCACATATATAAATACATATAGGAAGTGGATCCATGAATAAATAACACAAATATTTATATCCTCCTTCAGATATATATATTCATATATGAGACAGAAAAGCCTATATTGTTATACTTGAGCACCTCCTGGTCCAAAGGAAATGGGCAGCCAATCAGAGGATGTTCTGAGATCACATGAGGAGGACCACCTCAGAAATAAAATGGCACGCAGCCAATCACAGAGCAGTATGAAAAGAGGTGGCCTTGTGCTATGAGGAGGCTGCCATTGCATTGAGGGGGCTTCCTGCACACCGTGGGGTACGGGGAAAAGGGTTAGGTCCTTCCAATAAACGTTTGCAGCACTAACTGTCACCTCTTTATAAAGATCCCTGTTTGCTCTTTGAACCTCACTTTATTCATAGCTCTGACAACCTTTGATGGCAAAGAATTTCATAGCCCAATTACAAAGACATTCAAAACTATATTTGTGATAAATTGCATTAAATTGCATTAAAATGGCACTTTGCTCTTGTGTTGTGGCAGAAGAACAGGCTTCATTATAAGCTTTTCCAGGATATCCTTCCATCGTTTCTTCTGTTACCCTCTGATGCAAGATAAGCAGTGCCAGCCTCTTCAGTTCTTCGGTGTTTCTACACCTTTATAACAGTGTACGCCTACTACTTCCAGTCCACCCCCTACCAAGTATTCCAGCAACTGCAACGAGGGAGGAGTGAAAACAGTTTTCTTTTCAAAATAGAAGGTTTTTCCATAGGAAAGAAAAAAAAAAAACCCCTGAAGTTTTACGTTGTGTTTACCATGACAGTATTTTCAAACAGCAGCCACAGAAGCAAACCAATAGTGTTTCTCATTTTAATTGCATAAAACCAACATGAATAAATTTTATCAAGCTTGTAAGTATACAGAGATGTATTTTTTTTTTTAATACTTTTTGTATACTTTTATTTACAAAAGGAAAAATGAGCCTACAGTTTCAAGCCAAATAAAAAGGACAAGGCTAAAAGTGGAAGAAGAGGCAAAAGAATGTGTGGGCTTTTACTTTTAAAAAAGCATCTGGAAGTCAAACAGAGGACACACAGGGAAAGCTGACAGCCAGAGTGGCTGCTGATGCCCTTGAATTTGGAACAGCGTCTGAAAAACCAACTCTTTTATCCCTCACTTAACGTGTAGTGAAAGAGTCCAAAGTAGAGCAGTCCTTCAAACCTCAGATGTACTCGGGGGCACTTGGAAGCTTAGTAGCCATATTTTTCATTGAGATGAGTCTTGCCATCACCGCTTTGACCTAATGGACAAAGAGGAAGAGCTGCATTATTTTTTGCCCCCCTCATCCAAGATAAATGTGTATCCAAGTATGAAATAGTCTCTAGGCAACACCAGTCAGACAAGCACAAAGAGGATAAAGAGTCAGACTGGATATTACAATTCAAATAATCTTTTGATTTATACTTATAATTTCTCTTAACCTTACTAATAGTGTCAAGATTACATCATATATTCCTGGGTGTTTTTTTTTTTTTTTTCTTTTTCTTCTGGTGTCCTCATTATGCCAGCTTAGAAGATAAGTCTGATTATTAGCAGGCAGAGACAGAAAAAGGAGCTCCCTCTTATGGACACAGCTCGCTTGGCTATCCCAGATCAGACCTCGAGTTACTGAATCGGGTATTTTGTTCCAGTGGATTCATATGTCAGAGAAGTGCAGTCTTTCCACTGAAGGATGATTCACCAGATTGTAGTTTTCTTCAGTGAAATTTATTCTCATTTTTCTTATTCCCTTTGGAGCCTATCTATATTATAAGCCTGCAACAGCCTTATAAAAATTGTAGTGATGAATCTACCAAATGAAAGCTAAGCTTTGAACTTACTGTGAAAACCTCAGTGCATGAAAATGAATTTTCCATTTTAGAGAAACTGAAGATTCATTACACTGTTTAAGAATAACCTCACTTAGCTAAACACACTCTGGAACTAAAGTAAAAAATTTGTTCGATTTTAACATATATTGGATGCGTGCATCAATTATTCAGTGCCTTTACCAAGGTGCTACCAAGACTTCCCTCCAAAACACATGACCCAAAGTTTGTATTCCAATGATTTTTGCAAAAATCTGCAAAGAAGATTTTCAGATTTCACAGACTTCTATGAAAACTGAGAATACTAAGACTGCTGGAGCATTTAACCCTAGTGAAGGTTTGAGCTTTTCTTTCAACTAGATCATTGTATCACTATGTGTGAATGGAGTTAACTCTCTCAGGTGTTACAAAACTGAAAAACAAACTTCAGGTGTATCTGTCCATCGAGATGAAGCTACTACAGATATGGCCTGTATTTCACTGCAAGACTTGCATGGCCATACAACAAATATGGGGCATAACATGCCAGAAAACATCAGGTCCTGGGTAAAGTATTCCTGAGTTACTTTTTTCTCAAGAAGTTACAAGGACACCCTGACTACTTATTAGGTAGATTCTTGAGTATAACTCAAGACTAAAAACAGTAAGGAAATGGTTGATACCTGCAGGAGGAATCCATATGCAGTAGTCTGGGTCATCATCTGGGTACTGTGAGGAAAAAAAAGGTTGTTGGACCTGCAAAAGGAGAAAAGATTTTTAAAGTGCTGCACCCCTCCAGCAATGTGTCACAGCCACTACATCTCTCATTAATTCAGAGAAATACTGAAAGGTGAGGGTTATTGCTACAAGAGTCAGGGATGAAAACAGTAATACAGAGGAAAGAAGAAATATCAAACCCTCAAATAGATCCAGTTTCCTCCCAGCAGAGTCACAGAATAATAGAAATGCTGGTTAGATGGGACTTCTGGAGGTCATCCAGTCCAATCTCCCCCTCAAAACAGAACCATTGCCAACTGTCCACTTCTGGATAGTTTAATCTTGTCATCCTAATGTTTGGTAGTGTCATTTGACACAGAATTTCTTTATGTGGGGAAAAGCTTTAGAGTAGGATTTGCAAGAAGTGCTTTAGTGATTTCAATGCCCAATCCCACCGAAAACTTCGGGTTTAAGGTGACTTTCAAACTGGAGTATAAGAGTTATGTAAAGATAACTTAGTTTTTCAAAAGAAAAAAAAAACCAATTTTTTCAGGTCTCACTGGCACCACTGAAATGTTTAAAGCAAACCAAAACAGGTCACTTGCAATTCAAATGTTGACACAGCAATGTCTTTTTGTCCCTAGATTTTTAAGTTTTGCCACATCAGCAACATTTTCTCAACAATTTTTGTTTTCAACAACTGCAGGTAGCTATCAAAAAAAATTCATACAACTGTAGAGTGCAAGACTTAAGAGCTCAAAATGTAGCCAAGTTACTCAGCACTGATTTGCATTACTCTGTAGTATCATGACACAGTCTTAAGTTATGCAGTCGAAGCAATTTTTCATTCCCTCAAAAAGTTCCTTCCCCAAATTAACCTCTAAAACAGTTCTTTTGGAAGACTAATGTTTTCCAAAACATTAGACTGCAGAGTTGAACAGTTTTTAAATATGACTTGTGAACACTCACTTTAAAATTGTTTTTCCAGTTTTACATGATTCAAAGTTATTCCTCAAATATTAAAAGAGGAAAGGAGAAAAAAAAAAAAGCTGACTTCTGGTTGATATTTTCCATGCAAGATCTGAGCCCAAAGGCAGAGACAGCATGTGGAAAAAGTGATTTGTGATGGGAGAGAGAATACAGCTAAGCCATCTGGCATTTGGAGAATGCTCAGTGTTAGGGTGAACTCTGTGCTGATGAGAGGTGATGACTTGACTGCCTCAGCATGAGAAGCTGCCTTATTCTCCCATATTCACAGAAACGGTATAATGTGGACTTTAACGTATGAATTTTACTGTTGCTTTCTTTATCAACTTTCCTAAAGCCTATCATGCTTTATAGGCCAGCAACAAAGGACAATTCTAAAGGCTGTGCGTTCCCAATCCTTGGGTCCTTTGCAAGGACTAACAAGGTGGCAGTCAGCACACACAGGCTGCAGGGACTTAAGTTTCTTTCAGTAAGTGGTGCAGGGCTAAAATTAGACGGCCACCACAAATAAATTGTCATAATGGTCAGAACTCATGGCCCACCAAGTACAGTAATCTTCTTTGATGGCAGTCAGCAGAAGGGTGGGATGCGCTCTAACGGGAAGAGCCTCACGATAATCATTAGGCTAAGAGCATGCTGCCAGAGAAGTTCCTTCCCAGCTCCAGGAAGGCAACAATTGCCTGCGTCCCAAAATGTGCAAGGCTCATATACTTTACATTTCAATACAAATCTTATGCACAGGAGGAACATTATCTAGTACACCCACCCAAATTTAGTAATAATTTGGTTGCAAAAGACAATAATCTCTTAGACTCATCTCTTTCCACATCTTACAGAGAAGGATGAGGTTTGATAATGGCAATACAAACTAGCTACAACTTCAGTACAGCATGTTCTGTGTCAGCCAATACACGCTTCTCAAGCTACTCTCCGAGGAGAGTTTTGCAATGCCATTCCAAAGGCCAGTGAGCACTTATGTTCTACAACGCTCGTGATACAGCAGAAGGAGCAATTAGCAGAGGCTAACTGCCAAGTGAAAAAAAAAAATTTGTGATTGAACTGAGAGCCTCTATCATGCTTGAAATGCTGTGCTTTACCTTTTCACTGGACACTCCAAAATCTGTGTCCAATGGCAGTGTGTGGTTCTACATTTGGGTCTTAGTCAGCAGAAAAGCACTACTATGACTAAGTCATACTCAATCAAATTGTTACTATTTCACTAAAAAGGAGCCTATTAAATGATTTCCAGAAACTCTTAAGCTGCAGGAGTCATGGTGTCACAACTGACCTTGTTTGAGCTATTGATTTTCTTAACTTTCTCAGATGCCTCTTCAGGTTCCTTATATACTGCCTCAGATGCTGGGAAGAAAGAAGATTTGTTTTACGACACATCACAAATGACCAATTCTATCAGAAATAAAAATGGATACATCCAAAAGGAAATCCAAGACAGCTCACTGCAACAAAATTCATACTTAAGACTGCTGAACATCTTTTTGTTTTTCATAGATTTATTAACTTATGTTTAATACATTGTCAGTCGCCTACCTGAATGTAGTTTAACAAGGTCCTCTATTTGGGATTCTGTAACACACTTTAGTTAATGGCAGATGTTTATTTTCTAAAAGATACTCTCTATCTATAATCTCTGCAGTGATTGATTTAGAAGGACAGAGTAGGAAATGCGCAGGACCAACACGCTTTTTTTAAAAAAAGAAAAAAAAAGAAAAACAAAAAACCCAAACAACTTTACAGTAACATAGGTGAGAAGAATACAGAACAGGTAGAAGTATGCCTTGTTTTTCTGCCATTTAATCTGTGAAATACTGAGACTCTTGTGACTTAAGTCTATGGATAAGATGATGAGGACAGGATGACATTCTTAACAGTCTGAGTTATGAAAAAATAGAAAACTCATACAGATCTCCATGTTCAGTACACCAAACAGTCTTCCTTTTGAGGATCTGATTTTTTTTTTGTGTACATGTAGAGGGGTCACCTGGGTCATTAACAGATTATTAGCTAGTTTTATGTAGTATTTGTCACTTTATAAAAGAAAGTTCTGTCCTTCTGTAGTGTTAAGAGCTACTGCAAGAGCATACATTTATGCTCCTAAATTAAAATAATTTTTCTTTTCTTCTCATGCTATTTTTCAAAAACAAAGGATCTCAAAGCAGTTAATGACTATGAAAAGCAAGGAGAACCGAAACATAGTTGAAGTGACCTGTCTTCACCATACATTTTACCACTTCCCAAGCAAAACACAATCCTTCATTTCAATTCTAGATTCTCTGGGCTCTAGATTAGGCTTAGTTTCCTTCTACTGACAGAAGACAATAAGTCCTTTAGACAGTTTCTAAACCCACATGCTACTGTACAATAGAGTCTAAACTCACCTTGAGATCTCTCTTGTGAGGGCCCCATCTGAGATTTGTTCCTTAGCACCTTTGGCTCAGGCAGAAAATGAACCCCTGTAAAAGAAAAAAGAAAGAGCTAGGTGAGCACTCTGCGGTGACTCTGATGAGTAGAGCGTTAGCATTCCTGAGACAAAATACAAAAGGGAACTCTTAGCTACATTTGTCTCAGAAGAACTCTTCTCTTGAAAGTCCTCCAAATTATTTCATCCACCATGTCCATCGCAATACAATATTAAAGAAAAACTCATGAACAGTTAAAACATACCTTTTCAAGAGCAACATGCCCAGCATTAAGACAAAAATTTAGAATTAGGTTTCTGTCATAAAACACATCATTTACTGAGAAACATCATTACTGAGTTTTCAAATGCATCAAGCTGATGTAGAAAAGGAGGGATTGGAGATAAACCACACAGATACAAGGAAGATACCTCTCCATTACCACTTTAAAAATTATTTTTCCTCCTTACAAACAGATCTGAAGCTTTACACAGACATTTGTTTTCTTATTAAGTCACTCTCCCTGCCAACAACACATTGTAGTTGTTTTCATATGGACTCAATCTAATGAAAGCAGGGCTTATCAAAATAGGACCTTTCTTGAGTCCAGGAGATTTCTTCTATTTCACCAAAAGCATGAAAAACTGACTGCCAAGCAGAGTTTCAGCCGGAATCACGTGAAACTCAGCTGTTGGCACAAAGACTCTGGACTCATGGCAAAAATCTATGGAAAAGGAATCTGCTGGAGAATCTGTGACTCAAACCTTAAGAGGTTCATATAGCTCTGAAAAATTCAGCAGTAAGAGACTCAGCTTCATTACTGGAAAAATCAAAACCAATGATTTACCATCCTGAAGGGATTCTAGATTCTTGTTATTGCAAGGAGAACCATCAGGAGCATTAGTTTCTTTTCCTGTTTCTTCCCCTGTTGTCATTTTCATTTCCAGGTTTGATGCTCTGCTGTTTATTGCATCTACTTCTTGCTCCTCCTCCATTTCTTCCTCTTCTTCCTCCTCCTCCTCCTCCGGTCCATCATCTTTCATTTTTAACAAGCTTTCAGGGATGTCTGGACGCTTAACAGGCAACTTCTGCAGGAGAAAGACTTGTGCATCAGTGCCAAGATAAATGGAGGTAGATGCCACAGATATTCATTACAGGAGAAAGCACACATATCACTGTCATAGAAACAGCTGGTAAGGAAGCACTCTCAGGATGAAGAATAGTTAGGTTTTAAGGAAAAGTTATTAGTAGATATGGAAGATGAAAAAAGCATGTCCAGTCCACAGACAAGGAGTGCAGTCTTTTCATAAGAGGGACACTGGAAACTGAATCAATCTTGGATACGATCTTAGCTGTAAGATCAAGAAAAACAAAAGAAAGTAAAGGACCAGCTGCTGAAGTATGGCAGTGGTTCGGCCTGATGTCCCCAGACTGCCTCTACTTGATCTACTGCCTTCTGACCGCAGCTGTGCCCCTGGAGACCGGCTGTACAAGAGCACAGAATGGCGACTGCTGGCAGCAAACAACATCCAACAGCCACTGCTTTCTGCCCTGTGCACCTTCCATGCCGCAGGCTTGCGCCTCCATGCTGTTTCCATGCATGTGAGAAGACATGGTTGACACCTACAGTCTCCGTAGCCTTAGAAGGTGTCTGAGAACTAGCCTCTGACTCACAGCACTTACAAGTCCAACTTACCCCCAGGCTTCCAGTTTTCAGCTTGAATTTGCTCCCCCCTTTCATTGCACCAAAGAGAGGCAGGGTAATCTTTTTAGGCTTGCTCTCTGCTTCCAGACTGTAACTCCCGCTCCTAATAAAAATTAGATTCAAAGGAAAACAGCGTACAAAGTCTCAAACAAGTATTGTATTTACAAATGCAAAAAAATCTGCAAATCAGAAGCAGATATACAAAAATCCTTTTATTTTTCTCTCGCTTGCAGCATCCAAGTAGGAAACTGCAGGAGATGACTCCTCCATCCTACATACATGTTGTAGGATTCAAACACGTGCCATAACAGGAAGCAAAAAATAAATAAATAAGAAAAAAGAAAATCTATATCACACAGACTCCCTCAAATTCAATTCGACACACATACTTATATATGTATATATATAAACACACTCGGAGGCCAAACCCGAATTTAAGTTAATTAATTAATTAATTAATTACTGCCACTAGCAAATGATGAACCCAGCACACGCCCTTTGAATTGCAGTAGCACTGCCAGGCAGTAGTTGAACAGCCACTACACTTGACTTCCAGGTACATTTCACAGAGTGAAAGTGGTTTTCATGTTGTACATAATACCTGTAAAATTCTTCAGTTCCTTTTGGATGCAGTTTGGGAAAAAAAAATTTAAAAAAGCTGATACCACACTTCTAATCCCTTCCCCCTCTCATCCTCCCAGTGTGGGCTTATCTTATTCCAGTGTTGTGGTGCATCTGCCTCAACCATAGATGTTGCAAAGCCAAAAGGTACAGCGGCTCTTTAAAGAGATGAGCCAGGTAGTTTGGAAAGCTGTCCTGCTTTTGTGTTTGGAAAGCTGTCTATTTACTGGGCTTGCACAACTGCCCATGGATAACAACAAGGGTAAAAGTAATTGTTTTACACTTTAGCCAAGACTTACTGGGGCTTCAGCTCAGGCAGTTCTGCAGGCTTGACGAGCTTTATTAACCCTTTCAGTCTCTGTTGCTCTTTCTTCAGTTCAAATGTCCTCAAGTGAAGCTTCTTTCGTGCTACACTGTCTAAGGTGCATCCTGATTTTATTTCGGTCATGAATTCATCCAAGGAATCTTGAGCTGCTGGCTGGGACTGGACTAGGCAAGATAAAGGGAAGATACATATTGTTACGGGTGCGGAGATGAGAGCTGTACTCATCAAGTCCTACCTTTAGAAAATAAGGTATATAGGAACAACTATCCCCTCTGCAAGTTTCTGTTGAATGATGAAATAATGGAGGTTGTTAGCCCTAGAAAGATGAAAGCACTTCTCCTAATACAAGCCTGATAGTAAACTTTAATCCACTTACCTAACAAAGTCTCTTAAAACTGAATGTTTCTTTACGAGTAAGTGTCTCTGTTCTAGGTTGTCCATCTCACTTCAAGATCTGCTGTCCCTAAAAAAGTGGCTTATGGGTTCTTTCTGTAGTCACAGACTAAAATAAACACAGCTACAAAGAATCCCACACCACTGCATGGGGAATCCCATTTTGGCTTTCCTGGAATGTTTATGTAATAACATTTGCAAAGCTCGAAATGAAATCAACACATGATGCTGCCTCCTACCCCTGGACAACTAAGTGCAAACATGAATAGTTTCATATGTTAGGCCAATCACACAAAATTTACCTTTGTTTTGATTGGATTTTCTAACAAGAGAACACTGCTTTGTACTTGAAAAAGAGCAACCACAGTCTTTTTACTCCACCTGATTTCAAATATTAGTAATTCTATGCATATTTGACTAATTAAAATAAACCTCAGGAGGAAAAACTAAAGCTCTAATGACTAAGAAAAATAAATACAGAGCTCTAACACGAGGATTTCAAATAACCGAACAAAAAAACCCCGGAAAACTCCTTTCTTGGGCTTGCACAATGCTTTTTATATGGTGTTTTATATGGTTTTTATATGTTGTTCAAAAATAACTTGGAGGCAAACAAAGAAAAATGTTGTTGCTAGAATTTTAACAAGCCTTTTGACAGGCAGTCTTCTGCCTTTTAATATTACATGAAAAGTGGCAAATCCAGTATTTATTTGCCGCATTATAAGCATTTATGTATATATGCACAAGCATAATTATGTGACCAATGACTTATTTTCAGTTCCGCTTGAGCTAATTAAGTAGCACTTGAAATTTTAAATGTGTACAAATAAAATAGCATAAGTTGTTGTTAAGAGCAGATATTCAAGCAGTTTTACATGACTTAAATGTTTAAAGTCTAATAAGACTCATGTTTACAAATGGACTCAATTGAAAAGGATATTTCTGATCTAGAACAAAACACAGTTTACAATTTGCAAATACACGAAAGCCGCAACAGGAACTGTTCAAAGATACGTAGAATTAAGAGGCTTCAAAAGATAAGAAACAGTTGTAGCATCCATCTCCACACAATTATAAATGATGACAAAACATGTCATAAAAGAACTTCAGATAGAAATACTCTTCTTTTTCCTCATAACTATTTATATGAACCAAGACAAAAAACATAAACGAAAAGGTATTGTTAACAAGCAGTCTGAAACTCATAGCAGGCAGGAGCTGAGCAGAATAATCATTTAAACACCAAATTTCAAAAATACGGTTTAGTGTCTAGTCAGATAATTCAGAACAATTAAAGGTATAATTCCACAGCTTGCTTCTTTAGCTGGAGAACAGTGTAAGTGCTTCAGTCAGTGAGTGATGTTCAGCAAGTCAGATCATCCCTTCTTGCCAATAGGATTCTCTGCCTGATTCCACCAACAGTGCCTAAGATCAGGTAGTTCAGCTTACAGGGTTACTGTTAGCATTTAGTATCTGTTGCAGCAGTTTTCTACACTATTGAAGTAAAATTTGACATTGCTAGGAGGTGAATCAATGATGGCTATTATACATTATATTCCAGTGAAAAAAGCTATAGGGCTATTTACTGCACCATCAACTTATTGATAATTTTCTTCTGAACAGGCAACCAGAGACTGAAGAGCTCTATGTATTTGATTTTCATTCAGCTGCATCAGTGAATGAGAGATACCAAGTCAGTCCATCAGTAATCAGTTCTGAAGCACTCCACAGAACAATTTGTGAACTTCTACTGCGATTTTTTTAGACAACCACTTAATTTCTCCAAGTGCTCGGCAAGAGGTGTTGCAATTTAGCCTGTCATTCACACATTGGTCTGTCTACACTCTTGCCCTTAGGCAACAAATAATCATTTGGAGTGAGCAAAAGTGCCTTAAGGTTTCAGAACTGTATGTAATGCAGCAGCTTTGCCAGACAGCTCATGACGGTGGTAAGAATCACCCATGATCCATATGCATGCTCCTAGCTTACACTTGTACTCAACATCTGTGATTAACCTGAACCATCCAAAGAAATAAGAGAAAACACAAGTATCTAGAACACACACATGCAAAGTAATTGATGATGCAGTATTTGCTATGTTTTATCCTGGCCTAGTTCTAGGAAATTCCCATCCAATACTGAATTACTCTGTATTGCAGTAAGTGCCAAGACTGCAATTTTTCCAAGGCTCTAAACTAGCTGTGTAACCAGTTACAATCTACCAAACCATGAATAACATATATCAGAATTATATGGTGTTAATAGAAGTCTATAAATGAACTGATTCTTCCTTCTCCCAGCCCCTACTACAATATGATTTAACAGTCTTGAGAAACAGTATCAGCAGAAACAAAGGCATCATAACATATGAAAGCTTGGAATTACATATCTCAGACAATATAAAGCATTAGCTTCTCTTGCTAGTCAATCGTTAATTACTTATCAGAACAGTCATGCTGAAAACAATTCCTTCAAACGCACTGAACTGACCCATCAGTTAGAATGCTCAGTGGAACAGTACTGTTTTCTGAACAGCGATCTGGTATAATCAATGACCAACAAAAATGTTGATAGAAATGAGTTTTGGTGTGGAGCTGAATTACTACAAAGAAACATACCCATATAATGCACAAAAGATAGCCCAGCTGTCAGGTTGCTGCTAGGCTTCTTGGAGAGAAACTCTTCTGACAAACTGACGTTGCAACCTTTATTAATGCCAACTCTGTTAAAAGGCCTTTTGTACGAAGAACCAACCTAACCACATTTCCTTCATGCCTTCCTTTCATTCCACAAGACGTCATCAGTAACAGAAAGCAAAATGTCAGTTGTTTGCTCTTCCCTTATAAATGGTTTTGGAGGGAGTGGAAAAAAGTGTTCCCCAAATTGGGTCAGTTTCACTAACGTGGGCAGATAAACAGTAATAATGCTCACCTTCTTAAGCTTCGGGAGCTTGTACACTCACCCCCTTACCTTAACTTAGATGTTGCTTGCTTTGGAAAAAGCTGCATTCATTAGCAAGTGACTATACACACATGGTGCATAAACTATTGGATGAAGAGCCTAAGTATCCTCTCCAGCTAACTCAGTGACCTGCAAGTCTTCCCAACCCTTTGTGAAAAGCAGACACTAAAAAAAAAACCCACTTAAGACAGAAATCCATCAGATAAATTTTCATCTCTTTATTGTTCTTTATGGAAAGCACTATGATCAAATAAACTTCGTGCCCTTACCTTTCCCTGAAGCCTTCAGCTTCTCCGTTATCTCAGAAAGCTCATTTTCAGCTTCGTTTAGTTTTGTGACCTATGAAAGACAACATGCTTAGAAGATCTTTTTATCTTCTTAAAATCCTGTTTTAAGAGTTACTCAACTATCCTACCAAATTACCTCAATTTTTCTACTTCTGATCTTTGACCAGGAGTTTCTGGGCTGAAAAAATTATAGTCTAGATTGTTCCTAAACAACTTATCAGTCCCTTCACATACTGTTCAAATAATTTTCTTTCTGAAACACAAAAATATGTATAATGCTTCTGCAGCAATGTTACACCACCATTGCGATCTTCCAACCCTCCCTATCCCTGCTCCCCCTATTGTTTGTGTACGACTCTTAGTTGTCATAGGCCTGTCAGTCCAGGCTGCTTATTCTTTGAAGCAGAATGAGATCCTTCTTTGGGATGTGCCCTGTGCACTTGAAAGGTTGCAATTATTTTCGATGCTTTAAAACTACTTTTAAAGTATCCTGTTCTAGTATTTCATTCACCCACTGCTGTGATCCACTAAATAGAAGGCAATACTACACAGGCAAAAGAAGGTAGTATGCTTCCACTAGAATAAAGTAAGCAATATTTTCAGGTATGTATAGATATTGTCCACAAATCAAAACCCCACTACTTTATTGAGAGCTAAAGGTCTGAAATGATATCAGAGTTCAAGCTAACAGAGAAAGATCAGGAAATATTTCTGGTTTTCCTCCTTAGTAATAATACATGCATGAGAGAACGAGCCTGGCATGTCATAATAATTCCTCTTACCAGGGAGTCATAAGTCTCTGGTTTTTCTTCTATTTTACCAGCTTTTTTCATTCTGTTCAGTCGTTTCTTTTCTACAGCACCAGTTCGATCAAGGAAGGTGTCATCATCACTGTCATAAAAATCCTCATCTTCCCAGTTCTTTGATTTCCTTTTTCGGGATACTGGGAAAGGTAAGGGAGAAGGCAAGAAAAAATTATTTGCATACCACTGAGCAATAAAACAAATTCAAGGCAGCAATCTCAAATCCCTAATTTAGGGCTTTTAGAACAATCACAGCATTTGACTAGTTATTCACCTGCTTCTTGCCTCAGTACTCCCCGAGCATCGAGTAGCCTGCAGGCTTCCAGTGCGCACTGTATCATTGCTTCCTTCTTCTTTCCTGAATGGAGAACCTCTGCCACCAGCTGCTTCCCGGATGCATCATCCACAGGCAACCTATGCAGTTTGAAGGATCAGAGAACATCTCAGATACAAACAAATTTTCACTTTTGCTACTCAGATATTTTATTTATCACATTGGCATGGTTCTTTCCATTTCACTTTAGTCTTTTTTTGTGGGTTAAATATTTTCGTTTTTCATTTCATACAGTACCAATCAGAACACAAGCATGCAAGTAAATTTTTATTTCACCAGTCCAAACAATAGTTCTTCCTATGTTCGTTCCATTGGGAATACAAGAAGTTAAGAGGTTAAACGTCAATCCCCAAATCATTTTAAGCATCAGTATCTTGCATCCATGCAACAGCAGTAACAAATATTTTCCACTCTGAAGCAAAGGTTTCTTAAGCAGTACAATCATTGCAATGTTGTACCTATTCATTTGAGACCTATCCTGTTGACTGAATTTCCACCTCACCTTCTCCGGTCTTATAAAAGAATGATGTTAGTGGCCTCTTACAGGAATCCATCAAGAACTGCCTTATACCATAAAAGAACTCAAATTGGGTACACAGTAGAACAAATGATTTTTTTTTCTCTCTTTCATTAGGATTGAAAGATATTGTTTCCTAGTTTCTCCTCTCGTATTTTAATTTCACATATTTCTCAAAACAAGGGGATCTGAAAGAACCTAGACTCTTGCTTTCCCAATTTTCATCTCTAAGGAAAACCAAATGCTGCCAGACCAGAAAGGAGTGCTGACACTGAATAGCCACTGATCCTTGAACTTCTGTCTCAGTATCAGGGCTTAGGTATAATTCCAGCTGGCCTCCTTGCCAAGTGTGACAAGACAAGTAATTCCTTCAGCTTTTGTTTGTTAATTCAATGAAGTCAGCTTCTACATACAAAAGTGAATGGAGATATACATACTTGATCCTGCATAGCCAGCTATTGTGGCCACGATCATCATATTCATATTCTAACTCTTCCCCTAGAGAGGTAAAGAAAGTTGATGTAGTAACCAAAATTGAAATAAGCAGGAATAATCTTTACAGCAGAGAAGAATGTCACGGTTAAACAAAAGAGATAAAATGCCCTTGTTACATATCAAAGGACTGAATTTGCTGCCTTTTTTTTTTTTTTTAAGCCATGGGATCTTCAGTTGCTATGATGCTCATTTGGTTGTTTTTCATAATCAAGGCTTTTTCAGATCAAAAAAATCTCTGAAGTGGCCTGTTCAGGAATACGTAGTTCAAAGAAAAAACAGTCTTGCCTCTGTATGTATTAAAGTAAACGACATTGAAGTAACGACAGTTTGCAATCTGGATTCACAGATATTATTTATCTTGAAGATTAATTTTTCACTTTAGCAAATAAGTGAGTCATCTGTAAGTTTCGCTAGCAACCATCGAAAGTTTAGACCAATTCATTATTGCCTTTTGTCTTTTTTATACTTTCCAATTCTATCTCACAACCATAGCCATCTCTAAACAGAACAGTCTGGAATTTGATGGGTTTCGATTTTTCAGCATAGCTTCAAAGCATGGGTGTGGTTTGAGTGTCACTCCAGAGGAATACAAGGTGCTCTCTGCAACTCCCAGTTTAGGAATTAGTAACCAAGTCTCAATACAGAATGGTGAGCTAAGTTTTAAGTAACCGCCCCCCCCCAAACCAAACCACCAACAACCCCCCCCGCCCCGCCAAAATTTGACCAAACAAAAAACCTTACTCACAATGTAACAGACAAGGTTAGCTCCTACATCTTAATTCCCAAATAATAACATAAGCACAAATGTCACGCTTTGCTAAATAGAAAACATTACACTTAATTAAAAAAAAGAAAAGAGAAGAGAGAAAAAGTACCTTCTCTGTCAAAAAAGCCCTGTAAGGCCTTCCTAGGATCTTTCATATAGAAGGCATCTTGTACATCTTGAAAATCAATAGCAATAGGGTTTTCTTCAACCTCATCCTCCTCAGCATCCTCCCCTAGAAGAAGACATACAAAGTGCAAAAAAAATGGTGAAACGTTAGAAAGAGAACACCAGTATATTTCAACTTTCGTTAGTTTGAAAGAAGTAGCAGCTACATCATCCTAAAATTATTTTCCTTAACTTTAATATTATGCCTGCATCCAATAAAAAAAAAAAAGCTTCTGTTTGCTATTAGTTATTCCATCATAAGATCAGTTTTGCAGATGAACATCACTGCAGTTTCAGCACTTTCAAGGGTTTATACATTTCCATTCAAAAAACCAACTCATTTTGTACTGAAAAGCTCATTAATTACAATTTATCTAGCTTTAACATGTGGACTTCCTGTTTAAATTTAAAGACAGCTATACTTAATAGAAGTCTCAAGCAATTAAATTTCACCTCTTGGGCAAAAGCGTGGACATCATCACAGGAACAAAACACATAGCATTAACCTAAACTTTCAGTTTCATGGCCTTTTATAGGCATAGGCAAATTACCTTCTCCCTTTTAAAAGGAGCTCTAGCATACTTCTCACCAGATATAAGCTTGCCTTGTCACAGCACTCTTCTTTTTAAAAGGAAAAGCATTAATTTGTACTCAAGAACTTCCACTGGGTTCGGACACTTTGCATCCAGCTGGAATTTCAACCCTAATATTCACTGAAAACTGGCTTAAAGACCTTCCAAGGTGTATCAGCTGATTTACACATCATCACTTACCCATTCCCCACGAGCAGCTCATATCACTGTTTTGACTCCTCTCACTTTTCTCCTCTTTTTCATCCTCCTCATCAGAATCCTCTCCCAACATTGTCTTTTCTAATTTTGCTTGCTGCTGCTTACGCAGTGCCTTCAGCTGAGTCACAGTTAGTTCCGACTCAGACTCCTGGTCCTCTTTGGGTCCCTATGTCAGAAACAGTAACTTAGCAGAAGCATTTTTTAAAAGAAAAAAAAAAAAGAAGTATTTTCAACACACATGCAGATTATGTACAATAACATAAGCAAATCATTACAATGCCCTTCAAAACGTGGAATTATTAGACCATTTGTTACAGTTTGCATCCCCAAATATATTAGTTTTGATCCCCTTTCCAAAGGGGGGAAAAAAGAAGCGAGCATTATTGAGTACTTGTAGGCAGATCAATCTCATATATAACCGTATTTTAAAGGCAGAAGGCAAAAATTTCTGTCAGTGCCACATGGGAGAACCTGAAGAACAAGCAGCTTCTGAAGTGCGCGTAGGGCACGCCAAGGGCTCTCTAAGTTCCTATTAATAAAAGCGCCCCTTGTTCACAAAGAAATATTAGCGCTTTACTTTCCTAATGTATCATACTGTCGGAGAGACCTTCCTGATACATCACGCTGTTGGAGAGAAACACCTTTTACACTCACTGGGCATCGGCAGAAGCTGCCCTGCCTGTTCTCACGCTGAGCCCCCGGCAGAGCTGCCCTATGCCCAGAGCACCAGGGCGACGCAGCAGCAGGGGAACCCCATGGCCCTGCTCTGTCGTTCAGCCCCAAACCTCAGCGCAGAGCCGGCAGCGGATTCCTGCAGCTGACTGCTTTTCCCAGTAAAGCAACCACGGCAGCGCCGGGCTGCTCCCAAAGCATCCAAACCACCTCACGCCTCAGAAGCGGCCTTCACCCCGAGACGCCAGGGAGGCGTAGATGGAGTCGGGTAAATTCCTGAGCTAGAACCGGGGAAGCCTTCACCACACGAGTCCACCCGACACAGGCCCCAGGGAGCGCGGCGGGGCCGCCCGGGCCCCGACCCACCTGCAGGAGGAAGAGGCGGGAGCTGCCGCCGAAGCGGAGCCCGTGGCCCACCCGCACCCGGCAGTAGGTGCGGGGCGGCACCCGCGCCTTGTTGAGGAAGGTGCCGTGGGTGCTGCCCAGGTCGTACACGTAGAAGCCGGCGGCATCGGCGCCGTTGGGGCCGTCGGGTGAGCAGCCAGCGCCGCGGTACTGCAGCACGGCGTGGTGCCGCGACACCGAGGGGTGCTCCAGGGCCAGGGCGCAGCCGGGCAGCCGCCCCACCAGGAACCAGCTGCCGCCCTCCAGCCGCACCGAGCCCAGCGCCACGCCGCCCTTCAGCACCTCCAGCCCGTAGCCGGCGCCGGCCGGCGGGCAGCTGCCCCACGGCGGCTCCTCGTAGCGCGGCGCCGCCGGCGCGGCGGCAGGGCAGGGGGGCGGCGGCGGGCTGGGCCCCGGCTCGCCGCCCTCCACGGCGCGGGGCGCGGCGGGCAGCGGGCGGCTCGGGCGCTTGAAGGCGGCGGGCTCGGCGGCCGCCTCCGTCTGCGTTGCCTCCGCCATCTTCCCGGGTCCGATCCTAAATACAGTCCTCCGGGGATGAGCACCGTTGCTGCTGCAGTACCGGGGGTAGGGCGCAGCTCCAGGGGGCCACGCCACTGCCTTAGCCACGGCCCAGGGTAGCGTAAGGGGTGAGACAGGGAGGTAGCCAGCGGCAGGGGAGGCGGGAGCGGCGGCGGCGATGGCTTCCCTCCTCCCGGCGCGAAGGAGCGCTGGTGGCGGGGGAGCCGCTTCTGGTGGAGGACCAGGGCCGTCTTCCGGCTCGTCCGCCGGGAGCGGAGCGGCGAGGGTACGGCGGGGGGGCTCCGCGCCGGGGGGGCGGGCTTGGCGAGCCGCGGGCCGGGGTGAGGGGCCGGGGTGCGGGGCAGCCTCGGGCCCGGAGCCGGGCCCGGGGAGGGAGGGCGGGAGGGCGGCAGGGGCCAGGGGGCGACGGCCCCCCCCGCAGGGGCCTTGCGGGGGCGACGGGCGAGCCGAGTGCGGCCCCCGGAGTTTCTCCACGCAAATCGGGGCGCGCCGTGGGTCCCGCTCAGCGAGGTGCCGGCGTGGCCCAGGTGGAGCCACACCAGCCCCTGTTAGGAATAACGATAATTACCGCCTCACGGGTGCGTTTCTTCCTTCTCCCCCCCCTCAGGAGGAGCAGCAATGTAATCTGTTAAGTGCCATCTTGCGTCCCGAGGCCGTCGTGGAAACCGCGCTGCTCGGTGAGGCACTGAGCGACAGCTTCCTTGATAGTCATAATTTGCTTTATTCAGAGCGTCATCTCAGCTCCAGTTTCTTTGCAGCCCAAAGCCTAGCGCTTTTCCCTGTGACAAGGCTCCTTTGTACTGCAGTATTCGGTAGTCTTCTGGCTTTGAGGACAATACGTGACCTGTATAAAAATGCTGCGATATTGGGGTGAGATTCCGGTTTCATCTAACCAGGCCAACCGCAGCTCCTTTGACCTCCTTCAGCGTGAGTTTCGTACTGTGGAAGTCCAAGATCCTCCATTGCATCAGCCATCTGCAAACAAACCCCGGCCGACCACCATGTTGGACATCCCCTCGGAGCCCTGCAGCCTCACAATTCACACCATTCAGCTCATCCAGCACAACAGGCGGCTGCGCAGCCTGATCGCCATGGCTCAGGCTCAAAACCAACAGCAAGCGGAGGGCATAAAAACGGAAGACAATGAACCTTTGCCATCTTGTCCGGCCTCTCCACCTCTCCCTGATGACCTGCTTCCTCTGGATAGCAAAACCCCCAAAATGCCATTTCAGCTGAGGCACAGTGACCCAGAGAGTGATTTCTACAGGTGTGTTGGTATTTCTTTGAGTTAGTTCTTGGCTGAAGGAAGGCTGAAGGAAGGCTGAGTGCTTTTAAATGTGCATGTAGTTATGTCAATTCCCTCAGGCTGAAGGGTCAAACAGTTGTGTATAAAGTATAAAACAGGCTTAGAAAAGGAAAGATGTAGATTTCTCCCGTGTGGGTAACATGCACATTGTTTAAAATAAATGTGTTTTTGTTTCCTATCTATAAAATGTGGATATGTAGTGCTGATTTCTGTCTTGTTAGTGCTATGCTAAATGTTTGTGAATGGTTTTGCTATCTTGAATGGTATTTTGACAAGTTTAGTTACGGGATGTGAAGTCTCTTCTATTTAGGTCACTTACTCAGAACTAAACTTGCCTTATTGTAACTGAAAATCCAGAAGACGCATGACTAGGTTTTGGCTGTTTTGTGTAGGTTTTGAAAGGATGATTTGATAGCATATTTATAAGATTTCAATGGCCAAGAACCTGTGACATAGTAACTATCACATTTCACCCTGTTTGTTGGCGTTATTCTGGTCAGAGGTGGCGGGGAGTATGGGTGAAAGGAACTCTTGTCTCTGATACTGGCTCCACCAGCCAAGGGCTGGACAAAATGTGAAGGAAGGTTGCATTGCTTCTACCTCTGCAGCCAATCTTTGATTAAATAGTATTGCCACCACCTCCCTGTCTACCCTTCTGACAAGCACTAAATTCACAAGGAGGTGTTGCATTTCTTGCAGGATCTAATGATACTTTGTAGGTTACGTGTATTTAAATTCAGGGATTAATCCTCACTACTATAACTTTCTGTTCTTAGGTTAAAGACTGTGCACCAATGAACATGATGTGGGAGAAGATAATAGATTTTGTTTTTTAAAATGGGGAAAATGTGCATCAGTAAAATATAATGGATCAGTTAAATGCCACTGAGATCTTTAATGGCCTGACGTTGTATAAAATGCATTTTATTGAAAGATGTTGCTTTTGGTAACATAGTCTCTCTGAACAGTAGAGCAATTCGTTAGTGTTGTTTGTGGAGGAACACCATCATCCTTCTTGGAAGAAATAAAGTAATAAGCTTAGAAGGGTGAAGGGAAATCCAGACCTGTGGGGATAAAGTCTGAGCCCTGTGACTCCTGCTCTTTCTGGCCCTGTGGTTTGCAGAACTGAGAAGTGTTCTGCTCTGTCCTCCCTGGTGGTTTCAGCTTTAAGTTCAGTTTTCTGTGGCTCTGTCCATGTTTTGAGGGCTGCTTTGTCTTTTTGTTATCCCTTATGATTTTCTGGGGGTCCGAGTAAAGAAATGTTATTTAGCAGTCAACCACATGGGGGAGTTTAAGGACTAGATTTTAAAAACTGGATAGACAATTTTGGAATGAAATGTTTTGTGGCTGACAGAGAGTGAATTTATAATAAGCTGCAGTGTAGACTAGAATTTAATTTTGTGTTTGCTAAACCAAACACATTTATGCTTTTCCAGGAGGAAAGCTTTGAGTTTGTTGTTGCATAACACTTACATGAATTAAGAATAGCAGCTGCTATTGTAGTAGTAAAAACAAAGTTATATGATTTACCGACGCTTGTTCTTAGTGTGTAAAAACAATTTAAGGAAGACCATTCTTCCCCTTGATAAAACATGGTAGTGCTTAATTTTATGCTGCCTTCTGAAATGCCATTGTCAGAGTTACAGTATTTGACTAAATCCGTATTTTAATTCCATTTTCTTTGGCAGTAACCTGGGTCTGAGAAGCAGTGTACAAGTATATTTAGACATAGGAAAAAAGGAAGATAAGAGCGGCCAGCCTGAATCAGACCACAAGTTTCTTTATTATAGTCATGTTCTCTTCTGTTTCCTTGTCATTCATTTTCATCCTTTGACCCCACACCCTTGTCTTTTATTTTGTTATTCCCTGGATTCATTTTGGTTTTCCTTCCCTCTGCCCTGCCCCATACCTGTAACCCCTACCTCCTCATCCCTTTTGAGATGAGGAATAGGCAGAACCTAATTTACTGCTATTTTTCAGTTGTTTTGGTCTTTTCAACTCCCCCAAATCTGTACCACCAGCAGTTTTAATCACGATGCTATTCCTCTCCTCCATTTTTCCAGACTATTTATAAATATGTTGAAGCAAACCTTGATTCTGGCACAGATCCTCAAAGGAAGACCTGGGCTCCACAGTGGAGATCTCTTACATACTTGCTTGTTGATGGATTTGGAGGACTCTAGTAGGTTTGTGAAGCAGGTTTTCCATTTACAAAAGCTGTCTGGACTCTTTCTGAGTGTATCATATTTACCCGTGTGTCCTCTAATTCTGTTCTTATAATTTCTTTGAATTTCGCTGATGCACCAGAACATATCAGGCTTCCCAGCCTGCAGTTCTTCACATCTTTTCTGAAGCTATTAGAAGAAAATGTTTTCACGTCTTCTGTCTTCTGGTCCTCATGGGCCAAGGCAGTTTAAAGCAAGAGGTGACTCATCACAGCTATTCAGCTATTTCATCCTTGAATTCCTTTAGTATTCCTGGATGAATTACCATCTGGTCCTGGTGATTTGCAACTGTTGATGTTGCAGTTCTTGGAATACGCAGTAAGGGATTAACATTTGTTTTTGGTTGCTATAGAAACAGAAGGTAAGCTTAAAGCATAATCGATGAAGAATGAGTAAGGAACTGTAGACTTGTAACCTCCATTTGAACAGGAGGCTTTTACCATAATACGGCTGCTAGCTTTTCCTTCTTCTCTGTTCAGCTTCCTCCAATTAGCATGGATCCGTCTTCAAAAGAAACCAAACCTACTCATTATGTGCCTCTTCAGATGCTTTTTCTCGTGTGTGCATTGTTGGTTTCTTAACAGATTTCTCTGCCATTCTCTCATTTGCGTTCCTGACCATATTGGATGTGTGCTTTGCATTGAGGAAAGTGTATACTCTTGTTTTTCCAATGTTCTCCTTTATTTTATTGTTTTGGGGAAAATGGCTGTGAAGCGACCTTGTTGCACCTCATTTGGTAGAAATTCAACTCCACAATGTAACGTTTCATAAAATCGATGTGTTCCATCTGCTGCTAGCTTATGCTCACCTAGGAGGGTGCAGAGCACTTCAATCCATTACTGCAGTTGAGTGAACCTCAGCTGTTGGTTCTTGTACTGACTTAGCCCAAACACTTTCCTCTGAAGATAGTTGCACAGGAGATGAACCACGAGATCTCCTTCCCTCTAAGGAAAACAGCCTCATAGGAGAGGAGCTTGGGTGAATGGATTGTGATGCCTTTGGGGAATGTCTTATTGACACAGAAAATGGTCCTTTTGTGAGTTCTGAAACCTTTTGAATCCTGAAAATAAGCCTGTTGGGTATAAATGGACACTTTTTTCTGTTGTGAAGTTCTGCATGTTGCAGGTTTGCTGGCAGCAGTGGGAGAAGGCTGGGCTTTGGGTCTGATGAATTCGTGGCTTGGCAGGTAGATTTCTGTCTGGAACATCATCTAGTGTTGGTGACCCATATATAAAAATATACATCCTACTGGAAACACAAAATTGAAGAGCGACAAGTTGGCCAGTATTTGTGATAAATTTCATACTATATATTCTGTAGAGATGATCACCTCTAAGTCACAGGCCTAATTGCCAGTCTTGTTTATCTCTGGTGACAGCATTTTAGGGATTAAAGTGCTCTTGCTTACTTGCAGCTGTATGACTCTGGTAGTATGTTAAATAGGTTTGGCTTTGGATGGTTGCTGGATGGGAAGCCTTTCAGGAAAGCAGTAGGTGCTGCAGAGGGTGGCATTCTGCATAATGATGGCATTTGGAAGGGTGCTTTTGTAGGTGCTAGGTATCTGGATGAGACCTAAGACCAAGGCTCTTTAGCTGTGATCATCAGGGAAAAGAAGTAGTTTGCTAGTCTTTTTTGGGAAGGCTTGACATTAGATAGCTGCTCTCAACTTAAATGTGTCTATATGGCTGGTTTTGTTTATGTGCATTCTTATCAGACAGTACCCGAAAGTTAAAGGAGATGAAGAAAAAAAAGATATTTTCTCATTTATTGTTTCCATTAACATCTACAACAATATTTCAGTTTTTGCTGTCTAATCAGGCTTTTAATCATCTTCCTCTAATGTTTATTGTGGGGAAACAGGAAAACAAGAGAAGAAAACATAAGAAAAACAAAACAAAATTGATTGACCTTAGCAAGAGCAAGAGGTGGGGATTTGGATTTGAGTATAGTACCTGAAATTTCTTTTCCTTCTGTCTTTAATTGATTAGATTTCAAGTTGATTATATCCCTTTCAGCATAGTGACCTAGCTGCATTTTAATACTGGCAATTAGTTTCTTTTCCTCTAGGAGTTTAAAAGAGATACAACATTCTCTGCTGCTTCTGAGCAATGATATGCATTGCTAAATGGTTGTTGTGCTCTACTTTACAAGTGGCTGAGTATCCTGCTTGGGCTTGCTAAATTCAGTATCTAGCTTAAGTTTCTCCACAGTGTTTTGAATGAGTGGCAGAGCATCAATAATGGGTCTTTGTTTGTCTCTGTAATTGTAGAAGTCTGGTGTTCGGTGTTTTTGGTAGCGTAAGATGCTCTCAGCTGATGGCTGCTGGACAGCTAGGTATGACCTTTATATGTGTTAAAAAAGAAGAGATTGTTTTTTATAGGCATAAATTTTGATGGTTGTTTTCTGGTTGGTTTTGGTCAATGGTTGTTTTTTCTGTTGTAACCTCCTGGTCCCACTGTTGTATGAGACATATGGCTGTTTATGAACTTCAGAAATCTGTTGCTGGGAGGTGGAGGGGGAAGTGAGGGAGATGCAAAAACAGTATGGGTGACACTTGGTTTATAAGGGAACTGATGATCTTTTAATTCATCTTGTCAGAGCACCTGCTGTCTTCTTTACAAAGTAGTTACATAATTGAGTAGGAATTGGGATGTGAGTCATTTTCCAGCAATTAGTAACTGGGATGAATCCATGACCTGAGAGCCACATGCTGTTCTTAATATTCACTTAGAAATATCATCATCTGCAGCTCTTAATATAGTGTGATCCCCCCCTTTATTTGAATAATCAGAAAGTGCTGAGCTGGTGTTCTTCAAAATGAATGATTTTGGACCTGATAGCTCTAAGTTTAACCTTCCATTTTCACTCCCCTGAAATGTTATCTTTTTTTACTGCTGTGTTTCAGTGGTTTTTTATGGGTCAGTTCTGAGGATCAGGGGGAGCTGAGGCTCTGCGACCCAGTGTCTCAGGGAGACTGAAGGGGACCTCATGCACTCATTGGAGAGACAGAGTAGTCAGAATTTTATCATGGCACCAGTGCTGTCTATGTACTGTTTAATCAGGTTTTGTTAGTGGAAAGAGTGTGTGGTGATATGCAAGTAACGCAGGGTGAGAGCGAGACAAACTGCAGAGTGGGCTGCAGAAGATGTTGGGAGAAATTGATCAGAAACAGATGACGAGTGAAATTGTTACCTTAATTCTGCCATTGGTGCTGAATGAATTGTAAAAAAATATATAAATACCATATTTAGCAGAAAGGAAATTTGATTTTTTGACATCAACGTTTGAAGTACATGTTACTGATATGGGCAAATACATCGCATGCATTTAATTGTGAGTTGAGAAATCTGGTAGAAATATGTTTACCTTTCAGAGGCCTTGCCTTATCTCATCTTCTCCTTTTCCTATGTGGAATTTCTATTTGTTAACTCATCTTGATGAAAAATTCGGTTGCCTGACTGTAAATGAATGATGTTTGAAGGGCTCATGTCAGTTGTTCTCCATGTCCTCCATCCTGCGTGGTTACTCCTTCATGCTTAGCAACACCAAGAGAGAGGTCTCAAATGCAAGGCCAGGGAATGCTGCTCTACAGCAGAACCTCTCCAGGCCTCCTCCCAGGGCCTGGTGTTCACTTCTTAGGTTTCATACGGGGATTCTTCTTTCAGTGTCATGCTTAGTGACCCCTGGAAATGAGGGCAGGGAAATGGTCTTTTTGGCTACAGTGTACCTTTATGAAATGTATGTGTATCCTGTTTCTTGCTTTTTATGTGTGTCTTTTGCATACTCAATTCAGATCTTGTCTATCCCGGAAGCCTTTGTATCTGACTGTTAGGCCTGTGACATCAGACATAATCAGGAAAAGAAATGTAATTAACTGAGAGGGGGAATGACTCGCATTCATGTTATTTAAAATGCCTTTTTTTGTTTGTGTCAAGGTCCCATTTAATTCACATCTCCAGGAGAAAAGCTCTTGGGTGGGAAAGGAGTTGCTTAAGGGTTCGGAAGATTTTCATCCCACATTCATGAATCACCCAAGGAATCTTGCGGCATTAGAAGGGAAAATGAGAATTCGCAGTGCTGATTTGGAGGGAGGGGAAGAAGGGAAAGCAGATAAACCCGTACTAAGTGATGTTTGTATGTAATGGAGAAACTGTGGAGAACCCAAAACAATCTGCTTTCCCTTTGTACATCACCTCATTATTGACAATATCTCTTCAACTGATACATTCCTTTCAGTTTTTGGAGGTGTGCTATTTTTGTCTTTTCTGTTTTTTAGAGGAAAAGGGGAGCCAGTGACTGAGCTGAGTTGGTCCTCCTGTCGGCAGCTTCTCTACCAGTCAATGGCCACCATCCTGGCTCACACAGGCTTTGAGTGTGCCAATGAGAGTGTCCTGGAGACCCTGACAGACATCGCCCACGAGTACTGCTTAAAGTTCACCAAACTACTGCGCTTTGCTGTGGATCGAGAAGCTCGACTTGGGCACACCCCTTTCCCTGATGTCATGGAGCAGGTCTTCCATGAAGTGGGCATTGGCAGTGTGCTCTCGCTGCAGAAGTTCTGGCAACACCGCATTAAGGATTATCACAGCTACATGCTTCAGGTGAGAAGAGCAGTAGGAACCTGACAGCACCAAGAAATGTACCCCCAGTACAATTGCTTATTCCTGTAGCAAGTCCTGGTTCTTACTGAGGTAAAATCCAATTAGAAAACCTCTTGGGTGTGGAGGGGAGTCATCAAGGAAAAGAGAAACAGCATTTTTTTGACTGGAAGACAGAGCCCCTTATTTGTGTCCCTTCTGAGGCTAAGAATGCTCTGCTGATGGTTTGTCCGGGTTTAAGAGGAGGCCCCCAGCTCTTGAATGGCCCAGACAAAACTATCAAGTAGAGATAAAATCAGTACTGGTTAACTGAATTTTCTTCTTTAATGGGATATTTGGCTGCTTACCATTTCAGAAAACAAGTAAGCAGACAACCAAAAATTACTAGGCTGTACAGTGGCTTGTGTTCACTTAAGCAAGGGGTGACTTGCTTAAACTTTAGGACTATAGGGTAGTATTGTGCTGATCTGAGTGGTCACACAGGTGCTACCTTCCACTGTAGAGGGGACTGTGCTTCTGTGGAGAAGGAAGAGGAATTGTTAAATTCCTTGGAATAAGAGGTATCATATAAATATAGGTTGTAGGAATAAGGTTATGGTTTCTCTTGGTCCAGGTATTCTTTGAAATTAAACGTATGCATTTTATTTGAATGATAGAAGACTGCCTGTTGTGGACTTAGAGAAATGCAAGGATTTGAAGTGGGAATTTTACTCCTACTCATCATAAAACAAGACTTGAATCAAGTAGGTAGCCTGTGACCAAAGGCAAAACCTGCCATCCCTTCCTCCTTGTCACGTTCCCTGAGTGCCAGTTGACTCATCTTGGAGCAGCTACCTTGCGCTCCTTTTCTCAGAGTTTGCACCTTGTGGCTTACAGAGGCAGTATAAATCAGAGACACCTGTAAGTTCATGTAGTATGTAGATTGGGATGGCCTCTGAGGTTTGTGCATAAAAATAACATCATCGAGCTCTGTCTTCATTAAAAACATTTTTGTTCAGAGAATCAGTTTAGTTCATTTTTGTTCAAATGTTTTTGTTCAGATGTTGTCTCTTTTTGGAATTTTGCTTTTCTGCATCATTCTGCTGATGCAGTTCACTTTCATCCTGCAGCTGGTCATTGTCTTATTTGTTCTGTCCTTTATGCAGGGCTGAGGTCCACAGTAGCCTCTGTATTTGGAAGTATATCTAGAAGAGGGAAATAGGCTTTGCTATTCTTTTTCCTTCTTGCTTCTGCTGTTAAAAAGCCTTGGGCTTTTCCTGAGCACAGTTCACTGACTGTTGGGGTTCAGTGGTATAAACAAGCATTTGTTAGAAGCAGATGAAATCTGAAATTTTTAATCAATTGCTTACAGTTGTTAAGTTTCTAGAAGTACAGGGTAGTTCTAAATCTCATTCCTGTATTTGTTTCACTTCTCTGACTGGAGAAAACTTCTGTGTTTTTTGCTGTGAATCTGACAGAAGGTGCCCAGGCTTTGCCCAGTGGTGACTACAAAGCTGATGAATATCTGAGCTGCTTGTTTTTTAATGCTGGAGTAAATTTGTTACAGGCGGATGGGGGACGGTCTTACAGGTAAAACCAATGAGTAAGACTGAGACACTTTGCTTTTGTTTCGTGCTCTGTTTAAATTTTTGGGCCTCATCATCTCTGTCTGTGAAATAAAGGTGCTCATATTTATCAAACAGATGTGTCAATGGATTAAACCTCTTATTAAAGTCCCTTGTTACAGGACAGAAAGTGTTCTTAAAGGGGAAAAATCTTTCCTGTGTAGCGGGTAACCTGTTTACTTGTTCATTCAGGTCAGATGTTAATAATATTCTGGGAACAGAGCGCACTGCAATGTAATTTCCATCAGAGTTTCCGAAGTCACTCTGACCTTTCTGGCCTCTTTTACACTCCCACTGATCTTTGACAGGTTAGCAAGCAGCTCTCTGAAGAATATGAGAAGATTGTCAACCCTGAAAAGGCAGCAGAAGACACAAAGCCTGTGAAGATTAAGGAGGAACCTGTTAGTGATATTACTTTCCCCATAAGTGAGGAGCTGGAAGGAGACCTGGCTTCTGGTGACCAGTCTTTGCCCGTTGGAGTCCTTGGAGCTCAAAGCGAGCGCTTCTCTGCCAACTTGGAAGTAGAAGCTTCCCCGCAGGCTTCAGGTAGGATTTTCTTGCTACTCCTGGAAACAGTCCATCAGCAGTTCCATGTGACCTTGTTTCCATTTCTAATAGCAGATCCCAATGTGAGAAAGGAGAGGGAGAAGAAATTTTTAGGTTTTAGTAAGAAGATTTGGATGGGAGGGAAACCCATATTTGCTTTCTAAATACAAAACCAAAGAATCAAAGGTATCAATTACTGGGATTTGTTAAATATTTACTCCATTCGTGGACCCTGTACAACACAAAATGCTTTATATGATGTTTCTTTTTGGCTTTGTTATTGGTGTGAGGTAGGTTGTTTTTCTACAGAGGTGGCCCAAGGCCTTTATTGTTTTTTGAACTAGGGTATTTGCTGCAGATGTGAGTACCGTTTTTTTTTTTCCAGTCTAATTTAACAAAGACAAAAATAAGTTTTGGGTTTATATATACGTATATATTTTAGTTTAAAAGAGACTAGAATCTTATCCTTATTTCTAGTAAGGAGAGTACTGGATTTTTTTTTTTCCTTTCCCCCCCCCCCAGTAGTTTTCGATTCTTGTCCAGAGATTCATGTTACTGAAAAGTTGAAGGCCATGTTCCTTGTGACTGGAGTAAAATCAAGACCCTATATAGTTTAGGCACTGAATGAGTTATGGAAATACTGATGATACTTGGTGCAGTCCTCCATATTCAGAAGTCACCCTGGTAGTGACAATCTTTGTTTTATGAAACCTTATCAGTGACTTATGTGAAATGGGCTCGTGGGAGTCTCTCCTGTTCTAGCATCTCTACCCTTAAAGCCTGCTGTAGTTAGCTGAGGCCGTGGAAAGTGAAATGGTGAGTGAAGTAGTGGGTTATGGAGACGGCACTCATTTCCTCAAAGTGTCATCCCTTGATGTTAGCACTGAAGCACACTGGTGGCCAGCATGGGAGAATCTGCTACTGCTGTGCCTTTCCTATGTCCATACACAAGTTTTATTCTGTGCACTGTTTAGTAGTGCTAAATTTTCTGGAAAATGAAGAAGACATTCTTCTCCCAAAGAAAGCCAGTTTTGATTTTTGTATGGAACCTTCTGAACTCTGGAAATCCCTGCAATAATAACTGTTTCACTTAAAAATCTGATTAAAAACCAATGAAGCCTGTCCTCCTATTAACTCTAAACTAAGTAGCATATATAGTGAGGTTAGAGTATACTTCTGAGTCCATTAGTTTTTTTTTTTTTAAATGGCACATTCTGCTGAGTTTTAAAAAAGCACAAATCCATCTGATGTTTTTCTGGAAGCTCACATTGTTTTCCATAGTACCTCTGAAATGTGAAGTGCTTGCATTTTTGAGGGAGAGGGAACAGCAGACGACTCTGGCCCATCTGGGGTTGCGAGTGATTCATCTGGAAAGCTTTGTATTAGCATCTACCACTTGAGAACCAGAGGTTAGCATGCTAGCTGTTTATTAAATGCCTCTTGCCTCTCTGATACTGAATTGATGTTTTCTAATTAAGAATACAAGTGCTGTGTTCCTCCGTGAAAATCCCTCTTCACTTCACAAGGGCCTTTGGAAATCTCATCACTGTGAGAAGTCCCAGACTAGAGCTGGGCAGGCTGGAGAGCGTAATGTCATAAGGAACAAGGAAAAAGCTGCTGCAATTAGGACACCACCATCTCGAAAATACAAGTGTGAGGCCCGTAGAGAGGGCAGCAAGGCTTCAGTGTCTGAGGCCAAAACTCTTGTTACAGCCTTCCATGTTCTGCTTGTGTTTCTGCTTATGCCTGACGTTGCGGTTGTGGGCTAGCTACTCAATTTCATTGCAGTTGGGGAAATGGAGGCAAAATTGGGGACCTTGTTCCTCCATCCAGCAGGATAACATGAGGATTAGCTCATTTGTAAAGTACTTTGATGTTAAAGTACTTTGAAGATGAAACATCCTGTGTCGATGCTTAAGTACTTTTAGTCATTAGTGACACTCTCAATGACAGGTGATAGAGCTGAAAGGAATAAGGCTGAGCAATGAAGAGCAATTGATGAAAGAAAGACACATTTAAGTTTAGTGAGCATCTTTGATTATTGTGTAGGCTGGAGTTGCAACTCTGTGGAACAGATAGTGTTTTAATGATGTGTCCATTGTTGTTGAGATGAATACATTTACTTATAAATAACATAAAAAGGACTTTTCATTAAGGCAACTGGATACCAGCAAGCACTTTAATTCTGGCTTGCTCTCCAACTGCTGAGCTAATGTAGGCTGTGTTACCACAAAGGTCTCCTAAAGCCTGGTTTGGGCTAAGCTGTTCTCTGGAAAAGATTCCTGACTTCTTCATAAGGGAGAATTCTCAGTACAAACATGTGGTGGAAGATGTGTTCTCTGTGTAATTGCTAGTAATAGGGGACTATTGTTAGTAGTATATTGATAATAGGGAATGGTAGTAGGTTTGGCTCTGTACAAGAGGTTTGATTGTGCTTTCAAACTGTAGCCAAGCTCCTTGAGACACAAGGTTTGGCAAACTTATTAAAACTGGTTTCCTAGTTTTTTTTTTTTTATTTTCCATGTGAATTTAACCCCACACAAGAGGGACCAGATTTAAAAGTGAAAAGGTTTCAGGCTATGTTCAGTTCTGGGCTGTTTATGCCCGTCTCAGCAAGGAGCCCAATTAGTGTATTTTTAATAGGATTTCTGTCTCTCTTAAAATTGTAAATAAGCAGAAATAATGCAATTTATAATTACTGCTCTTGGGGAGAAAAACATTTCCTGTTATCAAGAAATATGGTTTCGTAATCTTGTACAGAAAATCCTCAATCTGCTTAGATTGCGCACTAGTGCAAAAGTTTAAAAAAAAAAGGCGGAGGAGGGGGTGGGCGGCAGGGAGGTATTTCCCAGCAGGGTGTCTGCGAGGTTGAGCCAAGAGGGTTTCTTTCCGTTCTGCTAAAGGATGGGATAAGACCTGTGGGTGTTGAGTACAAGGAGGCAGGCAGTTGGGTGGCTGACTGCAGCTCTGATGCCCCTGCATTTCAGTGCTGAAAGTGGTATTTGAGACTGTTCATCTACCTACTCCTCTGCCTTCTCACTTCACCTGCCCTGCAGAAGTCCAGGATGTCTGACAGCTTAGAGGACGTTGCAAGGACCTCATCATTATGAATGACTTCTGGACTGTCTCTTACGTCCTGCTTATGCAGGGTCTAGTCCATGTGCTGTTGGTGTACTCATTGCTGCTGAGACACTTCTGGAGAGTGATGTAGGCTCTCTTCTGGAGAGCGATGTAGGCTCTTTAAGTTGTTGTTTCTCATAGAGAAAACCATGCGGAGGATTGCTGTGAAAGGATAGCATGGTAGTTTTTAAAGTGACAATTACTGGGCTATTAAAAAAAAAAGCCAACAGATTTTTTTATTTATTGTTTTGCAGTTTGGTGTGTTTTGTTTGTTTTCCCCCCAGCCTAGTTCACCTGTAGCTTTGCTTTTGCTCCTTCTTTACCAGTGCTGCTGTCCCTTGCATCTGCATGTTGTTTGTAATTTGTCTTTTTACTCAGTTACTACTGTGTGCTTTTTCTTTCTTTAGGGGCTGAGGTGAATGCTTCCCCACTCTGGAACTTGGCACAGGTAAAAATGGAGCCACAGGAAAATGAGGAGGCTAATGTACATGGCCATGGGGTCCTAGGCAGCGATGTCTTTGAGGAACCGATGTCAGGCATGAGTGAAGCTGGGATGCCACAGAGCCCCAATGGCTCTGAGAGCAGTTACGGTTCTCATTCTGCGGACAGTCTGATGGGATCCTCGCCTGTCTTCAACCAGCGCTGCAAGAAAAAGATGAAGAAGATGTGAAAAGAGACAGTCGTCTTATATAGTCCTGATGGTATGTAATAGACTTGAAACAAACTAAGAGAGTACTGTGATGGCTATGATTCATAAACAGGGCTGGCCCTGGTGTATGAGGGACCTTTCATAAAATTATTATGAGAGGTTTGGTGTGTAGTGCACTTCAGCTCCCCTCTTTGCTGGCTTCTGTACTCCATCCCGACTCACGAGATTGAAGATCACCCTATAGATTTGATGGTGGCATGGCTGGCTTTGGCAGATTAATGAGGAAGTTACCAGTGGAAAGTAGTTGTGAGGAGATTTGCTAAGTTATAGAGTCATTGAATAATTTGGGTTGAAGGGACCTCTTGACGTTTCTAGTCCAGCCCCCTGCTTAAAGCACAGCCAATTAGAGCACGTTGCTCAGGGCCTTGTCCATTTGAGTTTTGAGTATCTCGAAGGATGGTGATGCCAAACTTCTTCAGGCAACGTTTTCCCATATTTGAGTACCCTCATAGTAAGAAAAAATACGTTCTTGCATCTAGTTGGAATTTCCCATGTACCAACTTGTGTTCGTTGCCTCTCATTCTATCACTGTTCATCTCCGAGAAGCATCTGACTGTCTTCTCTAACCCACCCATTAAGTGGTTGTATACGATGAGATCTCTCTTTAGCCTTTTCTCTTCCTAGTGTGAAGAAACCGAGCTCCCTGAGCTTCTCCTTGTACGTCCTGTGCTCCAGCCTCCTAACCAGCTTTGTGGCCTTCCACTGAAATTGCTGCAGTGCCCTTCTTGTAAGGGGGAGCACAAAAGTGGGTGCAGTCTTCCAGATATGGTCTCACAAGCGCTGAATAGAGAGAAATAATAATTTCCCTTGATGTGCTGGCTACATGCTTGCTGACAGTTGCTGGCAACAAGACAGTCTTAAGTCAGGGTATTTCACTGGCTGGGGAGCTGTCGCTGATGATTATGATGACCTAGCAAAGATGCTGTGGAGTGGCCTCACAGTGCCATCAGCCAGCTCCTTCAGTGCCTTCAGATGCATCCTGTCTGGTTCCATGGACTTACGAATGTCCAATTGGCTTAAGTTCTTGCTAACTTGATCTTCCTCTACTGTAGGTAATGCTTTATTCCCACACACTCTGCTTGAAGACCCAGGGACCTGGCAGGCCTGAAGGCAGACCTTATCAGTGAAAACAGGCAAAAAAGGTGTTGAGTACATCAGCCCCAAGGTACAAAGAGCATCCTTTGTCACCAAATTGCCTGCATTGTTGAACAGTAAACCCATGTTTTCTTTAACCTTTCTTTTTCTTCCAGTGTACTTAAAGAAGCCCTTCTTCACATTTCTTACCAGTTTCAACTCCGGTTGAGCTTTGGCTTTCCTAACTGTCCCTGCGTGCTTGGGCTGTGTCTCTATACCCCTGCTGGCCAGCCCGTCCTCACTTCCACCTCTGCATACTTTTTCCTTTGGGTTTGAGCTCAGTCAACACTGAGTTGACTTGATCATCTGTGCTGGTCTTCTGTCATGCCTGCTTTACTTTCTGCTCGTCAGAATAGACTGCTCTTCTACTTTGCGAAAGCTGACTTTGAAGATAAGGCAGCACACTTGGGCCCCTTTGGGAGATCCTGCCAAGACATTCCTTGAATAAACCAAAATATGTTGTCCTAAAGGTCAAGGACTCTGTCTTGTACATGTTTCTCAGGATTTTAAATGCCACAGTTCCATGTCTGCTGCAGCCAAGACCTTCACATTCTCCGCCAATTCTTCCTTGTTAGAAACAAGTCCAGCAGAGCTTCTTCCCTAGTTGATTTCTTGATCATCTAGTCAGGGAAGTTGATGTGGTTTTCTGGAGAGAATGAAGCAGCTTTTACTATTGGTGTGAGCCAGTACTGCCAATGCAAACTTTTCCTTTGCTCTCATTGGATTGAGTGCAGCAACTTCAGGCTGGCTGAGGTTTCATATTCAAAGTTATCTTGACAACTTTAGTCTGAAACAGAATCTGTTTTGCTGCTTGCTTTTATGGCTCAGCTGACTGATGAATTTTTTGGTTCCGCACAATCCTCAGTTGATCAACTCAGTCTTTAACGTGATTCAGTGAGTATCTCTCTCAAAAAAGCTACAATGAACATGAATCAAGAATGAACAGCCACTTAAGCTGGCTTTATACCTGTAACCCATTGGGATGTTTGAGGGAGATTTACCAAACCTCCCATTTGTCCTTACAATTGCAAGTTTATCTTTTGAAAGAATGAGCTCCAAGCATAGTATTTTTGTTTCTGTATAACATGCCTAGCCTTGATTCTTTTTTCCTAACTGTATTTCTCTTTCATTTTATAGAAGTGGAAACCAAACATAAAATTCCTCAATGTCCAATAAGAATGTGTGACCACAGGCTTTTATGGACATTGGAGATAAAATTGTCCATCACAGTTTTAAAGGTTTCTCCTGGGGGGTAAATTCTAGCTATTTGAAGTCTAGTCAGTAGTAGAAGAGTGTACCAGTGTATCAGGAAATCTTTATTTTGATTTCCTCTGAGTCACCATTAGGCAAGCTGCAATATCCCTGTTTTCTCAGCTGTAAAAAAAGAATAGTAGTATTTGCCTCTTAGAAGTGTGCCTGAGATTTAGTTACTATTCAGAAAAGGCACTGTGATCATTCAGAGTGTTTTGTGAGAGTTGTGAGCTTTTTTCCATTTCATTGGGACTGTTGCTGGCTGGAGAATGCTTAGATGGACACTGAAATGTTACAGACCTATATGATACTGGTTTTAAGCAAAATCGCTTATCGTGAAGAAGTACAGCACAACTGTGCTGTTCAACTGCCCAGGTACAAGGAAAGCATTTGGGGTGGTATCTTCTCACTCAGCTTTAGATGTCTGCATTTAAATTTTTCCCTCTGAGGCCCATTTGCAGCTGAAGAGAAATAGTCATTCTTAGGTCACCGTTCACCTGCCCTTGGAGTAGAAGTATAAAGCAGGTCAGATGAATGGCATTTTTAGAAATGTCTGTTTTTCCTTCGTGTGCCCGTAAAGTGAGTTCAACTTGACTACCTCAGCTGAAGACATTCACACCACCAATGTCTGAGTTAAGTGACCTGACTTTAGCCCTTCCTGTATGGGAATCAGAGGAGACTTCCTCTTGCTGGGGCCGGTGCTTTTTCTTTTCTGCACATTTAGTAGAGCTTGCCGTTCAAATGATAGTACGGGGCTAAAAGCAGACTGCCCATCTTACCCAAACCAGCAGATCCAGTGTTCTCCACAACACACAGAATGCGGTAGGCTGGGGCCTTGAGGCTCAGCCTGATTTGGCCCTTGTGTCTTCGATACTGTGTAAGAACACCTGTCATTGGGCCTTTCTCCATAGATGCTTTGCCAAACTTTTAGTAAAGTATTCTTGAGGCCGGGGCACCTATGCAAAGTCCCTTGCACTATTTTTGCGAGCTAGAGGATAGAGTGACTGCTACCAGCATCGCTTGCTCCTTTGCAAGATTTCAAATGGGCTAAAATGAAAATCTAGTGTTCTCCAGGGCTTTGGTTAAACCTCCTAAGCGTCAATCTTAAGTGCTTTCTTTATATTGCTCATGTTCTCTCTTACTTTTAATTGCATTTTTTTATTTCACATGCCTTTTCCACACCCATTTCACCCTGTAACACACACTCTGCAACGAGCCAGGCCTGAGTGCTTCAAGTATATTTAAATACAGTGGAAATTCACCCTCCTTTGATTCAGCTGTGTTGTTGCAGTTTAAGAGAGAAGTGTTATTGATTCTCCTTGGGATGCCTGTTTATGCAGAGATGAGAAATGCATCGGCACCGTTTGTACATTTAAAAATGATGGCAGAGTAAAATCTATACCTCCTGTTCCCCCATTGTGCTAAGTGTTGCTTCTGACATTTGTGTGCTTGACATTTCCTTTTATGCACGTGGAAGCTTTACCTTCTGGGTGAGCCCTTCCCCTCTGGACGTTTACAGTCCTTAGATTTACAGTGGTGTTCATTATGCATGAAATAGTGAAATTTCAAATCCAGCTCACAAAGTCAGATACAGACAATATGCTCTTTTGATGAATCAAGTAAGATTTTGCTAGGTGTTAATGCAGCCCTGGGCAACTAGTGAGGAGTTCATTGACCATGTAATCCCCAAATTTTAAGCCACGGTGAGATTATGCAGTGGGTTGGAATGAAGCTCTGCTCTCGCAGTTGTCGTTTTTTGCTGGTAAAGCGCTCTGCCGACCCACCCGCTTCAGTAGTCTGCAGTTTTGTTGGTTCTTTCATCTTTCTCCCTTCTCTTTCCAAAGGTGGGGGGATGGCAAATTGGAATACTGAGTATTGACCACGTCCATATCCAGTAGCGTTGATGTCTTTAGTGATTTATTTTGCCATGATTGAAATTGGTAGGAACTTTGATACCAATTTGGAGAGCAAGATCTGTGAATTACTTGGCTTTGAAGTGTTTTGCATGGGAGTCATACAGGATTGTAGTTGAGAGCGCAGTGTGTATCATATTCCTTTTTCCCTCTAGCAATACCTTTTTATTCCTTTTGAAGAGTTTTGCCTGATATCCAACAAAGTTCACTGTATAAATGGCAGTGTAACAACGTATGTCAGACTGTGCTACTTACTGATTTAATTCCAAGACGATCCATGCTACTTTTAATATGCATAATACTGTGCAGAAAAAGAGGTATTTCCTGTGTAGAAATTTACAATTTAAAAAGAAAACAGGAAAATAAGATTAGGTAGGGTAGGTGAGGCCAATCTGATTATGTGCTCAATTCTGAGACTAATGCACATGATATGTGTGAAGGATGTTTTACTCAAAATATTTTTGTACATGCATGTGAATGAAATATGTAACTTTGCTTGTGTTTATGTGGAACAAAATTGCTTGGAAGTATTTCGGGGTTGTTTTTTCTCCTTGCTCTCCTGGAGAGAGTTTCTTTCTAATTTCTAAGAAAATAAAATAAAAAAATTATTCAGAAATAAAAATCCTAAAGGTGTTGTGTGGATTTTTTTGTTTGTTTTGAAGAATGGTGCTGTGAACGTAAAGGCCAGTCTTGGGGTTCTGTCTACCCTTACGTGGGATCTGGAGTAGACCTTTTGCAGGCCTAAATAAGGTCCTGAGATGGTATCAGTGTTAATGTCACAACTAGGGAGACAAGAGATGTTATTCCAGAATGTGGCCAGAGAAAAGGGAGGTCTTATTTTTCACAGGTGCCAGTGCTAGTGAGCCCCAGAAGTGATATTAGTACCACAGTGCTAGTATTGGTATTCATCTAGCATAAGCAAGTGCTATTTCTGAAGTAACTGCTTATATATATACTTCTACTACTTATATTACCAGACTACCTAGGAACACTGCTCCCAGCCTTGTGCTTTGCTCTTTATGTGCTGGTCTACTTGTTCTACACACTGCTTTTTTCTCGGGGACTGCTTTAGACTGTGTGCTGGTTTTGGCTGGGATAGAGTTAACTTTCTTCACAGTAGCCAGTATGGGGCTATGTTTTGGATTTGTGCTGAAAGCAGAGTTGGTAACACAGGGATGTTTTCGTTCCTGCTGAGCAGTGCTTACACAGAGTCAAGGCCTTTGCTGCTCCTCACCCCACCCCACCAGCAAGCGGGCTGGTGCCAAGAAGCTGGGAGGGGACACAGCCGGGACAACTGACCCCAACTGACCAAAGGGATATTCCATACCATATGACATCATGCTCAGTATATAAAGCTGGGGGAAGAAGAAGGAAGGGGGACGTTCGGAGTTACGGCATTTTATCTTCCCAAGTAACTGTTATGCGTGACGGAGCCCTGCTTTCCTGGAGGTGGCTGAACACCTGCCTGCCGAGGGGAAGTAGTGAATGAACTCCTTGTTTTGCTTTGCTTGTGCGCACGGCTTTTGCTTTGCCTATTAAACTGTCTTTATCTCAACCCACGAGTTTTCTCACTTTCTTCCGATTCTCCCCCCCATCCCACCTGGGGGGGAGTGAGCGAGCGGCTGTGTGGGGCTTAGTTGCCAGCTGAGGTTAAACCATGATAGACCGCAGTGAATGAAACGCAGCGTATTTTCCCCTCTGCTCTGCCTCTCATAGTACAGCTGAAGGAGGATGTTTGATGCTTGATAGCCCCGCTAAGCAGTTGCAAATAGCACACCATGAATTGGGATACAGGCCTGTGTTGCTTGCCAGGAGCGAGGGAATAATAATCGCGGTGCTTCCCACTACCCCTGTACCTGAGACCAGTCTGCCCACAGGACTGCTGTCCTCCGAAGCCTATACTACTGAATTAATTTCCCAGTCCGCAGGTGAGTCTGGGGCTGTGCCTTCCACTTCCCTGGCAGGGCCTGGAGGAAGAGGACAGCAATCACCCATTGGGATTGCACCCCACCAGATTAAAGCCCGAGCCCGCTTGCATCCCAGTTCTACCTCTCTCTGCTCCAACAAGCTGAGGTGCCTGTGCTGCGGCAGTGATGACAGATGGTCTCAGTGGGGGGACCCTGCTTCCCTGCACTGGCTCGTGGGCTTGTTGTGCCCGTGACTGTTGCCCGCTGCCCTGCTGCGGATGCGGCTGGGGCCGGTGGTCCAGAGGTCCGGGGCGGCTGTGGCCGCGTGGTGGTGCTGGCCGCACGCCGCTGATGGGGGGCTGCCGGCCAGGGGATGCTGCAGCCCAGGGAGGGCTGCTTGCAGCTGCAACAACCTCCTCTCCCCTCCCTCAAAAAAACCCAAACCAGACACTGCTGTGTCTTTAACATTGGAGATTAGAATCGCTTCTTTGTTGCTGTGGAAACGCTTGCATGAAAGAAGATGACCTCATTAAGAGTTATGATGAAATCTCCTTTGGGGCGGGCTCGGCACCCAGCACCCTTGCAGCGGGGAGAGGGCGGCTGGGGGATCTGTGGCAGGGGGGTCGTGGGACGGTCACCACTTTTGTGCTGATGCTTAGCAGTTTGCAGAGCTCGTGGGTCTTTCCCCCCAGGCTTGGCGGGTCAGAAACAGCGGCTGCTCCTGGATCAGCCCTTCCTCTTGGGAGTCGGCTCAGAAGTCATGGCCCCAGGCTCCGGGGTGTGTGTGGGGTGTCACTGCAATAGGCAGTGGAGCCCTGACAGTGACCTGGATGAAAGGCTTGGGTGTCGTGAGCGGTCGTCTTGGCTTCTGGCGTCTGTCAGGGCCCTGGCATCCACTCTGTGTGCTTTTCCCTCAAATCTGGGCTGCTGCCTCTAAGCCCAAACTGTCCCTATAGCTGTGCCTCACTCTCGGCTTCGTGCCCCATCCAAGTGTCCTGCTGCCTCCGCTCACCGAGTGCCACTCCTGGCTCTTCACCTAGGTTTGCCCCCATCCCGCCCTGGACCCGCATTGCTCATTCCCCTTTCAAGCTCCTGCCAGCGTTTCCATGCCCTCGCTGCCCGGCTTCTCGTGGCACACTATTGCTGCCTGTCTTGAGTTGAAAAGCAAACTTAGGAAGCAACTTTTTTCTCCAAGTGAAAAAGAAATCTGATAAGATTATTTATCTTAGTTTTAGCCAAAGTTTTCTTTTTTTTTGGTGGAGGAAAGGAAGTTGAAACTTGGAGATGCTTTGAAGGAAGCACGCTCTCTAAAAAGGCCAAGTTTGGTTGTTTTGAGACTTTGGGGAGGTGACCCTCTATCCTTTTGTTAAGAGCGTTATACAGTCCCCTGTTCTAATCTGTCCCCTTGCCCATGGAGTCCATCTGACTGGGAGGCAAGGGAGAGGTGGGATACTGGATTGTAGGGAAACTATGGATTTTCAGGTCATGCCCTGAGATAATCTGGGCTGTTATTAGTGTAGAGCGAGTGCTAATGACTTTATGTTCCTCTGAGAAGCTGTGGAGGTTGGTGAGAAATGAACCTCTTGTCTCTGCTGTAAATGCTGATAGCTCTTCTCAGCTGCTCCATCTTGTTGCTGCTGGACAAACTGGTGGCCCAGCACGGAAGGCGTGCTGGATTCCAGCTCCGGCATAAAGCTCCTCCATCCCTGATGCCTCCAGGCTGAAGGAGGGGGAGAGGCAGGACTTGCAGAGCAGGAGATCAGGTGGGGGGTCGCTGCGGCAGCCTGGGCTGGGCACGGAGCTTGCCCTGGGGTCTGTGTTGCCCTGCTTTGCCAGATCTGGCACTTGTTAAAAGGTAACCCTATGCAAGATTTGTGAATTACAGAAGCTTTCCTTTTCTGGGTATCAATTTCAGAGTATTTTGAGAAAGGCTGGAAACATGATAGTGTTTGCCAATACTAACATAAACAAACAAACAAATGCGAAAAGCAGGCCTTTTTGGTTTTTTTTTTTTCTTTTCGTTACATTTTTCCAAGCATGGAGCAGCCACAATGTTGGTTTTGGTGTTCCTGATCTTGGTGGAGGAAATTTAGTGTGCTTGGTAAATGTGATGTGGCTGCTGCTGCTGCAGCTCTTTTGAAGACAGTGATGCTGAACGTTTAGCAAAAAGATTCTTTTTCATCTGCAATGCCCAGTAGTGAATGGACTTAAATGAATGTAACCAGAGCAGTTTAACACTCTCCATCTTCCCCCATTGTCATTCTCTTGACTCTTGTAATACCATAATTTTGCTATTATTTGAGTCGATATAATCTCTTCTATTGTATAGCAGTCCTGGATTTCTCTAGTAAAGAAAAGAAGCAAGGAAGCCAATTGCTGGTAACTCTTAATGTCTAAAGAAAACGACATGAAACAATTCTAACCTAAAAAGCTTTAGTATCTAAACCCATCTTCTGAGACTTCCTCATACCCTCTAAAGAAACAAAGGCATATATCCACTTCCCGGCTTCTTTGATGGTCACATTGAAAGCAAAGTAGTTGCATTTATATTGTGGTATCTGAATTAAATTTGTCTGATGTGGCTGAGATGTCACAGCCCTATTAACTACTGGTGCCCTGTAATACAGTGTATTTTCAAACAGGCAGGTAGGATAAAATATAATTGTTGTCTACTGAATGGATTTTTCTGTGGAAAAGAGTGAGCAAACCAGTTACATCTCAGTATATCCAAATCTCCCACCATGACTTCAAAGAAACCAGAGAATTAAATTAATAAAAAGACACTCTCCTTCATGTATTCAGTTCCTCTAGCCTAAAGCTCAGAGACCTCCCTGCACTCATTTCCAGTCTTTAAAAAATGAGCTTTGCACAACAGATCAGTGGGAGCTCTACAGCTCTCAGCACTGATTTCTTTTCTTCTTCTCTCCGTGTCTTGCAACTCTGCTTGCATGCTCGGTTTTGATAAGCTGTGTTCTTCTTGGGTTGGGTGCAAAATGTACTTCCATAACGAATGAACGTACTTCCCCTTATAGGGCATCTAATACGATACCTTATAAGATAGATATCTTAGGCATCTAATTAGAATCTCTCCTTGAAAAGGTACTAACTAATGGCCTGGTCCTACCACGTACTCCTGAAGCAAGTGGGGATTAAAGACGCCTGGTCTTGCAATTGCGGGCCAGGAAGGAGATTGCTTGTTGGCCTGGCACAGACCCTTATGCGTAGACTGTTTACTCTATTTCATAAATTCTTCATGAGTCTGGCATCTTCCAGAGTCTTCAGCAGTTTCAGAACCTACAGACGCAGACTCCAGTGCTGTTCATGGCAGTTCTAGGGTGCTTTAATGAGGCACGGAGGTAATTTTGCAGAGTCATGCTGCAAGTAGATGTGTACCTGTGAGTGCCACTGTGGGAATGCGAAGGAACTGAAATTTCTTTTTGGAAAGGCAGATGGAAGAGACAGTGACAGTCTGCGCAGAAAATCTGTGAGCAGCCTACCCGGAGGGAAAGCGTGAGCTCTTGGGGCATCTATTGAAAATTTGTACAGGGGTGAAGGATCTAAAAGGGAAAGGAAAGGCAGAGAGAAGAGAAAGGTGAGACAAATTTTTCTAGGAACTGCAAAAGTTAAAAATTACAAGTCTTGATTCCTCCCTCTCCCCCTGCCCTGCATCCTGCTGCATCCGTGAGCTTTCAGTGATTCAAAGTCACCTAGGAAAGGCCGAAGAGACGGAGAGGGCAATCTGTGTACGTATGCATTTGGGAAATACTGATGTAGTTAGTATTTGTATGTACGTTTATCTATGCAGAGATGTACAGAACAGTTATATGTGTGGCTATGCAGTTACTGTCATATCATTTACAGTTCCCAAAGGATTGTGAGCGGTTCCCATGCTACTTCTGTCAGCATGTTGGCTTTGTGGGATGTGTGACCAGAAGAGTTTTGGGTGCTTGAGATAATGTAATGCTCCTAGTCTTTCATCTAGCAATTTAGATAAGCACATCTGTAATTTTAGCTATATGAACAACAGGGTGTGGATGTGCTTTGAATTATGTGTATACCTCAGTGCTTTGCTGGGTAAGAGCAGTACAGCAGAGTCATGAGCAAAATTAAAAAAAAAAAGCTCATCAGGCTAAATTTAGGTCAGGATCTGCAGTTCATCCCTCTGGAAACCGGATGCCTCTAGCTAACTGGCATGACTGGGCTGCGTCCAGGAATGATTTTTTATTCCACTGATCTGACAGCACCTGTCATTTTCTTACACACAAGTGTCCATATCACTAAATCACCTCTGCCATCGTTAGTGCTAATTGGCTCCCTTGCTGCACCCTCAGAGGAGCATGAGAAGTCTGAATGGAAGCTGAAGGCCCATCTCCCCACAGAACGGCACTGGGACAACCTGTGAATATATAGCAACAACTGCTTTCACGTTATGCTCCCCGGTCTCGCTACAGAGGGGCTTTCAAAAGCCGGGGCTGTTACTCCCACCATTTTCTGTCAGGACTGAGTTTGCCCACACAGAAGTTAATACAAAGCATACTAGCCACTAGTAATCGTGTGCTTTCAATCATATTTTTCTGCTAGTGGATGCCTGTGTGTGCAGTCTGGTGCTCTGGGCAGGCTCCAGCCCCTGGTAAACAAGAAAGACAAAACCGGGGCGTGAGTGGAGTGGGAACGCAGATGGGTGTTGGCATGTGATCAGTCGCTTTTACAAAATACCACCCTTCATTTAAGCTGTGTCATGCTTTCTGATATATCATATCTTGATGGATAAGACAAAGCTAGTAAGGTTTTGGCAGACTGAACAAGGCTCATACAAGAGCAGGTCTTTTTACAAAAATTTCTCTTTCAGGACCTTTCTGAGAAATCCCTAATTGTCCTGGAAATTCTCTGTTTTACGTAGGTGTTCAGTGTGTAAACCTGAAACAGAGCGTCATTTTTGAGCAACAATTCTTTGAGGACTAAGTAAAAATACATCCTTTGTCTTGCAAAGAAATTTTTCTATCCTTTTCCAAAAGGAGCGATGAACTTCTCACCTTAGGAAGGACAAGAGAGAGGGAGAAGGGGAGAAGCAGAGCTGACGTCTGTAGGCCATGCATCTGAATTGGGTTCCATTTTTTATTTTATGCAACCAGTAAATCTTGAAATCTGCTTCTGAGAAAGGAGAAATGGAGTGGGCTGTGGAGAATGGAAGTGTCACGATTTCATTCCAAGGAAAATGAGGGAGGAAAAACAGCGTCCTGCCAGCAGAAAAACAGTGCTTTTTGTCCTCTGTCACTTCCAATGCCGCCCCACCAACTACGGTGGAGTCCCTAAGGGAAACAGAAGTAACCAGAAGGCACAGAAATCACTTCACATGTTTTAAAAGCCTGTTCTCAGTTGAAGCTATTTACATTCTTTTTTTATCTTGTCAGTTCTAGGCCTGTCTAGGCCTGAGGGTCTTCCTATCCTTTTCCTTTCAACGTGTGTGGGTGAATTGTGGCATCCTTTCTGCTCTCCTCCATCTTCTTTAAGGTCGCCACTTGGTTTCCCGGTGAGATGGACACAGATTTGCTATCTGGCAAAACGCAGCATCACTATTCCATACTCTGCTTTATGCGTCCGTCTCCTTCCAGCTTTGCAGGTTTCGTTTGCATAAATGAGCGAACTGCTACCAAAAGAATCTGGATTGGCAGCTCTGAAGATTTTAATCCTCTTTTCATCCACAGAGCAAAAATAACGCAGCAGCAATGTGACTGGGATGACCGCTATGCTGGCTAACATCAGGGACTGAACTGGGGAACTTCCAGAGCTTAAAAGTGTGACTCCCTTTATAACCTGAAGGTAGGAGGTCTGTAAGAGACCTGTAAGCTCTAGGGACTGGACAAGCAGAAGGAGAGCTAGATCACGGACTGGCTGCTCAGTTACATGAGTTTCCTCTGAAAATGAACTCTTTCCAACTGTCTGGGCTTTACAGCATTGAAAATCCCATGCAAGTCACTACCTAAGTGATGACAGTCATCTTACTGGCCATACCAGAAACTGTGATTCATCCTAAACCAGAGGGAAGATAATCCTTAGGTCAAGTTAGTCTTAGATTATCTGCAGATGCTACTGGCAAATTCACTGAGCATGTTCTACAGTAATGATTCTGTCATGGTTGCAAGGTTAATTGTGCCCCTGGCTGTCCCAAATCTCAAGCCTCTGGCCATCTCCAGGCCTTGGATGAACTGGGTAGTCCTCCTTCTCCTGGGCCCTGGCTGGAATCCCCTGTGCAGTAATGGAGCTGTCCTGCAACAGGTCTAGATCATAGCTCCATAGAAATATAGAGCTGGAAGAGTTGTAGAAAGGTCCTGTAGTCCATTGCCTTGTCTCATCCAGGGTGACTGTTATGCAAATGATTCCTGACTGACATTTGTCCAAATCTCTCCTTGAAGCTCTTGAGTGATGGGAGACTCCGCAGCTTTCCAGGCAATCTATGTGACCAACCTGCTTTCCTTACTTTTTAAAAAGTATTTTCTAATGAGCAGCCTGTATGTATGCTCTTGGTGCAGGTTAAGGTACCATAGGGTCTGTTGCTGATTTTCTGTAAAACTCCTATCTGACCCATACCTTTCCATTCTGTTTTTGTGCTGCTTGTTACTCAGCAGTGTAAAATCTCGTGCATACCCCTTCTCTAACATGTTCCTTCCCCAGACCATTTCTACAGCCTGTTAAGGTAATTCTGAATCCTGACCCTGTCCTCCATTGTACATGCAATCCCCCGCAGCTTAGTGCTAGCATATCTAATAGGCATAATCTCTCTTCCATCATCCAATCTGTAGTGAAAAAACTGGATAGAAGCAACCTGAGGACAGGACATGCAGAACAGTTTTGGAAAAACAATGATAGCAAATAACTGAAGGCTGGTTGTACGATTCTCAAAGCTAATACTTTTTTGTTTTTCCAGTAAGTGCCAGGATGTATTTATCTGGGAAATCCCTGTTTGAATTAAAGATACTTATTACTAATAACATTTTCACTAGCTGTCATATGACTAGGTTACATTTCGCTATTCTTAAATTATTGCACAGGACATCATGGCTCAGCTCATAGCCTGGATCAGCCCTTGGGTCACTTCCATCCAGGTGGCTTCTCTCTCCCTGAAGTGTGCTGCATCTCTCTGCAGGAGGCATTGCGCTGGCTCCAGGTGGGCTGCGCCAGCCGGGCACTGCGCTGCCTTCACCAGCCAGAACTGGGACAGCACATGGCAGCTGCTCTCCGAGAGGCAGAAACAGTGGCACAGGGTCTTCCCAGGAAAGTGGGAAACATGCCACGGTGGAAACCTTGGCAGAGTTCAGCCCCAAAATATCGAATCTGGTGTGGACGGGAGATTCCACTTTGAGGAGCTCTGGCACATAAGTTTCACAGCCATAGCTGATACCTGCTCATTCAGAGAATAAATAAAGCTGGGTTTAAGAATGAGTAAATTCACAAGGAATTTTTTTTTTCCTGGGCGCTGAAGTAATTCACTCAGGCCTTAAGAAAGGTATCTGAAATAACTACTTGCAGAAAACTACAGGTAGGTATGCAGCTTCCTCCTTTGTCCATCTCTTCTTACTCCCAACTTGAGGGGGGGAAAAATATGCAGCTGGGCATCCCCAGGGGAGCTGCCACAAAGCAGGGATCAGGCCTTCTGGTTTCTCCTCTGCCTGGGTCATTAATTCACTCCGTGACTATAAGCAAATGTCTTATGAGTCTTGAGCCACAGTAGTAAGATAGTGGTAAAGATTCATCCAGTCCTCAGTAAATTACTGGCTGCTTTTAGAGTCTCCTAAGGAGTTCAGGACCGTCCCGCAAGCTCGACAGCTCCATAAAACACAGATCTTGTCCCCAGCCAAGGGTTTTGGCAGTCCTAAAAGTAACACTGGCCACCGGGCCCTTCTTTAGCTGGTAGGAAGAAAAAGATGCCAGCGATGCATATCTCAGCCCAGATATGTGTGAGTTGTGCTTATCATTACCATTATTCATTTGCTGCAAAGCAGGTGTTAGTTCAGAAAAAACATAAAAGCTGCATTCTGGATTGTTTGTTCCTCGTTAAAATGATCTGGGCCCCTGTGGGCATGTGTTGTCTTAATATTCTGGTGCGGAGAAGTGCTGCATTTTCATAATGAAAGCTGTTGCAGGAAAGCAATTCCAACCTCAGATAAAAGGAGAAGATTACACTTGCCACTCGAGTTATGGTATTAGAACAACTGATTTTATTTGTTTTCATTTCATTTTCCCTGTCAGCTGCTGCTGAACCTCTGTGCAATGTTCTTCAGAGATGTTAATTGTATTTTGTGTGTCTGGATCCCCCTAAGAAATGACAAACGTTTTCACTCACAAATTAGATGTCTCTTTTCATTTAAACACCAACAAGGAAAGCTAATTCAAGAATAGTGGAGCCATTGTTCCAGCAAGGGCCCTGATGGGTGATAGAAGCTGACAGATAGATTTAGGGACATAGAGCAACAAACTCTGGGTTGGGAATGTAGATCTATAAGATACTCATTTAATTTTTCCCTCAGCCGGTTCACAAGTGAAGAGAAGGGTCACATCTATGCGGTAGGACACAACAATAAAGTAATTTCATTCAGTTTTCAAGGGTACAGTCATATAGTTTATGTCCAGCATTGAAGCGGACACAGCAACCTTTGGACAAAGTTCCTGGGGACACCTGTAGGTGCTTTGCCTGAAGAAAGATTTGAAGGCTTTTCCTAAGTCTTGAATGAATGAAAAGGAGGAAAGAACTGGTAAATAACATGCAAAGAAATGGGGAGAATGTTGAGTACATGGATCTGTGCAAAGCAAGACGTAGGGAATATATTGGTGGTATTTCAACCAGCTGAGCTGCTGAATGGAAAGGGAAGATGACCAGAACAGGTCCTGCTCTTCTGGCAGAGGCACCTAGGGAAATTCACCCAACATGACCAAAGTCATGCTAGAGTTGCACCTGAGTATAGTCATTTAGTTCTGGGAACTCAAACCCAAACGTGAGCCTGATAGCAACACAAACAGGTATTTCAGTAACAGCTCCCCTCCCCGTGCTAGTTACTAGGGCTTCACAATGGCCAAACAGAGATGTGACACAGGTGCTCAGCAGGTGTTAACAATTCTCTCAATCACCCCAGAGAAGAAAAGACACCAGCACAGCATATACCCCTCTTTCAGGCAGCTCTCCCTTCCTGTCTTCTGGTTCTGCGTAGCCAGATTACCTGTGGAAAAAGAGCATGCGAACATCAGGGAGACAGTGGAATATCTTCTTCTTCTTTGCAGGTCAGTGTCCAACACATGTTTCAGAGCTGGAGTTCTCCTTCCACATGTTCAGGATCTGTTGCTTGTGGTTCTCATTTTTTTCAAGCTAGTTTGGGTGTGCTCCGAGCAGAAGCAGCTTTGCAGCATTTAGGCAGCAGACGCTTTCTGATAGGCTTTGTGCTCCCTTGTGAAAAGTGCAACAATCCTTGACCAGAGTCAGTCACTGTGTTCATCAGTAAATGCTTGAAGCTGACTCCAAAATGCATGCCTTAGCCACATTTTTCTTGCCCCAGTGCTCAAGAGAAAAGAAGTCATCCCATAGTTCTGCAACAGGACTGCCAGCTGCTGTGGATCCTGCCAGACCATGACCTCAGCTTATCTGTTGTGAAAAGGGCTTTCTTGTCTGTAGGTTGGCCAAAGCAAGTTTCCAACTTCAAATTTCTTAGCCTTTCCCTGTAGCTCCAATAACTTGTCAAACGGGAAGCTCAAAGGAATTCAGAGCAACCTTGGTCCCACTTTTTGACTTTTGCCAAGCATAGCATAGACCCTTGTGGAGAATGATGGCCTGTTAACATGGAAATTAGATAGCCACCAGGCGCCTTATGTCAGCTATGAGCCAGGAAGCTGAGGGGACAGGGACCGCCACAAAGACAAGAAGTCTTTCTGTAGCAGCTGCGTGTTCAGCCCATGTCATGAGAGAGTCGCTAAGAGCTCCCCTATTTATTTTCTAATGCCATCGGGCAATAGGCAGAGCTGCAGGAAAGCTAATTCCCAGGGAAGATGGCTCTGGGTGCCTGCATCCCTCAGGGCATGCCTCCTCAGGCACTGAAAGCACACAGCATCTCCCAGCACAGCCTATGGACTGTAAGCTGGGTTTTGGCAATTGCACCTATGCTAAGTAGCAGCTTCCTCCATAAGTGGTCCTACTGCAATCAGCGGAGTAAGTTCCTACCTGAGTGAGGAAGCCAGGCAACAGCTGGTCCTCAAGACTTGTGAGTTAAAAGTCTAGCAAGCAAGCTGATTTCCATAAAAATGGAAATGAGTCAGAGAGGGAAGAACCATATTTGAGTGCGAATGCAAGCAATTAGCTCAAAGCCATTACTGTAATGGCTAGAAAGATTTGGTTTTTTTATTATCATTACTGAAATGCATTAGCGATATCTTTTTTAAAAATGTAAATATACACAGTACAATCCTATCTATCTGCCGGAGCATGAAGTAATCCCATTTCGGTGGTATGTGCAGAGGAGCCTGTGGAGGCTCTTAACCACAAACACAGTACAGTACAGAGGAATATGAATGGAGGCATTACCAGCGAGCTCTTGAGAAAGGCGGCTGTGATTAGGTACCAACAGAAATGTTTGCTCAAACCAAAAGCTGGACTTTCAGAACAATTTGGAGCAATACCTGCCTGGCACTACCTGCTTTCCTGGCCTTGACCCGTGCTGATGCCCCTCTTCCCCAGAGTACTGCTTTTCTCTCGTTCCCCGGCAGGCCCTTGGAGGATGCCTGGCTCAGGTACGGGACTCACAGGTTCCGTCACAGGGTATGGCAGCACTGGGGACTTTCAGGGTCCTGGTGGTGTGGGGAACAGGTGTCGAGTGCAATGGAAGTCATCCATCAGTCTCAGGGTACTCTTGGACAGCTTTGGATTTTTGTTCAAAGAGAATTTTAAGCCCTATCTCTCCACTTCATCTAATCTTGTTGCATTTGCAACTATATGGTTAAAATAGATGGTCAATGAATTCAATCTCTTTTCTATGAAAAATGTAATGAAAGTAAAAAGGTTTGGTTTTGCTCAAGTATGTGAAGGACTTCTCCCTGATGGTGAGTGGAAGTGGGTTGATTCTTAGGTTGCTTTTCTCTCCATCTTTTTTGCCCTTGAAACAAGAAAACAAAGATAACAAAAAAGGAAAACCCCCAATTACATACTATAAGAGTTGTTTTGGCCAGATTCAAAGAGTGCAGCTCAAGATTTTGGAACCCTGTTACCCACCTAAAAGTTGGGTAGTGCAACCCAGCCCCCTGCAAACCACTTTCATATCTCCATTGTATTTCTTTGAGGGGAACTGTAGCATCAGACTGAGGTAACAGCAACAGACTGAGGAAGCATTACCTGTATGAAACCAACCTTAGACACACACACAGGAGGTTCTCAAGTGTAATTCAGAGATGATCAGTCCCCTGAAGGAGAGACACTGTCCTGATGTAAAGAAGATCAACTAGTCATGTAATTCAATCCAGTAAGCATGATTACAGCCATTCATGTTTTTCCAGTGCTGACAGAGCCTAGGACATTCAGGAGAAATGTTCTTTTGGTGAGCTGGGAAAAGTATCCATTCTTTCTAGGTCTTGAGCATCACTTCTTCAGTTATAGATTTGGGACCTAAACCGTGCCTTCCTTGACAAATATTTGCATTTGTAGGGTTTTGCTTGTGTGACTACAGTGGTTGGTGGCGTGGGGGTATTGAACTGTGCTCTCACAGCTCTGCAGCCCTGCTGCAGTTCTGGAATAATTGCCCTATTCCTGACATAATTTGGTAAAAAACTACCCAGAAAAGCATAGCGTTACCAACAGGTGCATCTTCCCTGGCAGTGCCTTGTGCGTGTAGAAACACTGAATGACTCTTCTGGCAAAGTCACTGTGTGTACAGTTTTATTCACACCAGTAGCTCTGCTAGTATCTGAGCTGTTAGTGTGATGAGAAGGCAATGCCGTGTGGCAGTCGGCTTGTTTGAAAATATAGGTTTTTGCTTCATTAGCGGGTAAGGCGGAGACTTATAGGTCAACCTCTGCCTTTGAGTACATGTTCATGGTTCTCATTGAAGGCAGTAGAAAGAAATAGGCAGAGGTGGGGTGGGACAGGCTATTTAATCCTCTGTGCAGTAGTTTCCCCTACAGGCAGGTGGTGAATTCAGTGTTCGGTGCTAGTGGAAGTACCCCTGTGCATACATCTGCATGTAATTTATACCTTCCTTCAGGGGCTTCAGTGGGTCTGAGCCTGGCCCTGGTATGTGATACGGAAGACATTGTCTGCTGGAGAAAGATGTATCATATTTTGTACTTGTTGTTTTGGATTCAATGAGGTGACAAATGTAAGTCTGTTTTTTATTACCATGTGGCTGCTGTATTTCTCACAACTCCTTATCGAGGGTTGTCTGACAGAGACAGAAAGTCCTGAGTTGTGCATTTCTGTTATTTATATGCAAGGCCACTCTCTGTAATCCTTTCAGAGAGATGACTGACGCTCTTGGCCCCGCCAGCTCAGCCTGGCACTCATCTCTCTGCACAAGGTGCTTCCATTCCCCAGAACGGCGTGGGGTGGGGGTGCTTTCAGCTGGGGCATTCCCCATCTCTGACAGGCCCTTGATTCAATGGCGCTTCGAATCATGTGCCGCACTTTAGGCGTGCAAGCAGCCCCACCAGTTTGTGGTTTGGTTCATGGACGTGGCCGTTTCCACTGAACTCACATCGTGGACCAGCAGAAGACCTTTGGGTAGCCGCGTTTTGTGGCCCCGTGCAAAGCCAGTCCATGCCGATGCTATTGTTGTTCGAGCACCGCTGGGACCTGCTGGCTGTGAGCACAGAGGGCATCCTGTGGCCTGTCATGAGCCCGACAGCCGCTACCCCCCAAGGCGGGCTTGAAGTCACGGCACTGTGATACTTTTCTGATGGAAACTTGGGGACGTGGTCCCAGAAGGATCTGACGGCAGGAAGGGAAGGAGAATGCCCCTCGTTGCCTGCAGGAGCTTTGCCGGGATGTTCCCACTCAATTAGTCTCATCTCTGGACTCAGGAAACGGGGGCTGGTTTCTGTGATGGTGGTTGGGGCACTGGCTGGGTGGCTGGATGTCCTCAGTCGTCCTCTTTCCGATTTACCTTTGTGAGGGGCATCTTCCACTCCCGGCACCTTTTCTTTGTGGTAGTGGGAGAGGTAGCAGGAGGGGGCTGTCGCCTCCCTGTGCTTCCCCAGCAGGAAGAATCCGAATGGACGTGAAACACTCTCTGAGCCTCTGGCTGGTGATCGGCTGCCCTGTGCTGTTTAAATGGGATAAGAAGTCAGTGCCAGATGAAGGAACTGCATCTGCTCATTGCACGCACCACAGCCCCTCAGAAAAAAAGGTGGTGACACTTGCTTTGAGAGGAGAGCCCTGCATGGTGGGTCTGGAAGGATTTCATGAGTCAGTATGTGGACTGCTGCCAGAGCAGGGAACACCGGGGTGAAGCAAGCAGAGAAGGATGCAGTTCATTTCAGTTCAGGATGGACATTCATTACTGACACAGTCCATTAATAGAGCTGTTTGTTATACCAACTTAATTGTGTTTTCAGAAAGAAAAGGGGAAAAATAATCAATATGCCCAGTTCATTTTAAAATGATAAATAACCACAGGTCTCTCTCCTGCCTCATTTATAGTATCGCTCTCGGCTGGGAGAGTGAAAGGTGCTGTGCTGGGCGGTTTGGCCAGCAGAAACAGGCACTACAGCTCTCTCTGAACTCTTTTCCTGCCTCCAGGCACTGGAAAGAGATCCCGCTTCTCAAAGGTGATGCACGGAGACGTTGCAATACCATTCTTTGACCTGAGCTTTCACATCCATCATTACTCCTTGCTGCAAGCTGCTTTTTCTGCTCTGGCCATTTTAGCATAGCGGGTCCCAGCACTCACTGCCCCAGTCCACAGCCACGGAAATGGTTTCCTCTATTAATTTTGTCTAAAAGAAGGCTGTGAACCAGAAGCTCCAAAGCTTGGTGCAAGGACTGTGAAGGTAATAAGTAAAAACCTCTCCTAGTGAGCACAGTCCTTGCCTCAAAGCTTGGGTCATCTTTAGCTTCGCAGTGCACAGGGACTACACGTGCCCTGAGATACCGTGGTCAGACGGAGAGGGTGGGCAGGAACCACACCACGACCAGATCCCCAGATCAGAGACTACTCAGCACAGGCAAGAACCATGCACGTAGTTGGGAAGAGATCAAAGAGCATTTCTTCTGTACACCCTCACGTAGCACAAGCCGTGGTATAGGAAACATGATCACGTGTATAAAACATGAGATATTTCTTTCTGCTGTGCTTGAAGAGTGTAATTTTACCACCATCGGCTTTCACTGAGTTTTCTAATGAGTCTTCTGTAGTTCTTGAAAATTCATGGGATTGGCTGGGAAATCATATGATTAATAAGAAAACACTAAAGGTGGTGTTTTTTTTAAGACCTGTTAGCTTTCTAAGTCTGTTTTATCCCATTGCAAAGAGAAGAAGAAGAAATGTCCATAAAATAAAAAGAATGCTGAAGATCTAGGTGGTAGGCCTTTAAGACATATTGTAAATATTGCAGAAATTATGATGAGCTCACAGCAGTTTGTGAGAAAAATCTGTCTACTTAAAATATAGCCTCTCAGAGATCGGGACCATAATTTAGTCTTCTGTGTGGAGAAATATGCTGTAAGTGCTTAACAAATTATAAAAATAATAATAACCATTAATAATAGATGAAACCTGAAAAAAGATGAATCACTGCATTAGAGGACCCAGTAAAAATCTTTTGTTTCTTGTCAAGGATCCCATGCTGACAACCGCATCTACTACAGCAGCATATGCTGGAAAAATGCTCTGAGATAGGACTTGGTTACACAGATTTACAAACTGGGTGATGGGAATCTGGACCGCAGCATGACAGTCTCATGAATCAGTGATAAACCTCGCTCTGCACAGCTTGCTGAGCCATCAAGCAAGCCCCATCTTTGCGGGGGTAGACCATGGCTTGGCTACATGGCAATGGTGTGTCTGGTCCTGGGATGGATGGAGCAAGGTGTGTGAGAAGGAGTTTGGAGAGGCTGGTGTTACAAAGAGGGGCCTGTGATGCCCAGGGTTGTCAAGCATGGAAAAGACCAACTCCTGATTACCAGATCTGTGCAGGTAATTGGACAGAGAAATGTTTTCCATGGGAAAATGAACGGGCTCCCTGTGGACCTGCCAGCAGCTGTAGGTGAGGCTCTGCACGCCTGTCTCCTCTGGCCAGCTCCAGGTGCTGCCCAGAGCCGACCGCTTGTCTCGCAGGGTGTACAAGCGGCCATCATCCTGCACGGTCATGTTAGGGTGCATTTGCCCTCAGAGTGAGTTTATAATCCACATGGGAGCCCACAGCGGGCTGCATGCATAATGCAGATCATTCCCTTGCCCGGGGCTTGAGCTCTGTGTGCTGATGCCAGAGAGAGTAGCATATAGTGCAGGCGCTCAGCAGAGAGGGCTTGTCTCAGATTTGCCAGCAAAGCAGAAATCCCAGCTGAACGGCAAGAAAGTCTGCCCAGGGCACACCTGAAGGCAGAGAAAGCCAAAGGTGTGTGGGAACATTGGATGTATGGTAGCATTTCCTTTTCCACTTTTAGCATCCTTTTAGAGACACATTTCTGCTGGGTTGTTTACTCTGAACTGAACAGATCTGTACATTGGAGATTGATTTTTATAGTTATAGAAAGGTTCTTTTTGCTATCTTGAAAATGTAAAGGAGCCATAAAATAATAATAAATTGCATTTTTTATTATGCGAAGTCCTCTTTATGTTGCCAAAGTGATGAAAATTGGCCTGAGTGTAAAATGAGCCTTAGACCTAAATTGCAAATTGTTGTTCTTATCTTGACCTCTGTTATCTTCTCTCAGAGTATGAGATCTTGAGATCTGGCTCCATCCTTCCTCAGTGTTTGGAAGCTGCTCAGCATGCGTGACAGGCTGCTGTAAATGTGTAATGAATAAGTACAGCATGATGGGTTACAGCTTGGGCTTCAAACTGGTTTGAAGAGACAGCGGACATGGTGCCCAGCTCAGGGCTCCTTATCTTTCAAGCGGACGGAACTTTTAATGAGAAATTATCAATACAAAAGGTACTGCAGAAGATTTCTAAGCTGGCCCGTGATGCAGGGAGATTTCCTCACTTCCCCTCTCTCGTTTCTTGATGAAACTCTCTTCCCCCCTCCCCCATTAGAAAAGTCTCCGTTTTTACATAATTCTTTCCTCATTGCCTCAGTGCAGTCCTTATGCTACGTTTCAGCTATATAGAAAGAAAGGTCTTCAAGTATTTCCCCTGCTTTTCCATCACAGCTAGACAGAAAGCTCTTTTGACTCAGTTTTGGATGGTGTTTGAATACAACAAGGCATTTAAGCCCCCATTTAATCCCTTTTTCATGGAAGTGGAAATCTTTCCTACACCTTTGTTTCCACTTCATCTTTTCCTTCTTTTTACCTAGGAGAATTTCTTTACCATCCCTCCCCTTGGGCTGACCTTCCCATTAAGATCCACTCCAGGCTCCACTCTTGCTCTGTTTTTCCACTCACAGCCTCAGAGACTTTTAGCACAAGGTGGTGAAACCAGTAAAAGGAGGAATATCAAATATCCATCACTATTATTAATGATCACTGCAATTTCTCAGGATGACGAAATACAGCTGTTGGCAGAGCAAGAGCATCCAGGAGACCCTGTCTGTGGCCAAGGTGACTTTGGCCAAGCTTTGCAGAGACACAGGGCAAAATGGCAGTTATTGCTCCCAGGTGCAAAAAATCTCAGTTTATACTATGTGGTACAACACAGGAGGAGGGGTGGCACGATGAAGCAGATGCGGTCAGTGTAGTTTCAGCATGGCAGGAAGGAGAGAATCCCCTGAGGAAGGACATTTCTCCTTCTGAGCTGAAACCTGGAGCAGAAGCGGCCCATAATGGACTAGAAGAGATAATCAGCTGCATATAAAAGTCGTCTGGATTTAAAATTGAACCACACTCAATGAAAGCATCTGTCTCTACCTATCATTGCTGTGCTCACCCTGGTTCCAGTTATCCAGGGTTTTTAATGCAACCTCTTTATCAGCTCTTAACTGTACTTGAAGGAAGAGAGAGAAGGGGAAAAAATTCTGGGTCGTTTCCATAGCTATATCTCCTTTCCCATAACCTGAATGACAACCTGACACCAAAGTTTCTATTGTCAGCCATTCCTGAGAGGGGATGAGGGAAGAAAAATTTCTTGAGGTTTCCAATTACAAAGATAACGATCTCCACAGAACAGAAAGCGATATCTGTCTGTAATAGAGACAGGTTGAAACAGAAGATGTAGAAGAGGAATAATAGAAATGAGAGCATGACACACACATACAGAGATGCTTCTGACATCTATCCCCCAACGATCCTCTGTCATTATTTGCTGAAAAACTCAATTTACTTGTTTGCGGATGAAAAATCAAAAAACCCATAAAACCGAGAAACAAAGAACCATGTGGCTGAAGAAGGGGAATGTTCTTCTTCCCTCCCACCATCTCCGAGGTTTTTGGAAAGCTGATCCCTTTCACACAGTGGGTATGGTCACTTGTGGGTATCTAACAATAATAAACACCTAATGACAGGTAGCTCCCGTCTCAGCAGAGTCTAGCACAGCGTCTTCTAGCGAAGTCAGGCCCTTGCTCTGTATCTTCTCTGGAGCTGCCAAGGACAGAACCTGGTTCACTTTGGGCAGCCAGGTCATGTATCATCTTTCCCGTTTCTCTGATTGCAAGAAACATTTGCCCATGTCTGCAGGGAGTACGAGCAGTGTGGTAAAATTCGTGCCATGCAGAAGGTTGGAGGTTCCTTGCTTAGTCACCTGTGGCATTTTTCGACTCCTGTTTTAAAAACAAACAAAATCAGCAACATTTTCCTCTCCACTAATTTTGCCTTAGCCTATTTGTTTTCCTGCTTCCTGAGAGCTTTTGTAACCAAGTGATACAGGCTGCTTGACTTATCAGATGCAGTTGTAGGTGATAAGCTGATGACTTATAAGAGCAATTAGTGCAACCAGCAGAGACACCAGGCACAGCATGGTTTTGCCAGCGTGGTTTATGGAGAAATGTTATCATCTGCTTAAACACTGATCTTTCCTGAGCTTGTTTTAACATTTCTTTTAAATCTGTTTTGTTTGTGTTTTTTTTTTTTCCCCTTTTCTAAAATCCCTGATTCTGGTGTCTCTCCGTGGAGGGGCTTCCCCACCTGTGCTGAGTGTCAGTGCTGTACCCTGTGCCTAGGGACAAGGGCAACAGGAGTCTTTCAGTTAACCCCGTAAAGCATTCCCTGCTCCACCGCTTGGATGAGAAACCTGAGGTGAGCTGAATATAGCGTCAGGTGTCCCAGAGCTGAGTGTCAGAGAACAACGGGCACCTCACAGAGCTCATTGCCAGGAGCTGCTGGCTGGGTCTCTGTGCACTGGCAGCCTGGGTACAGCCTTGGTACTTTACAAACAGTGGGTGATGTCTTGAGAGCTGGCTCCAAGGGGTAAAACACACATGCACAAATATGCCAGCCCCACGGCACATGTCCAGCCCCAAGGAAGGGAGGCTAGGGTAACCATTAGCTACCCCGATATCTTACCTGTTTTGGACTTTTTGGGGTAGATAAAGGCTCTGCACAAACTAAATCAATTCCCTTTCCTCTTCCTGTCTTGGTCCTGCTTGGTTTTTCTTCCTGTCTCCATAAAAAATTTCCATGGCACTGTAAAGTGGCAGGATTCATGTCCCAATATGGGTCCACCTTCAGTAGCAGCCTTGTAAAGTGGCCTGTCCTGCAGTGGCTGGAAATGCAAAGGGCAGGCACTGCTTAGTTTACTTCTCCTTCAAGTGTATTCCTGCTTTGAAGATTTTTCCAGCTTGTTTTCTGAAGTGTGGGGAATTCTAGCTATTTTCATCCTCCTTCATCATCTCACAGGGACCTGCTCTTTGCCTATTGGCTCTGTCCTTGCAGCAAGGTCAGGTGGGTGAATCAAGCCACCAGTTAAAAAAGTAGTTTTCTGGACTTTGCTGCTTATTTTAATCTGGGAACTGCTGTGAACCAGGTTGAAAAAACCAAAGATAATATGTATTTCTAGCAGGAAGACTTGCTGGGATAATTACAGCTCTGTAATACTGACCAGCCCCTTTTACTGCACATGCAACCTTCAGACGTGCGGACTGAGAGCTTCCTTGGCCTCTAGCCAAAGGACTGGCATGCACTTTTCCCCCACCTTTCAGTTAAGTGGAAAAGAACAGCCTTCTCTGCACACAGCGTGGCTTGAAGCCTGTCTTGCAGGAGCTATAAAAGCCAGGGTCTGGGGTGTGTCTCTGCTTGACTGTTTCAAATGCTGACCTGGAATATACGTAAATCTGCACTAGATCCCTAACAGTGACTGCCAGGTTGTATTCAGGCCGGTTGTGGGTGCCAGGGCCCAGGGGTGGTGCACAGAGACGGACACATGGGTTTGGCAACAAGGAGGGGGCTGCTCCGCCACAGGGTTCACAGGAGAGCCTGACCTGTTTTTTCTGCTTAGATGAGGTCATGCACCATCTAAATTGATTAAAATTCTGTTTACTGCAACCAAGGTAAGTGCAGCCTAAATACTCTGATCTCTAAGGATGGCATTTTGGCTCCAGCACATAGCCTTGGTTAAAATACATACACTTCTGGGCTGGTAGGCTGCTGCTGGGAACAAATTTGTTTCAGACTTTGTCCTGTACTGCGGTGAGCTCAGTGCAGCCACATTGTGCACTGCTGGAAAACTAGGGAGGATTAATGGGAAGTGAAAGTGATTCAACCCTGGGGCCTGAGAAATTCTCCTCTAATGCCAGTTTTCCAGCTGAGCAGTACCTTGACTTTAGTGGAATTACGCCTGATTCATACCAGTATACGTAAAGGTCCTGGAAACAGACCAAACTGGGGCAGGTTTTGCATCTGACTTAGCTTGCTGCTCACGTTTTAATTTTCCAGTATCAAGGGTGACTTGGATGCCAATCCTATTTTCTCTCAAATCCCAGAACGCAGGTCCGTGGAAATATGCTTTGGATTTGGGCCCCATATCTGACAGCCAGTCCTGTCTAACTTCACCATCTATCTTAAAGAAAGCATAAGCCTGAACAGCTGGTGTCACCGACGAAAACAAATGAAATTTTAAGAATGTGTTAGGTTTAAGATCAGAGATGAGAGGTTTACAAGCCCAGCTCGCTTTGTTAATAGCTCAGGAGAGGAGACATCAATTCTTTTAACATGATTTCTGCCTTGGTAATGTTCCTTTAAGAAGAGCGAGGTATAGTGAGATACTGTAAGGTTTCATCTCTGCCGATGGGGTCTTTGCTGTGAGTGTTGTTATTCTGATCAGCTTTGACATCGTATAAAATAACACTTATTCTCCAAGTAATCCGAGAAGCTCTTCAGAATTCATGAGGTTTAAGTCCAAATAATTACATTTATTGATCTCTGCTATGTGAAGAAAATTTCCAATTTATTGCAGACCTGTTTGGTGTTAGACCTCAAATTAGGCCATGTCAGGAATTTCTCTTTTTCTGTCTCTGTTTCTTGATGCTTTCGTTGGGCCTGAGATTGTTCACCTGATAATAAAGGCTGTCGAAAGTGTTGTCGCTGAGCAGGTAAATTAGGATGCCTGGTGCTGGCAGCAAGCCCCGGGCCAAGTGGACCTTGTGGTGGTCCAAGGGGAGGAGGGAGAGGCTCAGGTCTGCAGTTCCCCTCTCTGATGCTCTACTCCCCACCCTGCCATGGACTCGTGGAGGGAGGTTGGGTGCTAACTGCTCTGATTGCCTCTGGAGAATAAAACGGGGATAGTGCTTCCTCCAGTATGGTGAGGTTAAAGCCCAAGCATTTGGAGATCCTCAAATGCACCCTCTGCCCAGAGGCTTCTTCCCTAGGAAAAGGAGGCTGGTGTTCCTGCTGGTCATGCTAGAAATAAAGGGGAATCACCAGCATGGCTTAGCGGTGGCTAGAAGATCCATCCATGCTACGTCTCCATTTAGATTAATTCCCAGGGGTACCAGATCTTAATCTCTGCTGGGGCTTCTTTAAAGCAGAAGTGGATTAAAGGTGTTTGCAGATAGTCCACATCCCCATTTGCCCACTGCTAAAGGACCCTACAACCACAGTGAGGAACAGGAAGACCTCATATCTGAAAAGCAGATGTTGTTGCAGATCAAACCTGAGGTGCGCAAGCAACGTTGCAGGTGTACGTACGCGTACCCTGGAAGAGATGAAATCAGGCATCAATGAACTCATCTGGGCAGCACAGTGCTGTCAGGACCAAACTTTGGGTTTGGAGTCACCTACAAGAGACCAGCCTAGCACCTACTCAGGGCCCGGGACGGATGGTAAGGTCTGTCTGGAGAACTCATCTTCTGGATGTACACTTTTCTGCTTCTGAAGGTAGGTCAACAGGTCCCTAACAGAACAAAACATGTACTATGAGCTTTACCTTAAGCATGGAAATTGCCCAGTTGCTTAAAAAAAGCATGTTTTACAGAGTTTGCTGGCTCAGATGTTCAGAAGCCAAAGCTGATGCATATAAAAGCCATGGCAAAAGTCACAGGGATGTCTTAACATGCACTGCATCAGATACCGGCTTTCTGTTGGGGGAAGCAAGGACTTCGCAACTTGCTGCTTGCTGTCTCCCTTGCTGGGCTCTGCACCAACCCCTTGGGCAGGGAGGCTCGGCAAGTGCTCCTTGTGCTGGGGGTACTGGTCTGGCCTGGCAGTGGCCACGGGAAGACCGTCCCAGTGCCCCAGGGCCATGCAGCTCCCTGCCCTTCTGCTTCGGCAGGGTAGCGCGGGCTTCGCTGGGGCTGGTGAGGGATCCAGCAAGGCAGGAAGGGGACGTTTGTGCTGCGGGCCTCCTGCGAGACTGGAAGGTGTTGGCAACAGTTTAATAAATGATGCCTTTCCCTAAATATCCTTTCAAATTTAGATCTCAGTTTAATAAGGCAGTCCTCACATGTTCTTTCAGGGCACATGTATTATTTAAAAAACATTTATAAAGGATTAATGTACTCCAGAGCCCCACTGACACAAATCTCTGTCATTTCCAGTGCCAAAAGCCAAAACAGTCCAGCTTATTCTAAGAAATCCTTTACATCTGTGTGTTTATCTCTAAATCTGGCAGTGGGAAAAGTGCTAGACTCACAATCTTTGTTTATCTACAGGAGTCCTTTGTTTATCCAGTAAACAGGGACAACACACAGCAGCAGTAATGCCGTCTCTTCCCGTGCTCAGCCTATCCTTTCTGTTTTGCACATGGTTAGTGTATTTGCACAGAGGATCTCAAAGCTTCTGATAAATTTATGCTGACTTCTGTCGTCTTTGACCATGCAGGCTGGTTGCCCGTACCTCCGGTGTCCTGGGTAATGATTTGTAAATTGGGAAATGTGTCTCTCTGTCTTTTGCAAAGCATTTTTGTATCTGCAGGTGTCAACAGCTAGAGGGCTCTTGCAGATGGAGCCGGTATTATTTTTATGTGCCAGATAGCTGTGCAACAGGGAGCAACAGCGTTGTCTCCCTCTGTCACCCCACAGCGGGCTCCCGGTCGCTGCCCCCTCTGTCCTGACAACTGCAAACTCTTGGGGCAGTTTTGTGGTTCGTTTAGCGGGAGCAGGCGGCATTTCCAAGTGCAGCTCAGTTTTCGCATCCTTAATCAGTGGAAGGGGTGACTGAAAAGTCAGCGATGCTGGAGATAAGCTGTTGTGGGGAGCAGCAGCTCCTATCAGGACAGGAGCAGGAGGTTTGCATGGGGCCTTAAACATTGCTGTTCTTCTGGCATGCTTCTGGAGGATGGACTTGTGTCAAAAACACCATCTTCAGCTCTTCAGGGCAAGCAGCAACCTTGCTGGGCAGTAAGAGGGTGGTGGAGACCAGCTACCCTCTCTGGTCCCATCTGAGCACCCCTTGTGCAGCCCCATTTTGCTGCCGTAGGGATGCAGCTGGTGTTGGGGTGCTCCAGGGCTCCCTCCCCTTGGGCTGACCTTGTTCTCTCTAACCAGTGGAGCGGCTTTGTTAGGCAGAGGGAGACATAGAATCATAGAATCGTTAAGGTTGGAAAAGACCTCTAAGATCATCGAGTCCAACCACCAACCCAACACCACCATGCCCACTACACCATGTCCCCGAGCGCCTCATCTACACTACAGTCTTCTAAATACTTCCAGGGTTGGTGACTCAACCACTTCCCTGGGCAGCCTGTTCCAAGGCCTGACCACTCTTTCAGTAAAGAAATTTCTCCTAATGTCCAGCCTAAACCTCCCTTGGCGCAACTTGAGGCCATTTCCTCTCATCCTATCGCTAGTTACTTGGGAGAAGAGACCAACACCCACCTCGCTACAACCTCCTTTCAGGTAGTTGTAGAGCGCGCTGAGGTCTCCCCTCAGCCTCCTCTTCTCCAGACTAAACAACCCCAGTTCCCTCAGCCGCTCCTCATAAGACTTGTGCTCCAGGCCCTTCACCAGCTTCGTTGCCCTTCTCTGGACACGCTCCAGCACCTCCATGTCTGTCTTGTAGTGAGGGGCCCAAAACTGAACACAGGATTCGAGGTGTGGCCTCACGAGTGCCGAGTACAGGGGCACGATCACCTCCCTACTCCTGCTGGCCACACTATTTCTGATACAGGCCAGGATGCTGTTGGCCTTCTTGGCCACCTGGGCACACTGCCGGCTCATGTTCAGCCGGCTGTCAACCAGCACCCCAGGTCCTTCTCCACCAGGCAGCTTTCCAGCCACTCTTCCCCACAAGGCAGGAGGGTCGGGAGGTCAGCTGAGCAGAGAGGTGGGACGAGAGGGAGAGCGAGCCGGGCTGTGCCTGCGGTCTCACCCCGCAGAGAGAGGTGGTGGTGGGATGGGCAAGAGTCCAGCCTTGCTGAGCCCCGGGGGGGCACCTTCCCGGGGGTGTCCGTAGCTGCACGGAGGGTGACAACCCTCAAGCTGCAGGCTGGGCTCCATCCCAGCTGCCTGCCTGACTCCGCATGCCGGGGGAAGTTGCGGGGCCGGGAGCCTGGAGAAATTTCGCCTCGCCATCAGCGCTGCAGAAAGCAGACGGTCATTAACAATCAAGGTTTGGCTGGCACCTAAGTCTTTGCAAATTATTGTTGTGCGCTACTCCTCTCCTGCCCTTTCCTTTCTCTGTGCTCCTTCCCCCTGGCCTTTGATTCAATAAATCAAAGCTTAGTGCCAAATCCTGTTAAATTCCAACTTTCCTGTTATTCTCTCTCTGCCCTTTGGGAGATGAAAGTTTGGAAATGTGTATAATAATGAGTGTTGTGAGATATGAATACAAGACATGAGAAATGTAAACTAGGAGGATGATCAAAGATGATGCATTAGCTCTGATGAGGAACTATATTGTTGTTAATAGGGTGGCCAAACCAACACAGAGTGACAGAAAAAAAATCCCTGCTGTGGTACTGCCGATAAAGTCCCAGACTGCGTTGGGAGGAAGCCAAGAGGAGAGTGTCATGGAGAGGGACCTGTGATATCTGCACTTGTCTTTGGTGGCAGAGGTGGATAATCTCAGCTCTTGAGGCAGCTGAAGGGCTAAAACATCCAGAGTTGGTGAAAAATATCCAGCTATGTTTTCATAGAAAATAATAGGAAGTATTCCCATTTCTTTAATATTTTTTTAATTAAGAATGAGGAAATAACATAAATTATTTTGATTTTATCTTTTATTGTTTAACGGCCATCTTTGAAAATTGACAAGATAACAAGTTTTTAGTTTTAACTTTTTGACTTTTCTCTTTCCTGTTCACCTGCTCTTTTCTTTTTCATCATCCTATTTTTTTTCCTCAGTAGAGTGAAGGGAAAATAATAGAGGAGTGAATCTAATCCTCCACTAAGCTTCAAAACAGATATGATAAAAGAATGTGTATGTAATTTATTTATTTATTAAACATCAAAACCCCCCAAAGGGGAAAAAAAGATCCATTTCCATTGGAAATCTTTTTATAACAGCTTTTTCTAAAAAATACCTTTCCTGTTTTCCAGGCCAAACGATGCTGTGTCCTTCACCATCTCCTCTGGTGCCATGCTTCCCCAGCCTCTGTCTTTCTTGCAGCTGTCTTCTACATTTTCATCTGCTTTGATTTTCACGTCTGGTGCACAGACCTGGATACCAGACACCAGCCCAGCTCTCATGGGGTGGTATAGCACAGAGAGATTTCCTCATGATTTTTGCAGATGACACTGAGTAAGAGTTGCCAAAATGAGACCAGATTCACCTTGAGTTTGCATTTCACTGTATCCTGAAATACATGCTTCTAACTTATCAGTTATTCCCTGTCTGATGTCTCAGCATTTGCTTTCTTTTCTCCTAGTTTCATATTTTGTTGAAGGCTTTATTGAATTGTGACTTGTTGATTTCAGACCATTTCTCCAATTTATTGAGATTATTTTGAATTCAGGTCCCCTTCTACAAATGTGCTCTTAGCTCGGAGTCATCTGCAGATTTTATAATGCACACCCTCCTCAGTTGTTCAAGATACTGATGAAGAACCGGAGCAGATCCAGGACTGGGACAGATTCTTTTGGGATCCAGCTGAAATCTCAGACTGGTAGTTAATCATTGACACTTTGTCTGTTTGGTTTTTTTCCTACCTAGTTGCACTCAGAGGCAATTTTACATGGGCCAGTGACTCCCACACCATCATCTCTGAATTGCTGATGAGCCGCAAAGCCACAGCACACGGTCTGTAGTCGATCTGAGGAAGCATTCTTCCTTATGAATATTTTCCTATTAAAAGTTTGATGGTAAGGCCAGACAGCAAGGGAATTTATGGCCAGCTATGCTCAAAGGTCCAAAAAGCTAAAGAACTGCTAAGCTAGACTGTATTTCCTTCATTTGCTTATGGCCACATGGGACAATATTGAGAGCTTTCCTAAAACATATATTTCAACTACTTCTTCCTTACCCACAAAGCTAGTTACTGTGTCAAAGAGGAAAATTAGTTTTCTCTGGAATGAACAACTGATTTGACATACTTTTCAATGAAATGAACAACTGAAATGATTTTTTTCTTGATAAATTCATTATGCTGAGCTGTTTTTTATCAACTGGTTTTCCTTTGGGTTTTTATATATATTGATCAGGTAATAGTCTGTTCTAGTGTTTTTCCAGGGAGACTGACTAGTGTACATTTTCCCATGTTCTCCTTTTCCCTTATTTTAAATAAAGATACTGTATTTGCCCTTCCTGCATCTCCTGGGATCTCTCCCATACCATGAATTTCAGGAACGATTTCTGAACAGATCAGAGATTTCTACAGGTGGTACCTTCAAAGCTTGAGGGTGGATTTCAGAAGGCACTGATGATTTGACCATATGTCATTTATCTCAAGATTTTTTTCTTTCTGTACTCTGGCTTGCATTTCTCTCCCCTCATTTGAATTAATTTTTGAAGTATGTTATGAAGCTTGAAACAGAGATGGATTAGGCTACTTCATCCTTCTCTGTATCAGCCATTGTTTCCTCTTTTCCTATTAAATAATAGCCTATATGTTCCCTTTTTCTGCTTCTGCTGATACTCTAGCGCTTTTACTTGAGGCTTTATGTCCGTTACTAATTGTAATTAATTTTGTGCTTTAGCATTTCTGATTTTTATGCTGTTCTGTTATGCTGGTCCTTAGCTTTGTGGTCTAGTTCTCACTTTTTCTGTAATTTCTTTTTGATTTTTCAGGTCCCTAAAGAGCTCTTGACACAGCTATAACGGTCTCTTATTCTGCTTCCTATCTTTCTATTACAATAGGATAGGTTGCCATTGTGCTTTAACATGGTCTTTCTCAGTAACTGCCAATTGTCTTGCTCTCCTCTGTACTTAAATTCCCTTCTCAGGAGACCTTATCTGTCATGCTGCTGAGTTTGTTGGAGTCTGGGAGGGATTTTCCTTGGGCTCCTGCTAATTCTGCCTTTCTTCTAAAGAACAGAGGGTGCCATCATGTCAGAATGACTGCACCCAAATGACTCCCCAGCTGAGATTTTTAACTAGTAGCTACCTACTGATTGCAATCAAGCCTAGAAAAGTTGTTCCACCAGCATCTTCCTTCACTGTTTGAAACAAATCCCCCAAACATTTGAGCAACCCAGCTGTCTGTCCCTGCTCTATTCCTTTTCTAACGCTTCTAGTGCCAGATTAATATTGTTGCCCACTGCCAGCCACAGTTCTTCCTTTTTGCTGCCTCTGTTAATTTGTAAACACAAAAAAAGCCAAGCTTTAGCTTCTCCTTGGTGAGATGGGGTGCAGTAGCATTGTCTCTTGATCTCAGCCTTAGTCTTGTCTTTGCTTCACTTAAGGAAATTACTTTTTTTTTTTTTTTTTACTTCAGAGTCAAGTTATGTGCAATCCTCCATCTGTTTTCATTCTGCCGGTCTTTTCCTGGGCAGACTGTACTTTCCCATCCCAACATCCCGGCAGTACCCCATCATCAGTGACCTGTGGTGTGATTGCCTACTAGGAGCTCCTGTTCTTCCTAGCTATCGCTTACGCTCCCCGAGCGCGTAGAGGCCACTCACCTGCCCCGCAGGCTGCCCTCGCGCCCCCCTCATCTAACATTTCACGCCTTCCAAGCAGCAGGTCCTCCTCCTTTTCCTCACCAGTAGGCTTTGATCCCGTGTCTTACAGACTCAGTGAAAAGCCACCAGCACCCAGAAGTGGGCAGGCGAGCATGCGGGAGCGTGCTTTTGCTGCTTACCTGATGGATGCACCCTTCCTGCATCCACCCGCACGGTCCTGGGAGCAAAAGCGGGTCCTGTGGATAGCTAAAGGACAGCATATGAGTCAAAACTGTTAACTGTTTCTCACACACAACATAAAAAACCCCCAGCGTTTTAGTGTCTGCCATGAAAATTGTTGTTTTCCAATAAACTGGAAATGTTTTGTTTTACAAAACAACTGCTTTCTCCTTTTCATTTTTCCTTCTCTTCTTCTGGAAATTGTCCAGTAGGTTTTTTTTTTTGTTTTTATTGTTGTTTTTGGTTTTTTTTCCTCTTTACAACAACACCCTTAAAACATAAAGAAAAGGACATTTCTCTGGACAAACATCTATTTTTCTTTTTATAGAAGGTATTTAGCTGGCTCTGTAATTTAGTGATTTCCCTCTGCGAAGTACAACTTACCCCCCTTTTTTTTTTTTTTTTAATCTTCTTTCCCCAGCTTCCCCAGAGGTGCTGGGAATCCATCCGGTAGATCCTGTCATGCTATATCAGCTGCGTTTACAAAAAGTCAGGTAAATATATTTGCCCTTTTCATTCTTAGTTTAATTTTATCCCTGCTTGTATTAATATGAGCAGCTCTCTTTATCTGGGGTTGGAGGAAGGAACTAAGAAAAGAAGAAATAAAAATCCTTACCAAAAAACCCTGCTAAGCAGGCGCATTACCTTCTCCTCTCCTTGTCTCCTGTCTTCCTGGTGCATATCCAGGAGAGATTTAAACAGAGCAGAGGAAATCCACTCTGTTCCCAGCTGAAAAGTGGGAAGGAAGGGAAGGAAGTGAAGTGAAGAGAAAGATGGAAAGAATGCAAAATAAGGATAGGGGAGAGGAAAAGAGTACAAAAAGTGAGAAGAAAGAGTGCAGAGAGGGATGAGGGGAAAAAAAAATCATTGGAAGGTGTCAAGAGAAGCCCCAAAGAGAGAGGGAATGATCTTGCCAAGCAGTCTGAGGAAAGACAGGAGAAGACATTGGAGGTAACACAGTACTTTCCTCGTGCTTTGGCTCGGGACTGTGTGGCTGAGGGTGAGAAGGCATCTGAGAAAATCACAGGCAGAAAGCGTTTAGGAAGAGAGGACAGAAGGCTCGGGGACTGCAGCCCCGCAGTGCATGGCGAGGCCGAGCGGTGCCCATGAGGAAGACTGGGGGAGACGCGCTGGTGCTGTAAAAGGGGAGGAAGGTCACTGAACGCGGGGCAGGGGCATGCCCTGCCCCCTGTCACGTGCTGCTTTTTAAAGTTCATGTAGTACAGCCCAGGAGACTGCAGCTGATGTTTTTTTACCCTCTTGCTGTTCAGCTGATTTCTGATTTCACACGACAAATGTCTACAGTGGTGGTACAGCTGCTAGAGAGGCTGGCGGAGGGCAGGACAGAGAGGGGGGTCATGGTGCTGTGGTGAACTGCTGCTCGTTGGGAAACACCGGGGCACCCAGTGCATCCTGTCGTGTGTTACGTGCCTCTGGATAACATAATTCCTAGAGGTTTTTCAGACAAGAAAGAGAGACGAGCCCGTGATATGTCATGGTGGATTGATGACATCAGCCGGGCACTGGAAACAATTGTGTGACTGTTTGCTGGGCAGCTAAGGGACTCCAACCGTTTGTGTTGATTGATAACCTCAATTTTCAGAGCCATATTGCTACATGGCCCCGAGACTGCTGCCCGTCTTGCTAAGAGGTCCTCGTTTTGATCTGATCCCATCTGCCAGCTGTTACCTGACAGCACTCCTGCCCCAAATCTGACACTACTGGGTACGTCAGATCCATCTCCGGTGAGGATAGCCCCCATGCCTGATGGTCAAACAGATGTCCTTTTGCCAGGCTTCACCACAGCGTTCGCCACAGGACACATTGCAACAGGGAGCCACCCTGCATGCCAGGCACCCCGTGGACGGGGCTACAGGGCTGCAGCCTGAGAGCAGGCTCCCGGGGCTTGCGTGAGCTCAAGCAGAAGCAGGCTGTGTTTTTGGCTACTGAGGCTTCTGGTTGGGTCTCCAGCATATTGGCTGAGGTGCTGTCCATGAAATGGGCTAAATGGGGCCCTGGCCAGGGCAGTTGCAATGTTAATGATAACTGCAGGGAGCATGGACTCTCCCTGGAAGTGGATGGAAAATTCAAAGCAGCTGAGCTGACACTGCAGGCGTCCCAGTGCTGCCACGCTGCTGTCCTGACTGGGACCAGGGGACACAGATGTGACAATGAAAGTGCTTATTATTTTTCATTTTTATTGCTGGTTTAACTTCTTCATAGGTTAGTAAAGTTTCATTTTGGGGTCTGGTGATTAGCTCTGATCTGGTCGATATCAGCTTGCCATTGTCTCTACCAATGACACTTCCTTAATGCCTCTCAGAGATACCGGCCACGGAGTCACCTCCCTGTCGAGCAGCCCACAGAAAGGTTTGTGCTTCCTCAGTCTGAAAATTAAACGTTTGGATGCTGGTAGCTGTTCTGCTGGCAGTTTTCATTAATGATGAAGAATTACCTATTATGCCAGCGTTGGGTGGCTTTGACAATTCCATTACATATTACTAATAGTGCTATTAATGTATGGCAGCTTATCCTTGTCATTTGTGCGCGTGTGTGCGCACATATATGTGTGGGTGTACGTGGATGCCCAGTGGGAGGCAGGGACGGAGACAACAAATCTGTTGGCAGAATGCAGCAGCCACTGCTGTCACCTTTCCCTTCCTCCCGGTGGGAGACCACACCGACAGCCGCAGTGAGTCTGGCAGGGGAAGACCTGGCTCTACCTCTCCTGGGAGCAGAAGCAGGAGTTGACTGATGGGAAAGATGCTGATCTCTGGTGCTGTGGCATCCTCCTTTACTGCGTAGTCTATTGGGAAACTGATTCCTGGTCCCTCCTATTTTTCATCCTCACTTCAGCTCTGCTCCCCTTCTCTCCTGGTCTTTACACTTTAGCCTGCAGCCAAACAATTCAATTTCTGGAATTCGCCTATGTGTTAGACCTCCTCCCAGGCACAGTCTAAAGCAGGTACAGGGCTGACCAAATCATGGAGGGTGGAACTGCTTTGCTTTCCCATGTCCTCAGCAGCAATTTGGCTCATAGGATTAATAAATGAAACAAAATTCTTGTGGTGCTATCATAATGTAAAAGACATTGATATGACATGCATGTGACTAGTGCAAAATTGATCCCTATTTCAAAGTTCCCTGGAGACCATACACACACAGCCTTGAGAGGAAGGGGGGCATGGGATTAGGGGGACTGCAAGCCAGAACCGTTGGGTTTTGTGTCCCTTTTCCCTACATAGGAAATGTAGGGACATAGCTAATCTCCTCCCAGGCACTGAGTGGGCAGGGACGGGCAGCTCGGCTGCCCCGGGGCAGGCTGCCCTGCTCACCTCCTGCAGCCCAGTGGCCTGGGGCAGCTCCTGCCCAGCAGGCAAGTAAGGTATCGCCAGTCCTGAGAAGAAGGGAGGGTGGCTGCTTTCATTTTGTTTATGATGTAAGGCAGGGAGAGAACTTGCAGCAGCCCTGCCCCTAAGCCCTCCGCTTGACTGGAGTCTTTAAACACTTGTTGAGGCAAACAGCAGAAGTGTGCGTGTGTGTCCACCCTTCTCACCTCTCCAGTATCTGGACAGTCTAATGTATTTAGATTTATCCTAGCAAGAGGGAGAAAAGGTGGAACGCGTCTGCTGTCCCCAGCGTACTTTGTTTATACAGACACCCTTTTATTCCTCTGCACCTGCCTAATTTGCAAGATGTTTAAGAGCAAAACTCTCCCATACAGTGCTTTGTACGATACTGAGCAGCACCAAGGTATTCCAGTCCTGGCCAGCACCTTGGGGTTTCTACACTGCAGTATGAACCCTAACGTCAATACTTTGCCTCGTCTTCTGCTGATCTGGGAGCAGAACTCCTCTGCAGTGCAATATTAGCGGCTTTTGTAAGACACAGCTGCCGTCTCGGGCTGCCTTCTGGGCTCCAGCACCACTTGCTGGGGTCATCGCAGTCCTACAGAGGCCGAGGACACAGCCCTCGCTTGATGTCCTGGTCTTTCTTCACATCCCTCTTACAAGGAGCTCTTTCCTACTGTCTTGTGCAGTGCTGGGAGTAGATGTAAACATGTCAGGTCATTTAGCTCTAGCCTGGCCTTTTCTCTTAAGGTCAGGGGGCCAGAATAGGATGAGAATTTCACTCTCTTTTTTCCCCAAGATTTGTCTCATCATGAAATACATGAGAAGAAATTTATGAAGCTTCTGAAAAAATATCTCCTCTTGTTTTTTCCTTCCCACTGTTTTGATCTCAAGCCATCTGCAGAAGAAATATCTTTAGAAATAGCTTGTGTATCAGTGCAGGTGAATTTTTCTGTGTCTTGAAAAATGGAACAATACCTTCCTACAGCTATTGATTGTCATTCCACATCTATGCTGTCCTCCTAACTTCAAATCAATTTGTGCTTTACCAAGCTCTTTGATGTCATCTTATGACAGAAAGCTAACTTTTCCCGTTAAAGGCTATTTATCTATGTCCCTTTGTAAGGTCAGTGAAAATCACTGTACTCTGGCCCCCCAAAAGTAATCCATCTAGTGGAGGAAGTGATGAGGTAGTATTATGTCTGGCAGTCTTTTTAAACAAGTCCTCAGAAACATCAGGAAAAACCTGATAGGCTTGGACAGAGAGGGGGGAATTGAGGATGTTGCAAGAGTAAGTTTGAAAGCAATCAGGGGAAAGCTTGGAGTTTATATTCTGGAAATGTCCCCTCTTCCTGAATCTACTTACAGATATTTTCTGCTGCTACTGAGGGGGGGGCGAAAATTAATAATAATCCAAGCAGGCTCCCAGGTGGCGGATGGACACGAGTCTGAATTGGAAGGATAATTTATCTCCTCAGCCACTTTGAAGTCTTTTAGCCTGGGGGAGATCTCTTGTCTAATGAGATTAATTGAATGCATCTGCAGTCTGGGTAGTTCAACTGAATTTCAGTTTTTACCTCACTTAGAAGTTGCCAGGTATCCACTCACCTCCAAAACGCCCAATGCCAACATAGCACGTGTCACATGCTGCTCAGTCTCACGCAGAATAAAGTCTCAAGTACAGAAACAGCCTCCTGCTGTTTCTACCACCGTCTGTCTATGCTGCCACTAAACTGCATGCAGTCAAATGATCAAATGCAGTTAGAAAAAGTTATGGAAGAAATTCTGTCACAGGCTGTTCTTAAGCGCAGAACGATAACGTCACAGAAAACTTCTGAACAGAAGCTTGCCAGAAGGTAGGAGAGTTAACTGGGAAAGGGTCACTCTATTTCCATCCTCTTCTTATGCTGTTCACCTCGGTGTTAGTTATTGACAATTATTAGACACAAGGCACTGGAGCAGTTTCATCTTTGGCCTGAATTAGAATAGTCATTTTTGCACCTGCTGCAGGTTCAGGACAGTCCAAAGATCTTGGTGGAAATGATATATCAAACATAAATCTCTGATGCCCACTTAAAGTATCCCATGCACCTTTCCCAAAGAAATTTGCAACTTGCAGATCAATCAGACACTGAGAAAATGAGAAACTAAGCTTTAGGCATCCACGTGGTCCTGGCTGCTTCTGTCGAAGCAAAGCACTGGATCACTGTGGGAACCCCCCTACCTAGGTGGGAGCTGCCCTGCGCGGTGGGTAGGATAGACATGGCTAGGTGTCCCCAGGAGCAAGCTGGTCAAAATATTGAAGATATCAGTGCAGAGAGCAGTCCCACTTCAATGTAGGTCTAACGGGGAATGTTGCAGCATTTAATTGACCAAGGGGAAAAGGGGGAAATTAGTGACAGGCAGTATAAGTTACCATAGACGGCTAGACACTGTAAACGGGAGGTGTTATTTCTTCCTTTTTCTCCTGCTGTAGGTCCATAAAAATGCCACAATCTTTTGGATACACTCACATTTGTTTTATGTTCATTTTTTCTCCAACCTTCTTTTCCTTTCCGCCACCAAGCTGCATCCAATTTCTATGCTTTTCCATTGGAGCGGATTATCTGATTTTATACAGATTTAGTTCTACATGGCTCTGAGATCGCATTAAAGTGCCAGCAATATGACAGTGGTTTGCGTAGGCATGAATTCTGTATTATGTGGATAGCCAGCAGCCTGGCTTCATCTTGAATAGATGCAGATTTGTTATGTATAGGTGTGTGCTTATTTGCTGAATACTTATGCCCTCTCAGCTCTGGGAGCTTCCAGGAGGCAGTTGTGTTTGCGTGACAATCTTGTTCCCAGGGAAGAATAAAGTGCTTGTGCAGAAGCGCTGGCCCTTAGGCTGTCAGATGAGGGAGGTTTTTCTTTTCTCATGTAGGTTGCACTGAAATCAGTACTGAGAAAGCCAAACTCTGAGTAGCAGAAGGCTGGTATTTTTTGCTGGTGATACTTTATTCATTTCTTTTTTAAAGGGACCTCTAGCTGGTATGCTCCTCTCCACCAGTGAAAAACAAAATGATATTGATAGCAGGCTTCTGTTAGCTTCAGCGGGAGTCTGATGCACTTCGATGCAGTGAGGTAGCTAGGTGAGCATCTGAGCCTGCATGTGTCCTCCTTCTTCTGAGGCTTGAAGACACACACTCTTACCTCGCTCGCTCTAGGAGGTACTATGCTCTTCTGTTGAGCCTCAGCTATTCTGTAAAGATATGTGGCCCCATTCATGCATAGAAATTTAGAAATCCCTTTCCCCTGTGTCATTTCTTTGCCTTGATGTTGGAGAGTGAGCTGTGTCTTGGTCAGGTACCGCAGGGCAGACCGCGATCCAGAGAGACCCTCAGGATCTTTTGAAAGGAGTGGTACAGGGAGCATTGCCACGGCAGAGTTTGGCAAGACATGGCCTTGAATATGATGTATGCAAAGAAATCTCCCTGATGGGAAGGTAACAAATGTTTCTTACGGAGTAGCTCAGGAGTTCATTTCTCTGGGCTTGAATTAAAGTCCTATTGGTTCCACCTTAGGTCCAAAGTTTGTGAGTCTCATCCTGGTGTGCCACATTGCAGGCATTATTTTTTCATTTAATAAATCTTTTCTCACCTGTCACTCCCTATCCCGTTCCCCATCCCAACAGGCACCACTATTAGAAGCAATGAAACAGCAGCCCCATTTTCTGTTTCTGTATTCTGTAGCGCTCAAGTACTTAATCACAGAGCGGATCAATATGGATGCCAGTTCTGCCTGCCCTGCTCTCCCCGGGTGAGGAGGCTGTCAGCAGCAGGGGGTAGTAGACTGGATTTTTTTTTTTAAACCTCAACCAAGGTTAGCCTTGACATTTGCTAAAGATCCAAGAAAATGTGACACATTCACCCCCCCAAAAAACACCTCTTTCATCTTTTTTCTATAAAAAAATATGAACAAGAGAAAATGATGCAACACTTTTCCATTATCCGCACCCCTACGTAAAGCAAACGTGTTCTTTCCTAGACGATGTCTAAGCAAAAAAAGGCCACAGAGAATTGGCTTTTATAGCAGACATAAAAGGTACGCCAGTGCCCTCTGTAAATGCAGATGGTGTTTGATCTGTGTGGATCTACTGTGCAATGAGTGAGACAGCTTAAAGACAAAAGACTATGCATCCTGGAGAACTTCCAGCTCTTAATCCTGAGGGGGAAATGGCAAGTCCACCTCAGCTCTGCCAGAGAGATTTTAGTGCCCTCTTACAAAGCTGCGTGGAGGGAGGTGGTGTTCATCTCCCCTGTTGCTGCAGGGACGAGGGCCTGTGAGCAAAGGTTTGGGAAATGCAATGGAGGAGCTCTCAGGGGCTCTGCTGCCCCATGTCAGAAGCAGTGTGGGACGTGTTCAGCAGGAGGGAGCCCATTGCCAGAGGGACTGGAAGGGAGGTGGCACATGAGCAAATAGCCCTGAACAGGCTCATTTTTCAGGCTAAACCTTTTCTCCCATCCTTCCTTTTTTTCAGCTGCTGCAGAGGACTAACTGCTATCTCTTAGGGAATGGCTTGTAATTGTTCTTAGATGTGTAAATCTAGAGTGGCTTATAATTGTTCTTAGGATGTGTAAATCTAGTTGAGTTCCTGGGAAAGGATGCTCCTTTGTCCTCTCTGAATGTAATATAACAGTGGGGTGATGTGGGAGGCAAGGGAAGGGTCTACATATTTTTCTCCGGAGACCTCATTTCGAAAGCTGCCTTGGTCACACAGGAAAGGAGTATGATCTGACATAGCAGGGAATCCGCCTCATGAGTTGGGGAGGGTGCCGAGTTATCTCAGACGTCGTAATGGTCACTGCACTGAAGGGCATCAGCAGAACTGAAAGGAAGTGTTTGCAGGGTTTGCTGTTCATATACTGCTGGAGTCCTGCTCCCATAAGCAAAAACACTAAAAAGTAATTCTAGCAGAACTGTGTTTCTCATTGGTAAGTGGGATGAAGGCTGACTTAGCATGGAAGGTCTGATTGACATAGATCTGGCAGCTGAGCAGCCTGTCCAATAGCTGCAATCAAAACCGATGTATCAGAAAAAAAACATTTAAAAAGAGGCTTGTGGGACTCAGACTTCCTTTAGGAGAGGTGAAGATTAACCAAACATTTCTCTGAGTGTGGTTGTGGCTGTTGGTGCTCCTGCCTGCCCAGATAGACCTTCTGCTTCTACAGCTTTTTTTCACATCCATATTTTAGAAGCTAGAGCTGAATATGAAGGACCCAGCTCTGCAACAGCTATAAATGATGTAGCATCTTTAAGCCAGATCTAATGCTGCTGATTTATGCCACTGAAAGGGCCAATCTCCCAGATGATTTTTGTATAATTCCTGCCTGAGCATCATTCTGAATAAATCTGGACTTGAGTGCAAACTGGCAGCTTCTCTGAGGGCAGGTGCACACCACGAGGGTCACTGGACTCAGAGGCAAAGTTTATAAATACGTTTTGTTTGAAGATAATGAGGATTGGCATTAAATCTCTGATGGTTCAGAGATCCAATCATACCAAGAACCCAAAAGGAGTTTACTTCTCTCTTTCATGAAACAGTATCAATAACACCATATACTGACACTGAATTAACTATGTTTATATCAGAATCAGAGATTGCAGTTGGGATCCCAGTCCCTTTGTACCAGCCACTTCCTGTACACATAGCAAGAAGCTTTCTGCTTTACAAAGCTGATTGCCTACATCCCCTAGCGAGACAAAAGAAGAGAAGACCTAGGAAAGGGAAATGATGATGACATAGCTGGGAATGAAACCAGGTATCTGAACAGTAGTCTATTGTCCTATCCTCTAAATGCTGCTATTGGGAAAAATATGCAAGCATTTCTTTGTGGCTGGCCAGAGGATGGAAAGGCTGTGTTCATTATATGCCAGATCTGGCATAAAATTAAGATTAACAGTAGTCTCCTCTGCTGCTTGAGGCATCTGGATTAGTCTCTTAAGGAAGATCTGTGACTGCTGGTAGAAAACTTGAGACAAGTGCTAGTGTTGGAGCTTGGCTTCCCAAAAACCCTGTAAAAGTTGTATTTATTCAGTTGTTGTTGTCTTTAGTAACATTCATGTAGGCAGAAGGAATATAGGAAGGGAAATTTTGTTGTAAAACATACAGAATATTATGATTTCCAAAGACGGAACAAATAAACCCTATGCATCTTTCATGGGAAGATAGAACAAAAAGTTGACCTTGATCAAACTGACTTCACTTCACTCTTTTCTCCTTAAATCTTTTCTGTTAGGTGAGCTTTTAACATGACTGTTCTCATGCAATCCTGTGCGTGCCGATAGGCAACACGAGACTGCGGATGATGGTGGCAACTGAGTCAGGGGAGAGCCTCTGCTTTCCAGAAACACTCTGTAGCAGGAAGATGCTGGAGACCTAATGCCTGTGAGCAATAAGCTGGCTCAGTTATAATGATCCTTCCTGGTCAACAGTGAGAGGTCTTCTGGGAAAGGTGTGCGGTCAGGGCAGGAAAGCCAAGAGGCAAAGCCTTTGCTATACAGACCAGGGCAGTCCTGTGACAGAGGACAGCCATGGAGCTGAGTGGTACTGCCAGGTGCCCCTGTTCTCCTATGTCTCCTCATACTCCTATTGCCCTCCCTGCTCTGCACCTTGCCAGGAGCCACGGAGCCCTTGTTGCCGTCCATGACGCTCCTTAGCTAGGAGAATTTCCTGTGTTTCACTGCAACTAATTCATGGCTTTCCAGTGTCGCTGGTGTGATGGATGGGTGGGAACCTCTCCCTGAGTGAACAGTATGGGATGACTAGGACCTCTCCCTCTCCTTTGCCACAGCACCATCTCACACCCCTTCATCTGGTCTGCCGGGAGTCGTGTTTTTTCTCGTATGCAGGATATTCTCGCTGACCCACACCTATATAATCCCCTCACTGGGTGACTGCAGTGAGCGTGCTTCCAGCTCTCTGGGAACAGTAGAAGGGAGGTGTTTGTCTAGCTGTTTGCCCAGATAGTGAGAGCCCTCTGAGCTCCCCAGACTGCACGGATGGTCAGTTCAGGTCAAGGTGATGATTTTTGTCTACATGTATTTTTATGCTTTGGTTTCTAGGTACCTGAAGATTTCAGTAGTCAAAGCGACAGGGCTTCAGAAGCTGTTCTCTGGACCGAAATTTGTTTCCTATGGCTATTACTTTGTCTGCTGCAAGTGTCTCTAAGCTGCCATTTAGAAGTGATGTTTCACTGTTCATTACTGCAAATGTATCCAGAGTTTAAAGAAAAGTTGCGTGAGCTGAACAGCAAGGGAACAGTAGAGATCTGTGAACCTTGCTGCCTGCAGTCCCCCTGCTCCTTGCTCAGTAGTGAGATGCTCCAGCAGAAGCAGCCCCCACCAAACACCACGTCGTGAGTCACCATATGGAGCCAGCGGGAAGCTGTGCCACAGCTGCTGGCAGCCGCAGCCTGCAGGAGGGAGCCATCTCATAGCAAATGACGATGAGACAGGGTCAGGGCGTGCATCATTTTTGTAATGTCTCTTGGTACTTTCCAGCTTTCCAGCAGCCAGGAAAACAAATTGCCTCTGAGCACAGCAAAGGTCAGGGTTGCCATCAGCTAAGCGAAATCGCTGGCAGTAATAGTCCCGTCGACATTTCCCTCTGCAGCAGCTGCTGTCAGCACAAGGTGCTTTCATTAGCTGTGGGCTGGGCTTTCATGGGATCATTTGTATTTCATTTCAGTGAGAGGCACCTCTCACCTGTCCTGTTCCTGGTGAGCTACTCCCCACGGTGCAGCCAGGACAGGGGAAGAGAGGCTCAGAGAGATAACATGCATTACACTGAGGTGTTGGGAGTGGCCAGACGTGCCATTGCTCACAGGGTGGCAGGAGGGAAACCTGGCTGGTCCCAACAACTCTTTAACTCTGGAGGTGTCCTTCTCACTGGTGCAACCCAGAGGAGTTAACATCTCAGAGTAGGTGTTCACATTGCAACTTCTCTGATGGAAAAGCTGATTTAGTAGGTGCTCCTGATCCTTTTTCTTCCACACTGCTTCCTATTTCTCCTTTTCCCCATTGCCTTTTATTGCCATTATGGTTTTGGTTTTAAACTTTGGTTTTAAACATGCCCATTCCTAGGGCTCATTACTGGTGCATGCCAGATGCATTGAAATGTCAACAAATGGTCCTACAGCACTGCTGCAGGTAGGCTGCTCCTACCTCCTCTGGTCTTGCCAACTTAAATTGGTAAGTGTTGACCAGGGAACGTGGGACCTACTTCATGGGCCAAACCACCGTTTGTCCCCAAAGGCAGCCTCTCTTCGGTACCAGGTATATAACTTGTAACGCTGCCGCTTCTCCAGAGTACTGGAGCAGCTAGGCAGAAACCTGGATGACGGGATGAGGAGCTTGAAAATGGGGTGCGAGCCCGACCTTTTCTTCAGCTCATGGCAGAAACAGCAGCAGCAGAAGCTGTGCAGGGGAAGAGGAGGACTCTGGGGCTGGCAAGCCAGTGCCAGAGTACAGTTTTCCTCTCACCTGCTTTGTCACCATCATATTGGCTTTAACGTCTGGACCGTGCTCTCAGCAAGGGAAACTCAAAATCTTTCTGTGGCTGTGAAATACAGAGTTGGGAGACATGAGTTCTTCCTTGTTTTCTGCTGGACTTGATAGTTAGGCTTCGATGAATGGCTTAGTTGAATGACTTGGTATGTTGTGCAGTGATTTGCAACAAGGCACAGTGTGAGTCAGGTACGGATGCTCTGAGCTGGTAGCTTGCTGCCTGACTTAAATGCAGGGCTTAAATGACACAAAGTGCAGGGCTGGTATTAGCCCCCACAATCCGTACCACTTTGGACAGTGGCTGTCTGTGGGTACAAGCCGGATAACTGCAAACCTGTGATACTCTGTGCAATGAGATCTCCTTTTACCTTTTACCTGCTATTTGAGAACATACTTTCCCTGTTACACCAAAGTCTGGGGCTCCCTTAATGTCAAATATGAATTCCTTACCTAATAAAACAACCCAATGACTTGCAATTGTGTATTTAGCATCTAACTGAAGCATGGTATCCAAAAAACCTTATGTATTTGCATTTCTCCCTGCACCATCTTCCCTTCTTTCCAGACATACTCCCTTACCTGCCCTCACTGCTGTGCTCTCTTTCAAGTCATTTCTTCTGATCTCTCCACCAACTAATTAGAGAAACAACCTTGGGAGGCATCATGGATCTCAGCTATTTGTTACAGCCGTGTAAATTCGCTTTGACGTTCAGACAGCCTCGATTTCTCCCTGTCTGCGATGGGAGTCAGTGAGCTGGAGAAGAGGAAATTGTCTGCATTATGCAGCCGTGACAGTGAACCAGCATGAGCCTCGTGCTGCAGCGGGAAGTGTTTTATGATTTAATTTAATGTCTGGAGGAATGGTAGTCTGGTTAGGTAGCAGCAGGCAGGGAAGCTGAATTTTGGCTTTGGAAAAGGTGATCCTGGAGTGTGTGTGTGGAGGGTTTGAAGCCTGAGCCTGTGGCTCCCAGTCCCATGAGACTGTCCTGCTTCCCTTTGAAAGGGGCCAAGCAGCATATGAACTGGTAACTAGTAGCCATCGAAACTGCGGTGACGAAAACTCAAAGCCCCTAGCCGAGGACAAGAGGGGATGACTGTAATTGCAAATAATCACACTCATTTAAGTACAACTCTTCGGTCTGTTTTATTTGGCCAGTGATCATAATTGCCCCATTTGGATATAGAAGCTATGAAATTGTTTCTTAACTATGTTCATCATTCATCTATCATTAGGAACCTCACGAAGACAGCATTATTGCTACATTTGTAGATAAAATCCACACACGCACACGTGTGCTTATGCGCAATCATACCTATGGTTAGAGAATATTGACAGGGTCACAAAAGCAGGCGTTCAAAATGGAAGCAATGCCCTAATTAACACTGCCCAGGTGACTTCCTTTAGCGGTTTGTGCACCTGTGCTCTGGTCTAGTCTTTAATTACATTATCTCGTATGTTTTATGCCTTCTTTCAGGGCTCAGGATACACAACGTCCATTTAATGAGCAGCTGTTCAATACTTTGTTTTACCATCACTGATGAAGACACATCCCCTTTCCTTATTACTGGGAGCTAATCAAACCGTGCTCTGAAGACAGCATGAATCATTTCCACTTGTTTTTTTCTGTGGTGCTTGCCACTGATTTGGCCCCTTTAATTTGTCTTCAGGTGACGTGGTGAATTGAACTGGGATGCTGTTTTCCACTCTTTGGAGCAAGGGAGCTGAGGGAATAAGTTATTTGAAAGGGGCTGTTAGTTTTGGATACCCATACGTGATACCGAGAACACCCTGTAATGTGAGACAAGCTCTGTTGACAGTGCGGCACCATTGTTGCCTGCAGCTGCTTTTTGTGTACTTCTGCAACCAGACCCCCAGATAACATATCAGGGAGCCAGAAAATACCCACATGAATAAAAATTACTTTAAGTTGCTTGTGCAATGTTCAACACCTTTTTGTGTTTGCAATCACTGTCTTCATTCTCTGCAAACCTTTCAACTTGAAAAAAAAAAAGAGACAAGACTCTAGGATAAAAAGTAAGAACGAAGGAGCATAAGAGACCGTGTAAAAAATCCTTAGGGAGTTGAAAAAATGAAATTAAATTAGCCAGCTAGGGACTGTATTATAATTGCACAAAAAGATTGCACGCACATCTTCAATTCTAACATTTCTGTCCTTTGCATGCTTTTGCTGAATTTGAAGCCACAAGAACATTCTTTGCAAGTGGGTGTGCACATGTGCCTGAATGTATGTGTGCGATTTCCTAAATCTAAAAGCAAAGTAGCCGAAAACAAGATTTTCATGATGTAGCAATGCAGGACTGGGTATGAACTGTCACAAGGTTTGGAACATTTCAGTTGCACAGCATGGACCTCCGCCCCTTGAGTTGGAAGGACTGTCTGATAGCAGAAGAAGGTTGTCATCATCAGCTTTAATTCTCTGTAGGGGGAGAAGAGACACCCACTTTGCCAACATCTATTCACAGCTCCTTGCCTTCAGCAGAAGACTAGCGACAGTCGGAACCTCTTCGAGGTTCTCAACGTTGGGTGTTCTGCTGGCTGCAAACTCTTCTGCCAGTGAAGGACAGAATTTGTTACATCCACTTTGTCTGCCATGGCAGGAAAAAAGAAAGAAAGCCAAAAAAAGCCAATAGGAAAGACAGAAAATACCTGAGCGTTCAACAGGAATTTTCTAAGTGCAGCTGAATATGGCAAGTGATCTGTTGTTTCAACTGCTTTATTCTCTGTGTGGGACTTCCTGAATACTTGCCAAAACCATGCTGTGCTGGAGGTTTGATTTAAATACATGTTGTTGTAGACTTGAATGTTATTTTTATGTAGAGAAGAGCCTCATTAAATTGCACTGATGACTGGAAGTCCCAAGGCAGATTGACAGATTCGTGAACTAGTTAATCAAATATACACAGGAAAAAATACAGTGATCCTTAAACAAAATTGTACCTGAAGCTGATGTATTATATTTGGAATTGATTTGAAAAGTTTTTTTGTTTAACTTATTTTTGATAATCCTTGACAGTGAATTAGTGAACCCCCTGAAGCACCTGTTATAATGCAAGGGGAATCTGAAAACTTGAGATCCCAGTCCTGCTTTTCAGTCCTTGCTAGAGAATGGGGAGAGGGCCCTGCATCTTGATGAAAACATTTAGGGGTATTCAACAATGAAGTGTTTGTGAGTGAGCTTTTCAAATAATCTAATCTGTTCATTAAGTAAAACAGAAGTTGCCAGACTTTGTCAGGCCTATGTTATGGTTAGTGTGCTAAATGGGTGCTAGATGTTTTCAAGGGAAGAGTAGAAGCCTCACAGAGGACAATTCTGGAATCACTTTTCTTCCTTTCGCCTGTCCCCTTTGTGTGTCTCAGTTATTATTTGTTTTTATTATCACTGGTTGGAGGCTACTCTTAGTTCTGTTCAGAAGTAACAGCAACTGGAGCTGGAAGTCTAGTTATGGAGATGGAGAGATGGAAGGAAGCAGAAAAAAGTGAGAGAGGACAAGGACACAAGCAGTGGGACTTTCTGGTCACATTGTCTTTCATGGGACCATCCTGCTGGCTCCTGGGGGACCACTGGGTATCTTCCAGGAGGCATCATTGAAGGAGCATGTTCGACCAAGAAGGCAGCTGCTGCTTAGAGGACATACACACAGAGGTGGGGAAACAAGGACAAGGGGCAGTTGCAAGAAGTGTGCATGATCAAATCACTGAGATGGTACCGCAAGTAAGAGAAGTATGATAAGTGAGAAAGGGACTGAGATGGCAGGAGGCTTGAGCAGAAATGCAAGCAGGGGCTCTTTTTCTCTTTGTATCTTGACTTCATTATGGAAAACTATGTCGCTTTCGGAGATGAGGACAGCATTGTTTGATGTGAAGAGGTTTGCTGCATGGTATTAAATAAATCCTCTTCCTGTTGTGTTATGAATTCTCAGGTGTTTTTTTGCCTGAGGTCATCCAAGTTCTTCTTGTGAACACCTGACTCCATTGCAACACACCAGGCTTTGCCTTCCTGTTTACTCCATCTTCACTCTGTCTCTGCTGTTTGAGACTTATTATTTCGTGGTTTGTGAATCTCATTATGTATCTTCTATTTCTTGGAGACATGCGTATTGTGGAAAGCAAAACTGCAAAGAAAATTTTTTTCAAGGGAGCCACCACAAGCCCCCAGGAACCCTTTAGTGTTTTGCACAGTGACTTTGTCTCCTACAAGAAGTCATCTCTCGGCTGCTCTTGCCATTACTTCTGTACAGAACTGAGTAGCCTCCAACCTGTGATAATAATAACAAGTCATAACTGAGACACGCAAAGGGGACAGGTGAAAGGAAGAAAATTGATTCCAGAATTGTCCTCTGTGAGGCTTCTGCTCTTCCCTTGAAAATATCTAGCACCCATGAAAACCGTTTAGTACACTAATCATAACATAGACCTGACAAGCGGGAAGAAGGGGACCACTGTGCTACCAGTAATGAATAGGATGCTACAGAACAGAAGACCTTGAATCTCAATGGGATTGTCAGGTTTGCTCATTTTCAGCTAGAGAGTTTTGAAGTTGGGCAGGAAAAAGCATCCAAAGCTTCCTTTGAGCTTTACAACAAGCCTGACAACCACAGCTGGCTACCGAGCTCATCCGAGGTCAAGAAATCAGAGAAAAGGGAGGAGGCTGGGTGAACTTTGGGGTAAACTTCGCAAGTGTTTCCTCCACACATACATAACCCACCATGATGCTGAATCATGGGGAGAAGAATCTTCTTTCTATGATTTTAATGATAATCACTGGATATGCATATGAAAATACAGGTGCACATTTGAAGCAGCATTGGTCTCATTTTCAATTTTACTTTGTGTTTGAGTTGAAATTTTTCGCTTTTTTCTGTTAGCTGTTTCTCCTCAGCCTAGCTCTGAAATACATGTTTTGGAAGGTTCTGTATGGGATGCCTATCTCAGCTTGAGCAGAACTCATTAACCTTCTGTGGCACTGAACTGAAAGGATTAATGAAAACCCCTCTTCTGGATTTGTAGTTATTTTGACCCTTCATTTTTATTTCTAATTTCCAATTTGAATTAATACTAATAAAACCCTTGGAACTCACCACCTGCCACCTAATTAATTAATGATAATTGTTCAGGAACTGGATTGCTCCATGGATTAGTTTTTAAATCACTGGTGAGCTTATTGGGAGTCGTGATCAGCAGGGTGCCTCTCCAAGCCACAGCTCCTGGAGACAAGCCATTACATGAGAGCCTTTGCTCTCCTTAAAAATAAAATAAAACAAAAATTAAGGTTTGAAATTCTCAGGTGGTAAGAGTAAGCTTGAAAGTCTGATACAGCCATGTGCTAATTCTCACAGTTCAGAAGAGGGACAAAAAGAGACCAGCATTGCTTCATAAGTCTCATTGTTTTTACAATTGTGATTCTTGGGTATTTGACTTCTGATTTTTGAGTTCCTCAAACTGGCACCCTCAAGATTTATTCAACATTTCGGTCAGGGTGCTCTTCCAAACTAGGCTGCTAATGTCCTTTGCAAAAGGACATTAGGCAAAGCAAAACGGAATAAGAGATCTCAGTCCAAGTCTTAACCACATGGTATCCATTTATACTTTTTAACCCAGGAACTTCAGGAGGGTTGTATTTGCGTGGCAAAGGCAGCAATTCTACCTATATACAGGATGGGGAAAAAAAAAGAGAAAAAAAAGAAAAGCAAGAAGAACACCTCTGGTACAAATTAGCTCATCTCCAAACCAAACTCAGGAGTGATAATTTGATTTGTGCCAGGCGAGAAACCTACTCTTGGCCCTCACTGCACTCAGTCCGACTCTTCTCCCTTGCACTGAGCAAAGAAATTCTATTACAAGGAGCGGTTATTAAACCTGATATTTCAAGAAAGCTGGCTTTTCCACCTAGTAATAGCACCTATATATTTTCAAAAGTGGCATACTTCAAGGTTAAACACTGACTATGATTTTACAAAAGCTTGTATTACGGTGGCAGCTTTGTGTGCAAACATTTGCAGTTGATTGCAGGAAATCTGAGTGTAGTGTCAAGGCTAAAGAAACAGGTACAAGTGATTTACACTTCAAAGATTTCCCAATAAACATCAATCCAAGCATCTTACTCTTGATTCCACTATAGCTTATGTAGGTGTAAACCAGGAGTAATTTTATTGAGGGCATGAACTGTGCAAGGCTAAAATGGCACAAAGCAAGCTCCCTACAGACATCTTTGCTTTAGCAGAAGCCTTACTGGGACTCTTCATGACTGGAAATAAACCATTTCGCTTAGTGGCTAACACTGAAACCTGTGCCAATGTGTTTGTATTTATTTGATGATGTCCCTTTAAACAACTGTGACTTTGTGGACTCTGACCATATGTATGATTGGGATAAGGATTTTTGAAACAGGCGTGAGAATACCAACTTCCTCTGTAGAAGAAGACCTGGGTGGGGAGAACATCCAGTGACCACTTAGTATTCTTGTTATTAATTTAAGCAAAAGCACTTGTCAGCTGAAGTGAAAACAGAATTGAATGGAAAATGTAAAATAAAATGTAAAACATTCTCTTAAAATGAAATAAACCTCTAAACTGTGGGGTCTGCCAGTCAATGGGTGTTTATTTTTAAGAGCTATCACGCCAAGATCCACAAGCTGCAAAGCATTAACTGAATATATAAATTTTGATTACTAACTGTTGCAGTGATTGCAATACCCAGGGCATGACAGTGGTGTAGGGGAAAGGGGAAGCAGACCCACACTGTGTTGAAGGGGATACTTCAGCTGTTCAAACAGTTCAGAGATCCCAGCACGGGGCGACTCTGCCTTCCCTTTCTCCAAGGGATTTGAGCGGATTACCAGCACGCAATTCATCTGCAGGCTGCTGCTCTTTATTGCCTAAGAAGTTGCCTTTCACTCTCTTGTGTGTATAGCACGTTTGTGGAGCAAGTCGGGAGTTCTTTGTGGTGACATTGATATTTCAGAGTAGGATATTATTATCTGACCTTGTCATTCAAGATTCAGGGAAAACATTTGAGTGTGAGGTTTTCTTCTTAAGATCAGAAGGACGGTCTTGGACAGTGTATGCATGATTTAGTCTTTCATTATTGGACTGGTAAGCACTGCCATTTTTGTTTGCAAATGCAATAATTGAGTGAGCCTGACATTTCTTTTAGGACGGTTCTTGAGAGACAACATTTGCAGGTGCCTCAGAAAAAGTCGGTGTGTGTGGGGAGATTTAGTATAATCAAAAAAATTTAACACATGCACAGACACACACCATTTACATCTAGAGACTATCTGTGATATTTACTGGATTGCAACTGTGCCTGAACGAAGGAGACAAAGAAATTCTGATTTTCCCTTCTTAATAGTACTAGTGCAACAAAATGGGAGTCTGGATGGCAGAGATAAATCTTGTTTCATTGCATAATTCAATCAATTTAACCCGATGGACAGTTCAGTTGATGAGCCTTCTGCTAGTTACCACAAGGGACTTGCTGTGTAAGTTAAAAATATTTTGGGAAGGTGTGAGCCATTATTTTTTTCTGAATTACACCTCGGTTATTTTGTCTGATTGTTTCAGAGACAGCTGATCAGCCAGTACTGTCTTGTGTGTCAGTGAAATATCTTTTCTTCTCTTTGAGGTACAACCTCATTGCTCATGATCCATGGCAAGGAGGGGTGTCAATCAAGAGGATGGACACAGCTTTGCAAACATCGTGATGATACTGCAGCTTCTTTTACCCCTCAAATTACCTGTGACATTTCATTTAAAAGCAAAGGTGCCATAAAAGAAGAAATCCCCGGCTACAGTAGTAGTGATAAATACGCAGGACAAGCCTTGCGACAGAAAGATTTTTAAAGTTAATCTTGGGGACGAGAGAGCTGTGGGCATGGTGCTCCTCTTGGAGGAGCGAGAGGAAGGGAGGGGAGGCTCTGGGGGACCTCTGGTCCTACCGGTGCTGGCTCTATGCCCCTTTGTGCTCCTGCCTCGAAGCGGAGCCCTCCTGCGGCACCGCCGGGGTTACACCTGCCCCTGCTTCTTGGTGCACCGCTATCAGAGTGGTGATCCCACTAGCGCTCCGAACCTAAGGAGACGCAGGGTCAGTTCATGAATAAAGGTCCTCCAAGCGGAGCTGTGGAGTTGAGGGCTGGTTGCAAGGATGATGCCATCTCAGGGAGGAAAAGATGCCTGAGGAGATGGCCGGAGATTGCTGTGGCACTGGTGCTGCCATCCGACAGGAGCGATAGCAAAATGAATCTGTGACTGGCCAAGTATCAAATTTCACTTTTTATTAATACTATACTTAACTCTGGTTATTTTCAAGCTGCAAGCTGATTAATCATACTCTCTTCTTATTTAAAATTTCACCTATGGTTTTCAAACAAAATTGTTATCCTTAGTTCTTCCTCTGAAAATGTGCCAGTGCATAATGCTGTTCGTACAGCAAATTGGCCGAGGCAGCTGCATTTTAATGCAAATGTAGCACTCTTACATGTATGTACAGACTGTCAGTCAGCGTGAGCTGGTGCAATCTGATTTACCTTCCCTGAGACTCTGGTCTCCAGCCATTATATTGGCTCCAAAGACTGCAGGCCACCAAGTTTTCTTTTCAAGCCCTTCATTAAAATTCACCTCTTCCCAGGTTCCTGCAGGTCCTGCTCCCTCCCCAGAGATACACTCACCGGTGAATGACACCGCTCTGTTACTGCTAAGTAGAATATAAACAAGACGGAGACTCATCCTGCCAACCAGGGCACTTCAGAGAGCTCTTGCTCCGATACACTCGCCAAGTCCTCCAGCCGGCCATTGGTAACCCCAACCTGTGGTGCTGCTTGTGTGGAAACAACACTATACTAGATATTGATAGATGCCTTCAGGACTTGAGGCTCTTCTTTTACTTCTCTGTGAAGCCAGTGACACTATTTCTGCTCTGTTAATTAAAAGTGTATATGCCACCGCACACGCAGGTTTGCTGCCGTTGCTCTGTTTGTAGTGCAAAGTCAGATTCGGGATTACCACAACATCTTCTGTACTGTTGATGCAGCAGAGCAAAACCTGCCTGTCCCCTTTATTGTAGAGTAGGGATTATAACATGTAGGGTTGAAGGCACTTTTTAAACATGAGGAAACACAGGACTGGAGCAAACACATGCCCTGTTACTGACTCCTCAGAAGGTCTTAAGAAAGTCATCTAATCTACATCTGTTCCTCCCCTCTGTACATATGGAGACTGCACCAGTTCTTTCCCTAAAGGGGAGCAGTGTGGGCTAATTAATGAATATCTGTAACGTGCTTTGAAGAGGAAACCTGCTACATCTTATAATTACCTGATACAAGCCAGATCCCAGGGGAGCACTCCAGATGGCTGGTGCTCCATCCTTCACCCCTGCTGCTGAGGCTGGTACGGGGAGTGATCCTGTGCTCCTCCAATGGAGCAAATGGGGAGCCTGTGGGGGATGCACGTGGTGTTTTCTTGGAAGTGAGATTTTATTTTTTTAAAATGAAAGAATAATTTTGTTACCTCTGCAAAACTAGATGTTTGAAGTCTGACTGTTTCCCTTTGATCTTCACTGCCTTGTTTTTTTCATTTGCAGCCAGACCACTGAGCTGAAAGGAGCACAGAAGAGGGGGCAGTTGGAAGGAAAGCTGAACAAGTGCTATCCCAATCCTGCTTTTCCCATTATGGATGTCTTTCGGAGAGGTGATTTCCTTAGCTGCCTTGTTGCAAAAAGCCCGCAAGGATTTCTGGGTACTTCACTTGCCTTTCTAACCTTAACAGCACTGATTGCTTGTTTTTTAAAATGGAATAAAAATCTGTTGGTGCAGAATGCATCATGTACAGTACAACAATATGTTGCCCTGAGCACATGGAGCCTGGCTCACGTTCCTTGCTAGTTTCCGTGTTATTTCTTCAGCCATGCCAAGACCTCTCACCACAACTGCCTTTGCTACAGCAATTTTTTTTTTTTGCCTTCACTTTAAATCCTGTCTCTTAGTGAGCTATCTATGTTGCCCAGAAGGAAAGGAACCAGGTTGCATAAAATTTGAGAGAGTGCATTCTGTGATCAATGTGTTTTGTAAGAAAGGTATTCAGATAACACAGGGATAAAAGTTGGGAAAGGGTTCTGAGAAGAGCCAAGGGGATGATTAGAGAAAACAGCCCCTCCGGGAGCTTAAGCTGTTTTGTTTCTCAAGAGAGGAGGTTACAGTTTGGCTTGAGCAGTCTGATCATGTCATTCATTTAATTTTCAGTCTCTGTAGTTCATTCGTCCACACAGGTGTCTATCTCTGAGCTGAACTGAACCACACTGAAGGAGGGCCTATTTCTCATCCTGACCATAAAGGTGGCTCAAGCAGATGCACACCTGTGGTCTAGTCCCCCTTCAGTCGGATGTTCAGTCCACAAGACTAAAAGAGTCAAGGACTGGGAGTTAAAGCTGGGTCTGGTTTATGCTGGAAATATTAAGCAGGTTTATTACAATGAGAGTAATTAAAAATCAGAATGATGTGAAAGGCGTATAGTGAATTCTGTTCCATTGTATATTGGAAAATCTAGGCAGGATGTTTATCTTTCAGCGGTGACAGTGAATCTGAAGAAGTCTTCTGGTTGGTGGTAAATAAGAGGCCAGCTTAGATTATTTGGATGGAGCTTTCAGGCCAAATGAATCCTTGTGCTGACAGTTCCTGTGAAAAGACATCAATCCTCAAAGTGAAACTCAGTAACCATCCAAATTTACATGGCTTCCCAACAAAACTGTGGGTCAGCAAACAGCAAATACTAGTAAGAAGTGATGCAGCAGTCTGGACTGTCTGAACGTGTTTGCAGAGAAAAGTGGATGGGACTGGGAAACTGTTTTCTTCAGTATTTCGGGAGCTGACATGAATTAGATTCTCATGCATGCTGGGAGACATGTCCTGCCCCAGCACCTTCAGGCTTGAGGGAATGCACTGGTATTTGTTGTCTCTCTGTGCTTTCCTCCTGCATGGCATCATGTATGCATGTGGGCTGAAACACAGAATTTGACTGAGGGAAATGTGCAATAATAGTTCAAATCATCAGAACTGCCAGAAATTCTGCCCACAGATCAGAGCCCTGATGAGTAGCAAAAGCAAAGATCAAACACAAGAAAAATTTCACTCTGGGTGTGAAACAAGAGAAAAGAGTGGGGTCCAGACACTGGAAATCACCAGAGAACGGCGGGGCAGCAATGATACCCTCCTTCCCTCTTGCATCAAACATGAGCTTGTCTCCTCTTTCAAGCTGAGAATTTGCATCTTGTCTCTGATCAGCCCTCAAAGACAGTCTCTCCTCCTGTTGCTGGTCAAGGTATTCAGCAAGCCCTTTTTTCCATGTTATTCTTTGCATTTTGGGAGGACTTCATGTAAACACGCACAAATACCTCATTATCCTCTGCTAGGGCTCTCATTATAGCTCCCCTTTGTGCAGCCTACAGAAAGGTTAGGCTGCCAGATTTGCAGAGGTCTTCCACCTCTCATACTGACCAGTGTTACCTCATTATTTGCTTGAGCTCACTTGGGCTTGACCCATTGTTTGCTGTCTTGGATAGCTTGGAAAAATGTCCACTCTCGATGTAAGAAGCTTTCAGAATACTGTATTGAATTATTTATTACCTACTGTGTGTGTACATGTATCTAAACATATACGTAAGTATTCATCTATGCATATACATATAGGTCTCTTTTGCTCATGGTATTGTGTAAACGGTCTTATCCTGAAGATGTGCAAAAAAAAAAAAGCCTGGTGCAAAACTGCTCCCTCATAAATCCCAGAGAAGCTCTCTGTTACCCTGAGTCCTGTCGTGCTATCACAGTGTACCATTTCAGCCTTCTCCTCCCAGACTGAATCTTTTCTCTGAACCCTCCCCTCCTTTCCATGGCTAAGTATGCTTCCAAATCAGGCTGTTAATTTGCACACTTCTTTCCTCACAGAACCTGCCTACCTGCCAAACATTATACCCAATATTTTAGCTTCTTTGGCTTTTATCGCCCTGTCTAACACCATCTGCTGTAGACAATTAACTTGTCTGCTTTAGTGTGCTCTTTGTGGGCCTCTTTGTCTTTTAATTTTATATTCACAGGCCACAATAATGCAAGCAGTATTGGATTGTAGCTATGCTGAATGCAGTTCCTTGTGGCTCCATCATCTTCCTTGACCTGGCAAGTGCTCTTGGCAGAAAAACATTCATTACTCAGCTGAGATGCAGAGAATGGGGAACCTCCATCTGAAGGCAGGGACTTTAGCTTTACTTTGTGAGTACAAAGCCTGTGCTTGAGGCTATACATAATGAAGAAGCGCCAGTGGCCCTCTTCATGAAGTGCCTAGGCCAGTGGTGGTTTTGACATTAATATTTTCCTTCTTCTTGCTTGCCACCAGTGGTCCGTAGCAGGGACACAAGGCTTCAGTTTCAGAAGCAAAGGGAAACATGTTCTGCAGTTGTCTGTTCTCATTACAGCCTTAAAGTTGGCAGAAGAAGAGATTAAGGCTGTGTCGGTTTCAGTTTTTGTTGCCGTCTTTGTCAAGAAAATGAGTTGTCACAAAATCTCAAGGCCTGGTCTCTTCTCATTAGGTGCTCTTCTCAGCCTGAGACTTAGGGGAGTTGTGATGAGAACAGACGTGGATGCAGAATGAGCACGTTCCCACCAGTGGCTACCCTAGTAGCAATCTGAGTATTTCCAATTCTTGACCCTGCTGGAGCTTAGAGATGTGTTTGTACTGAGTGGGAAAGGGGAGGCATCCATTCTGGGTTCAGTGGCCTCCAAATATTCCTTAGGGCAAGACATAAATGAATGATAAAAAAGCCATCAAGCAAAAAGAAAATGCCATGAATGAGTTGGGCGGGAGTGTTGATCTGCTCAAGGGTAGGAAGGCTCTGCAGAGGGACCTGGACAGACTGGATCGATGGGCTGAGGCCAACTGTATGAGGTTCAACAAGGCCAAGTGCCGGGTCCTGCACTTCAGCCACAACAACCCCAGGCAACGATACAGGCTTGGGGAAGAGTGGCTGGAAAGCTGCCCAGAGGAAAAGGACCTGGGGGTGCTGGTTGACAGCCGGCTGAACATGAGCCGGCAGTGTACCCAGGTGGCCAAGAAGGCCAACGGCATCCTGGCCTGTATCAGAAATAGTGTGGCCAGCAGGAGCAGGGAGGTGATCGTGCCCCTGTACTCGGCACTCACATCGGTGAGGCTGCACCTCGAATCCTGTGTTCAGTTCTGGGCCCCTCACTACAAGAAAGATATTGAGGTGCTGGAGCGTGTCCAGAGAAGGGCAACAAAGTTGGTGAAGGGCCTGGAGCACAAGTCTTATGAGGAGCGGCTGAGGCAACTGGGGTTGTTTAGCCTGGAGAAGAGGAGGCTGAGGGGAGACCTCATTGCGCTCTACAACTACCTGAAAGGAGGTTGTAGCAAGGTGGGTGTTGGTCTCTTCTGCCAAGTAACTAGCGATAGGACGAGAGGAAATGGCCTCAAGTTGCACCAAGGGAGGTTTAGGCTGGACATTAGGAGAAATTTCTTTACTGAAAGAGTGGTCAGGCCTTGGAACAGGCTGCCCAGGGAAGTGGTTGAGTCACCATCCCTGGAGGTATTTAAAAGATGTGTAGATGAGGCCCTTAGGGACATGGTGTAGTGGGCATGGTGGTGTTGGGTTGGTGGTTGGACTCGATGATCTTAGAGGTCTTTTCCAACCTTAATGATTCTATGATTCTATGAGTGTTCGTCTCATTTATATATAGACAATGCCTACCTGAGTGTTTGTGTGGACAGAGAAAACACATCCTTAAACAATTCCTTCAAAAATGCAGTGGCCAGATAACGTGAGGTTTTAGTCATCACTAACTGAAGATTGGAGTTGTGTCTGCAGTGTCAACACCTCCTGGTGCCAAAAGTAATTCTTAAAACTCTGAAACCCACCTCCATTTGGAAAAAGCAGGTATCTCTCCAACAGGAATTGTGTGGGGGAAATACTGTCAAAGTCCAGTGCCTGGAAACATCCAGCCCGAGCTCTCAGGACTTGCTATACCACCTTTCATGCATAAGATGTTGTGCCCCTTGACGCAGGACTGTAAATTAATTGCTTATAACATTGTCTGAGACTAAAAATTGGTCAGACAGTGGGATGGGACTGCACTGGAAATCTGTAAGCATGAAAGAAGTTGCCATGCATTTCTGAGATGTGTTTAGCTCTCAGCTGCCTTCATAGTAGCCCAGGGGTCCTTGCAGATGGAGCAATAATACGCCTTCAGTCATTCATTTTCAGTACTCTAATTGCAACAGTAACCTGATCTGTGGTCATAAACAAACCTTTTTAACTCCAGGTTTCTAAAGCCTTAATCTGAATGCATGCTGTAGCCTCACAGACCTCAATAATGACAGCTAGCATTGCAAATGCTTGCTCTTTTGAGATGGCAACACATAGATATCTGCATTAAGGTGTTAGCTCAGAACTGCATCCCATCTATCGTTAAAGCTTCTGTAAGGCCTGTAGTGTTTAATGCCTTAGCAAAGCCTCTATCTGAGCAATATAGAGACTGATCAATGCTCCAGCAAGACTAGCAACATGTTAGGAGACAGGAAGGGACCTACATTAATTTTCATTTTGCTAATGCTCTTTTGGCTACGTGCTGTTTTGACTTAGTGTCAAGGCTTTGGAAGTAAAAGGTTAAAACCAGCTAGTTTCTTGCTGGATCTTCAAGTCCAACAGGCTGAGGTATAGGGCATTTCATCCATCAAGGGATTTTTTTTAGTTAGTCCATATTGATCATCTGACCATTGATACATCTTAAGCAAATGTGGAGATTAGGTTTAAGGTTTACTTAAGGGCAGAGAACAATAGAAAGACGAAAATCCTCTTAATCTTTTAGCCTTTGCAAACATCATCCCTTGTTCTTGGTGCATGTTCTGAAAAAGATGCAACATGAAACTGGACTCCTCATTTTGTAGTTTCAAAAGCTCCAGTCCTTAGCCTAGGATTTGTAATTTTGGAATAAACACCAAAATTGCAAAGTACCACTTAGGCCCTTCAGATACAAGTGTTCATCCTAGTCCATTGGAATCAAGAAGATACATCAATAAGCCAAATTAATTGCCCTTTCATTTTCAAACTATAAACTTAGTTTCTACACTAACTATAGTCTTGGATATAACAGCAACGTTGGTATAGTCAGCTGAAATTCAGTAATCCTTAAGCTCTTGCTAACAATGGTCATTGTGTACCACAGGCTAACAAGCAGAAATCTGGAATCCCTCAAACCTTATTTTTCTATCCCCTTACGTGAGCACTGGCACCATTAGGAGCTGAAAGTGTGAAACAGGTGATACTAGCTGCTCTACAGTGTCTCACAATACATCAAATGTGTAATTAATCATGTTTGATGGATGACAGTAGGCACCACAGAAAATCTGACAATAACCTTTGTTTTTGGCTTTATTTACCCTTCTGTGTCCTCCTCCTCCAATCCCCCATCCTTAATTAAACTAAAAATGACACCTCGGTGGCTGATAGCTTCACTGAATATACTGACCTTGACATGAATTTTGAATGGAGAGAAGTAAAACAAATTTTATCCCCCAAAACAAGTACTCCAAAAAAATAGTTTTGAAAGACCTTTAGTCAAAGAGGTTAGCTGTGGAATTCAGCAAGTGAATAAAAATTTGCAATAGAAACATTACACGTTACTGTATGCATATGTATGGATATGTTCCAAGATGTTAAAAAACACTGAGAGGTAGTCTGCCCAGCAGGAAGAAACATTCCCCAGATTTCAACATGATCTCTGAGCTTAGCGATGGCTGAAAGTAAATGACCAGTGCCTTCTCTAAGTGTAAAATACTGGTCCTTGCTGGCAGCAATCCCTGCTTCGGGGAAGCGGGTTCTGAAAGTGCGAGGTGAAGCCTGAGCTACTCAAGCTTGCTTTTTGTGCACCTGCCATGGAGCTCATTCTTTGCTTGTGCTGTAACTACAGGTAGGTTACCTGTGCCCGTGCCAAAGGTAAACGTGGTGAACATTCTCGCTGACATCAGTCCTCCTTTTAGCTTAGCACACCATGAGATGTCCAATTAGCCATCATTTCCTCTTCTTTTTCAAAACCTTGTTTCAAAGTCCAAACTACAGTGTAGCCTAAAAAATTGAAATAGCTATTAGCTGCACCAAAATAAGTTGTTTTTTTTTTCTAATTTGTGCATACGTCCATGTCCCTGTTTTTAGCCTGGCTGAGATTTTGTAATCTATTAGTTTTGCAGGTGTATATTATGGGACTTTTGCTGACTTCTAGCTTCAAATGCCAGGGAGCAGCCTAGGGACTTAACATCCTGCCCCACAGAGTGAAGAACAACAGGTCCTTCCTATGATTTGAAACCAGGTCTGATGGTCCCAGGAGGGTGACCCAGTCTTTCTACTAATGCACCTTTGGTATGGGCAGGACTGCAGTCACGTATGAACACAAAGGGGAGCAGAAACGTTTCAAAGAGAAAGCCAGGAGTACTTCAGAGTCTCAGACTTCTTTTCATTTCCTTTGATTAACGTCTTCATTGCACTGAAGCAATCAATATGCCAGTTTGGGGGGAAAAGAAGGACAATTTTCTCTTCAAAAAGACTGAAATGAGTGATGACAAGTTCAGACTGATTGATCCAACAGAAGAAACTTCCATCTTCCTCTAAATGTCGTCTTGCTTCATTGAGAACAAAGTGATATGCATGCACATAATTAATAAAGTTAATAGAATTTAGTGCCATTCTTAATATTAGAAACAACTTATTTATAGAGGTGACATTCTATTCCTCATGTTCCTTCTAATGCAGGTACACAACTGATGTACCTGATTTTATAGTGTTAACAAACGATTAACAGCCAGTGCAGTCATACAGTAACATAGTTATAAACATTTATGTGGAATGTTATAGATATAAACTGCCATGAAAAGGTAGTGAACCAATAGCTGGAGCGTAGATTGCACACACACACACGTACACAAAGACAAAATGAAAATGAAAAGAGTTGGGAATTATATTGCTTTTCCAAATGGAATTAATGTTAGTGTGCATGTGTTATTACTTATAAAATGTAAATGATGATGTTGACAATGTAAAGCTCCTATCCTAGAACTACGTGTGTTTTTTCTGAATTTAAAAAAATCCACAGAGCACCAGCAGCTCCTGTAGAGCCACTTGTAAGGACTCGCGCTTTACAGCCTTCCTAATTAGACTGGCATATGGCCACAGAGCTAATCCTCCTGAAGAGCCCTACTCCAGCCTCAGCCAGCTTTTTTGGCCAACTCCCACTGGAAAATTGGAGTCCTCCAACAAAACAAGAAAGGTAACATCCAAGCTGTGGATTAACTCAGCTGGGACTAGAAGCACATCTGAGAGACAGAGACTCTTTCACGAAGTGCCTTGCTAACTGCTCAACTTCCCTCGGGGTGAGGTTGCTTAAATTTCGTCACTTCTGTTAAAAAGTACCTTGACAGAGTGATCTCAAGAGAGATCTCCCAGGAAACCATGGCCCAAACCGAGAGACTTAAGAATTAAAAAAGCTGCATCATAAATTTCCCCAGGCCCAGGCAGGTCTTGGACAGCTCCTGGCCAGTGACAGAACACCCACGCCCCAGAGGAACATCAGTTCCTGCTGAGCAGAGACCATGGAGCGCTCCATCATCTAGCACCAAATCCAAGCAGCTTCTCTCCAAGGTCTCTACTCCCTCTCTCTGCTCTGCTGGATGCGACGTATTTAAAGCCAGCTCTAGAGAGGAGGAGGGGGAGCTGACTTCAACCATGCAAATCAGGCTGATTTATATTCTGATGCAATCAGCCACAATCATGAAATCCACTTAGCTGGGTGAGGACTCCAGCTACTTTGTTCAATTACGCAATTATCATATTCCATTTAATCCCCAAATCAATTCTTGTATTTAGAATTATTTAAGATGCTTCAGCAATTATACCCAATTAGGTTCTATCAGTAAAGTAAATAAATGATGTGATGTGCCAATCAGATGGCAGCAATGGCAGCTGGAAGGAAATGGAGGAAAAGGAGCTCCTAAGTCTTCTGCTTCAGGCGAGGACGCAAATGATTGTTTGGGTGTTACAAAGCCATTTGTTATGGTGTTGGTGAGATGAAAACCACACAAGGCCAAATCTGTTGTTAACCATTCAATCATTTCAGGGCTGTGCCACCTCAAACAACCAAAAAGGTCTTTTTGTTGGATCGCTTGGCTGTTTCATTTCCCTGCTTAATGTTTATCTGAAGAGATAAAACAGAGGAGGCAAGAGTCTGATTTTCCCATGATCAGGAACCTCCGTCCTGCCTGGAGAGGGAGGGTTCAGACTGGTTTCAGAAGAATGGGGGCAAGCAAAACTAGGCTGTCTTAGTACGAGTGAAGAAACCTCCAGTGGCAGCAGAGGGTCCCAGTCCCTGCAGGAACACTGTGCAGGAGGTGTATGACAGCATCCCCCCCCAGCCTTGTGCAATCTTCATTTCCCACAGCCAGACTGGGCTGTTTCAGTCTCTCCTGATTCACTCCTGACTCCACTGAGCCTGCAGTTGTGTACAGCCTGCCACCATTGTGAACATGCTTTGCTATAGGAAAAGCCATCAATTTTGAAAATATCAGCTCTGCTTTTTGGCCATTTTATTTAATACTTGTAGCTTTTACTTTACATCAGCTTGGATATCTGGCTTTCAGGCAGAGCAAATGATTTATTTAACGCCATCCCACACTGCCTTGCAGAGCAACAGGTTTTAAAACAGGGACCTGTAATGCCAAAGCACAGCTTTCTACAGCTTGAGCTGAAGAGCAATTCCTTCAGCTGGTAGCAGAAGCAGACTATTATATCCCGTGCAGTTTAAAAGAAACATGACATGGCATACAAAGCTATGACATTTCTATTAAAAAGAAGCTTTATTTAAAAACGAAGGCTATTTTATCATCTGTCCCTGCCATTGCACTGAAAAATGGTAGACCGAAATGACCAGACAGCATCTTTCTCAGCTGCTGAGCACAAATACCATGCAAACATACTCACCTACAGAGCTGCTGTGAGGGGATTACTGGAGAACACCACGTAATTACTAGCTGCAGTAATTGCAGTACCATGTTAGATTTGGCAGAGCCATTACAGCGGTGGGTTTAAAAGTCACTATGAGGTAGCCTTTGCTCCTAGGCAGAGATTGTAAAGTGTCAGCCTTGTACCCGGGGTCTGGGGCATTAACCCCTGTCGTGGTTTAACCTGGCAGGCAGCCAAATACCACGCAGCCGCTCACTCACTCCCCCCGCCCCCCCAGTGGGACGGGGAGAGAATCGGAAGGGTAAGAGTGAGAAAAACTCGTGGGTTAAGATAAAGACAGTTTAATAGAACAGAAAAGAGAGAATAATGATAATAAATAATGATAGAATATACAAAATGAGTGATGTACAATGCAATTGCTCACCACCCGCGCTGACCGATAACCAAGTAGCGATCGGCCCTTCCTGGATCACGCCTACCCTTCATATACTGAGCATGACGTCACATGGTATGGAATACCCCATTGGCCAGCTGGGCTGGCTGTCCTGATTATGTTCCCTCCCATCTTGTGTACCTAGCTCAGTCAGTAGGCACGGGAGCTGTCCTTGGACTAGGAGGGCACTTAGCAACAACTGAAAACATCAGTGTGTTATCAACATTCTTCTCATACTAAATCCAAAACACAGCACTAGGAAGAAATTTAACCCTATCCCAGCCGAAACCAGGACAGTATCCACCCCTTATTCCATACCATTTACGTTATGCTTAGGTCTCACATTTTTCGATACCTTTCAATTAATCACCACTATCTTTTTTATATATATACATATATAATACATATACATACATTATACATATAATACATATACATACATATATACACATAAATATATATAAATGTCCATTGAGTTCTTTTAGTCCACAACTTTGGGCTCTATCTGTCATAACAGTCTTTCAGGGCCAGAAAGATGGTGTGTGGTGTTGGGCTGTTGCATCCTGAAGCCAGTTCTCATTTCGGTACTGCTGCGCTCGTCCAGTTCTATCATCGTTGCACTTTGCTCGGTTTCATCGGAGTTAGTTCATTCTTCATTAATCTGGGTGATTTTCACTGCTATACCATTGATAGCAACCATAGAAATAATGATATACAATATCATATAACAATTGACATCATAAAATTCAGTTCATTGGCTATTTTCACCCAAAATCAAATCCCCTTGAGGTACACACCGGACTTGCCCATCCTTTCGCATCACCCACCAAGTGCACCCAGGTCCTTGAGCAAAAGCAATCCCATGGATGGGTTTTCCCTTGCCAGAGGCAGGAGTAACCCAGACTGTCTTCCCCAACATATTTCTTATATGCACGACAGGGACTTTATCTCCATCTACAGTACGTAAAAGTCTTGATTGGGCAGGGCCAGCTCGATTAACAGACCCCCTAGTGTTGACTAACCAGGTGGCTTTTGCTAAATGTGTATCCCAATGCTTGAATGTCCCACCACCCATTGCCCTCAGCGTTGTCTTTAACAGCCCGTTGTATCGTTCGATTTTCCCGGAGGCTGGTGCGTGGTAGGGGATGTGATAGACCCACTCAATGCCATGCTCTTTGGCCCAGGTGTCTATGAGGGTGTTTCGGAAATGAGTCCCGTTGTCTGACTCAATTCTTTCTGGGGTGCCATGTCGCCATAGGACTTGCTTTTCAAGACCCAGGATGGTGTTCCGGGCAGTGGCATGAGGCACAGGGTATGTTTCTAGCCAGCCGGTGGTTGCTTCCACCATGGTGAGCACATAGCGTTTGCCGTGGCGGGTTTGTGGGAGTGTGATATAATCAATCTGCCAGGCCTCCCCATATTTGTATTTCAACCATCGTCCCCCATACCAAAGAGGCTTTACTCGCTTGGCTTGTTTGATTGCAGCGCACGTTTCACATTCATGGATAACCTGTGCAATAGCGTCCATGGTTAAGTCCACCCCTCGATCACGAGCCCATCTATATGTTGCATCTCTTCCTTGATGGCCTGAGGCATCATGGGCCCACCGAGCTATAAATAATTCACCCTTATGTTGCCAGTCCAGATCCACCTGAGCCACTTCAATCTTAGCAGCCCGGTCCACCTGCTGGTTGTTTTGATGTTCTTCACTGGCCCGACTCTTGGGCACGTGAGCATCTACATGACGTACTTTTACAACCAGGTTCTCTACTCGGGCAGCAATATCTTGCCACAACGCAGCAGCCCAGATGGGTTTACCTCTGCGCTGCCAGTTGTTCTGCTTCCACTGCTGCAACCACCCCCACAGGGCATTTGCCACCATCCATGAGTCAGTATAGAGATAGAGTACTGGCCATTTTTCTCGTTCAGCAATGTCCAAGGCCAGCTGGATGGCTTTCACCTCTGCAAACTGGCTCGATTCACCTTCTCCTTCAGCAGTTTCTGCAACTTGGCGTATAGGACTCCATACAGCAGCTTTCCACCTCCGATGCTTTCCCACAAGGCGACAGGACCCATCAGTGAACAGGGCATATTGCTTCTCATTTTCTGGTAGTTTATTATACAGTGGGGCTTCTTCAGCACGTATCACCTCCTCCTCTGGGGATATTCCAAAATCTTTGCCTTCTGGCCAGTTCGTGATCACCTCCAAGATTCCTGGGCGACTGGGGTTTCCTATTCGGGCCCGTTGTGTGATCAGTGCGACCCACTTACTCCACGTAGCATCAGTTGCATGATGTGTAGAGGGGACGCTCCCTTTGAACATCCAGCCCAGTACCGGCAGTCGGGGTGCCAGGAGGAGCTGTGCTTCAGTACCAACCACTTCCGAAGCAGCTCGAATCCCTTCATATGCTGCCAATATCTCCTTCTCAGTTGGAGTGTAGCGGGCCTCGGATCCTCTGTATCCCCGACTCCAGAACCCTAAGGGTCGACCTCGAGTCTCCCCTGGTGCTTTCTGCCAGAGGCTCCAGGTAGGACCATTCTCCCCGGCTGCGGTGTAGAGCACATTCTTCACATCTTGTCCTGCCCGGACTGGCCCAAGGGCTACTGCGTGAACTATCTCCTGTTTAATTTGTTCAAAGGCTTGTCGTTGCTCAGGGCCCCATTTGAAGTCGTTCTTCTTCCTGGTCACTTGATAGAGAGGGCTTACGATCTGACTGTAATTTGGAATATGCATTCTCCAAAAGCCCACAACGCCTAAGAAAGCTTGTGTTTCCCTTTTGCTAGTCGGTGGGGACATGGCTGTTATTTTGTTGATCACATCCATTGGGATCTGACGACGTCCATCTTGCCATTTTATTCCTAAAAACTGGATCTCCTGTGCAGGTCCCTTGACCTTACTTTGTTTTATGGCAAAACCAGCTTTCAGAAGGATTTGAATTATTCTCTCCCCTTTCTCAAAAACTTCTTCTGCTGTGTTGCCCCACACGATGATGTCATCAATGTATTGCAGGTGTTCTGGAGCCTCACCCTGTTCCAGTGCGGTGTGGATCAGTCCATGGCAAATGGTAGGGCTGTGTTTCCACCCCTGGGGCAGTCGGTTCCAGGTGTACTGGACGCCCCTCCAAGTGAAAGCAAACTGTGGCCTGCACTCTGCAGCCAAAGGGATGGAGAAGAAGGCATTAGCAATGTCAATTGTGGCGTACCACTTGGCTGCCTTTGACTCCAGTTCGTACTGAAGTTCTAGCATGTCCGGCACGGCAGCACTCAGTGGCGGTGTGACTTCGTTCAGGCCACGGTAGTCTACTGTTAGTCTCCACTCTCCATTAGACTTTCGCACTGGCCATATGGGACTGTTGAAGGGTGAGCGAGTCTTGCTGATCACTCCTTGGCTCTCCAGTCGACGAATCAGCTCATGGATGGGGATCAGGGAATCTCGGTTGGTGCGGTATTGTCGCCGATGCACTGTTGTGGTAGCGATTGGTACTTGTTGTTCTTCAACCCTCAACAACCCCACAACAGAAGGGTCCTCTGAGAGACCAGGCAAGGTGGACAGCTGTTTAATTTCCTCCGTCTCCAGGGCAGCTATACCAAAAGCCCACCGATACCCTTTTGGGTCCTTAAAATACCCTCTCCTGAGGTAGTCTATGCCAAGGATGCACGGAGCCTCTGGGCCAGTCACAATGGGGTGCTTCTGCCACTCGTTCCCGGTCAGGCTCACTTCGACTTCCAATACAGTTAACTCTTGGGATCCCCCTGTCACTCCAGAAATACAGATGGGTTCTGCCCCTTTATAGCTTGATGGCATCAGGGTACACTGCGCACCGGTGTCTACGAGAGCCTTATACTCCTGTGGCTCTGATGTGCCAGGCCATCGAATCCACACAGTCCAGTAAACCCGGTTGTCCCTTTCCTCCACCTGGCCGGAGGCAGGGCCCCTCTAGTTCTGGTCATAGTATCCGCTTCTCACTTCTTGCAAACGTGAGTCAAGAATTCCTTCATTACAGTCCAAAGTAAGATCAGCCCTTCTACTCTGTCTGGGGAACTGTTCACTGGAAACTGGACCGTCGTGAGACAGGGTTTTCCTGAAAACTGGAGCAGCATTTTTCCTTAACACACTTTGGTCAGATCTATCGTTATCTCAACCCTTCGTGCCCCACGTTGGGCGCCAAAAAGGACTGTCGTGGTTTAACCTGGCAGGCAGCCAAATACCACGCAGCCGCTCACTCACTCCCCCCGCCCCCCCAGTGGGACGGGGAGAGAATCGGAAGGGTAAGAGTGAGAAAAACTCGTGGGTTAAGATAAAGACAGTTTAATAGAACAGAAAAGGGAGAATAATGATAATAAATAATGATAGAATATACAAAATGAGTGATGTACAATGCAATTGCTCACCACCCGCGCTGACCGATAACCAAGTAGCGATCGGCCCTTCCTGGATCACGCCTACCCTTCATATACTGAGCATGACGTCACATGGTATGGAATACCCCATTGGCCAGCTGGGCTGGCTGTCCTGATTATGTTCCCTCCCATCTTGTGTACCTAGCTCAGTCAGTAGGCACGGGAGCTGTCCTTGGACTAGGAGGGCACTTAGCAACAACTGAAAACATCAGTGTGTTATCAACATTCTTCTCATACTAAATCCAAAACACAGCACTAGGAAGAAATTTAACCCTATCCCAGCCGAAACCAGGACAACCCCACAGCACCCACATGCACTGTCTGGCAGTTGGTGCTGGGCTTTTTCTCAGCACTGCTTGGCCAAGGATGGGCGTTGGGAGAAGAGGCTGCCTGGAGCCCTTTCTGATCAGTCCCATGTACACAAAAATGCACTTGCTCTTTTTTGGTGCCTGGAAAAAAGCAAAAGAAACCTGCAATTCTTTTCATTTAAGCTGGTATAGGTCAGGAATGACTCACTGGGCTCAGCAGGGCAAGTGATATCAGCAATCAACTTCTTTGTACACTGCCCAGAGCATGTAATTAAATAGCTAATGGTTAGCAGGCAATTGCATTTAATCTGTGTTCCCGTAATTTGAAGTGTTATTGTGGGGGAGATTGTCTTTTGCTCTCAGCCTTTCAATTTGTCTTCCTGTTGGACGTTGAGAAACATGTCCTGAAGCAAATGCTCTGCTTGCAGCTGAGTGGGCTTCCTGGCCATGCTGTCCACCGGCTCCCACCAGAGCTCCTGCACAGCCCATGGTGCACAGCCAGATCCTTGCCAGCAGCCGGGTGCAAAGATTTGCTCCTGGAAGTTCAAACCCAGATGGAGGTTCCTTCAGCTCCTGCATTTAGTGGAGGAGCTGGACTTACAAGAAGGTATATTTTTCCCAGGCCTTTGGAGCAATCTCCAAATTTCCTCTGACTGAGCTGGCAAAGAATGGGGTTGGAGCCAAGAAAACAAAGGGGTCAGGCCACTTAAGGGCAGGAAGGTGTCTTGTCCTTAGAAGTTGGTCCTCTGCAATCTGACTCGTGACAGGACAGGGGCTAAGTATGTTGCCTGTCCAATTTTTTTGGCTTTTGTTGAGCATTAACACAACAACATGGGGCAAAACAGAGATTTGCTAAATGAGAGATTTTTCAAAAGAAAATGTGAACTCATCAAGAGACAAACAGGAAAGAGGAGTCAGGAAGAAATTAAGGAAGCTTTTCAAAGGCCACTGAGGGAGTCATAACGTTGCAATCAAGATACCCCTGGAGAAACGCTGAACTCCTACCCTGTTTCCGGGCCACAGGGAAAATCTTCTGTACAGTGGCACCCTGTCAGCCATTCAGCTAGTTCCTGCATACATCTGACTGTGGTACAGCAGACCACCAAGCCACTGAACAATGGTAATCTGCCACTACATTTTCGCATCATGGATTTTGGGAAACAAACAGTCAAGTTTTGGGGCAGGACATTTATTTACAGAGCTCCATGTCTCCTAAAGTGAGCAGCTGAAGTTGGAAGAACTTTGTGATTTTCTGGTCATGGAGGATGCTGAACATTATGGATGATGTGCTGAGAAATATATTATGCACTCATCTACGTCCTGCGGATGATGCTGCAGTCACTCTGGCATAGTTATTAAGAACCAGCCCAAATGATATTAATAGAAGTAAAACATTACTGCTTAATGATACTGTGCCATTAAAAAAGCATCAATAATGGCAGAATGGCATTACATATATAGATAAGCCATTGAGTGTCAACAAACTAATGAGTTATATTTATATCCCTGTACAATAATGTTTATCGATGTGGTTGTGGAAAACGAGGCAGACTGTATGTTTTATGGGCAGGCCTAATATCAGAACTAATTGGAGTTTGTGAGCCAGAACATCTCCCTCCATTAAATATGTCTGCTGCAGAAATGAGATGCTTTCGATGGCTTTGCTCTGAGGTTGTGTGTGGGAAAGTGCTTTAAAGAAAGAAATGCAGAAATGACTGAGAAGTCAAAATTTAACCCATTTTCCCCATGCATGTTCTTTCTCCATTTTGCATTACTTTGTCCTTCTGAAACAAAGATTGAGTTAGATGCTTCTTATTTTTTGTGTGACCTCAGCTACACCACCTCACCTTTCTTCTTCCCTGTCTGCAAACTGTTGTGAAGACCACTCCTGAAATGAATATACGACTCAGACCTATGGACTTTAGGACTTTGTAAAAGCAGTTAGCCAGGAAGACTGGCAGTGAAGCACGTTGCAGAAGATGTCATCTCAGATACTCAGCAGCATCCTGAGCTAGACACACCGTTTCCATCCAGAAATCCTTTCCCAGTTTGTTAGGCCTTGGTGCCTCAGTGGAAAGAGGGTTGTTGGCACCAGGAAGGATTTTGTGTGCAACACGAATGTGAGTAATTTACAAATGCCTCAGAGATGTGTGTGGGTGACCAGGGCTTGAAAAAAAGCTAGGCAGTTCGTAACTAGCCACTGCTGGATTTGAAACGCTCTCACCTTAGGCCCATTCATTTTTTAATTAAAAACTCATTGGATGAATGCATGAACAGCACTGGGGAAGGGTCTGGCACTTGGGACACCTCTTTGGTAGGGAAGTGTCTCAGAAACAGGCTGCGGAGTCTGGCTGCCTCCCCCCCTCGGTGAGAGCGGAGGAGGACCCTGGCAAGGACAGGGACCGAGCAAGGGGGAGGTGAGGTTCTGCAGCTCTTAGGCTGAGCGAGGAGAACTAGAAGTGAATTTTCTCATGAGGCTTTGATCCAAAACTTGGCCGCTGTTACCACCATCTCCTCCTCCCCTGTTTTTCACAGTGGCTGCTGTGCTTTGTGGAGGTGCCCATCGTAACTGAAGGCGGGAGAGGAGGACACCTGATGGATTGGGGCCCTTGGGGGATGTAAACAGATATTTGGTGCCTGTTAGCCCTGGACAGGGCACGTCAGAGAACCCCTGCAATTAGGCCACTAGGAAGCTCTGGTCATCCAAAATGAGTGTGCTGATTGATTTTAAGCGTTGGAAAGAATGTTGTCTGTGTTGCTCTCTGAGCCTTGAATGCCAAATGTCCACCCAAACTGGGTTGTAGGCCAGATGATCTTGCCCTGAGGTAATCTATCATAATCTGAAGTCACTCAATGGCTGTGATTTATACGAAATGATAACCTCACTCCATCCAGAGGCATGTGTTTCCATGATAAGAGGTGACCTTGTGTCTTATTCTCGATAGACAGATGTAACATAAACGGACAGACTGTTTGCAATGCCTGTTGCCTCTGGATGGAAACCAGGGCAAAGGCTCTGGAAATTAGGGCACTGAAGCAAACTCGTCTCCATTGTGGTGCTCTACCTCTGCAGGAGCTGGTGGGGCATCCATGCGCTGTTCTTCTTGCCGTGCCTGTTCTGGGGCATGTGGAAATATTGGTCAGGCTTCTCCATGGTCGCTGGCTTTGCAGTAGTAGATCGAGTGACTTCAAGGCAGAAAGGAAACCCAGCCCTTCTGACTCCTAATATCATCAGGCCCATGCTCAATTGATTTTATAATGTAAAGTAAAATGGCACCTGCAGTTGCGGTCAGATTTAATGAAAAGCCTGGGAGAATCTAGCTGTAAAAGGTTCCTGATGGTAATATCCGAACTGCTTAACTGCTCAGCTTACTCATCCCCTGGTGTGCCGGAGCAGCATCACCCTCTGAGGGGAGATGGAAACCCCTCAGCTGTTTTTGCGCATTGCTCTCCAGGCAGCTCACATTGTTCTCCTGTCACTAGTAGAGAAGGCTGTAGCTGGCAGGTATGTGCTCCCTCTGAAAGGCTTAAGATATATGAATGCTGTGTTAATGTCTGACCTTTATCTCTGTAATGATGGGGACATTTATTACAGCTTCCTTCACCCTCCACACATTTCTATAAAAAATAATGGGGCCCCGCACTGGTGCATCTAGTTCTTCCTTGTATCAGAGAAGTGATTAACGCAACAAGGTAGCTAATTAAACATTTTGTCAGTGTGGCATTCAGAAATAATTGAGATTTCTAATGATAGTGCCATGATAAATGAAGGAGTTAATGTATTCTGATAGCACCTAGACAATGCGGATAAAAAGATCAACCTGCATCTAGGCTCCTCTTCTGAGCATCCCTTTTTCCCCTCCCTGAATTCCTGTTGCTCCTCCAGACAGAGCAGATCATGGAGCTGAAGAAGCTGAGATCTGCCCCAGCTGGGTATCTCAGTAGAGAGAACTTCAAGATAGTAGATGTCTGGTTATGGTCCTACTGAGCTCCCAGTGGATCCTGCCCCCAGGAAGAGGTTTGGCCCCATTGTACTTGCAGCCTCCAGAACCCCTCTTCAAAACCATTTCTCTGTATCAGAGTGCGTGGGGCAGGCAGAAGCATGGTAAAAGCAAGAGAAGAAGAGACACAGATACAGACACATACATGCATGCACAAGCACAGCTCACCCACGCAGCCAGCTAGATGGGAGGAAAGAGAATCGCCATCTGGCTGGAGCAATATGAGACTTTTATTGTTTTCCTCTGCTGCTGACAAGCTAAAAATAAAAACCCAACCGTGGGAGGGAAAGGATATCTGATGAACTTTAAGGGGACAGAGTCTGCTCTGCTTTGTGCTGGTGTAAATACTGGCTTGGCCTGAATGAGCCACCCTGCAGATGCACCTGGGCACAACTTACTGCAGAATTTGGCCCTGGAAGGCTGTAGCAAACCAGATTTTGCTGCAGCTGTGGGGTAATTTTGTAAAAAAAGTATGTTAATTAAAGCCTGAATGGCATTTTTATTAAGAGTCTGTGAGTAAATGTGGTACTTTATCTCCCTCCTGGTGTGCACATGAATTTAATGCTTGCAGAGTGTGTTGGCAGAGATGGAGGCTGAATTCTGTTTATTCATGATGTTCCAATACCACCCTCACCGCCGCTGCTGTCCCTCTAATGAGCCCCATCAGCATCCCGGGACAAAGACATTTACCCACAGAATGGGCTTGGCCTTGTGAAGTCAATAGGATGATAATTGTGCCTGCTCCATCCTTCCTCCTCTTTGCCTCCCAGACACTCTAATTCTAGATTTCAAAAACATTTCCAGCCCAACACTTTGTTGAATTCAAGCCTATCCCAAGAAAAATAGTGGTTTTGACAAATCAGTGTTTTCCAATGAAAATCTGATTGCACTGAAACATTTCCAGACCAGCTGTAGTGAGGATACATTCATTAATATATGCCTTTGAGCCTGCTTTGTTTCAGGTGTCATAGGAAGATAAATGCTCTAAAGTTTCTCCCGCTTCAGGTGATGTGCTCCTTTACAATTCCAGCAGAGCTGCGTAGGAATTGAGACAAAATGTGATTGTGGAGATCCAGGCAGGAGCTCAGTAGCTGGAGGAGGCTGATAGTCACTGTTACTCTTGGTCAAACACATGCTGGAATTGCTGCTGCTTCCAGTGGCACCGGGTGTGGGGACTGCAGGCTGTGAAGGGATGGTGCATCCTGCTTTGAGCAGGGATGGTTCTGTCTCTCCATGCCTTTATCTGCCAGAGGTGAGTGCAGCTGCTACTGTGATAGCTGGCAGCTGCTGTGAACCGAAAAATGTTGCAGGTTGACACTTATTTCTGCAGGTTTTCCTAGTAAAGATGAAGGTAATGGGCAAGGATTGGCTCTCCCTTTGGTCTTCAGGAATCCCCAGAGATCAATGCAAGCTTGTATAAAAGATAAGATCATGGGTGAGAATTCACCCTTCGCCTCCCTTACACTTATTTCTAAAGATATTGTGCTTATTGCATGTTGTTGCTAATTCTTTGCATTTCAGATGGACAGAAGAACAGCAGAAAAATAAATAGAAAAAGAGCTGCCAGGTGCGAACTCTTAGCATTTAAGCATAGCAGTATTCACTGCTTGCCGGTGTTTGTTGTATTTCACCCACACGACTAGCACACAGCACTGCACAGTCGAATGCAGCATCTCAACAGAAGGTTTCCACCAAGCCTTGGACTCTACGCCTAGCTGAAGGCTTGACCCTGAGTGATCAGGAGGAAGCAGTGTTTGCAAGGTGTCAGGTGAAGGGCTTTATTGAAGAAAATGCCTTAACAGAAGCAACATGAAGACTCCCATTGTAAGCTTCATGGCAGGAAGTACTGAAAATGTACAGTAAAACTAAAGGCCAGCACTTATTGAAGCAACAAAAGCCTATACTTTTGTTCCGCAGTACGTAACAGACCCATGGAATTAACTGCCACGGGATAGATAGGCAATAGGGTTCAAAGGATGGGTAGAGCCATTTGTGAAAAACAGTCTATTTGCCAGAGGTAGGCTGTTTATTAATTATTTTTCAATGAGCAACTTCTGTCCTTATCTGGAGCTTCACTGCAGCAGATGCTATACTGATGCACGGAAAAAGTCAGTCTCAGCTCTGAGGTATTAAAAACCTACACACAAATTCAAAGAAGGGATAGGAGTATTGGTAACCAAACATCACTGTAGTTTCACCTTTTCTGTATTTTTGTTTGTGCTTTTTTTTAAAGCAAAAAGGGGCTTGGAAAGAGAATAGGCAAATAACATATCCAATGGGTATTCAGAAATTAGGAAGTAGGGGAAGGACATTACTTTTCCTTTGAAGTTTCAGGTGGTGGTTGCTAGAAACTGGGCAAAAGGAACTGTTGTCCGATAGAGAAATTCTTCTGTTTCTGTTGATAGAAACTACAACATAGGCAAAAACTGGAGAAACTGGCCAGAAAAGGTCGTATTCATCAAACTGTGTTTTATTTCCAATGCTGACTAATCAGACATTATGAGACCATCCCTCTGTAATCATGAGACTGCGTTTAAAAAATCAGGAGGCTTTGAAATGATAAATGTTCGCTTGATTTGTTTTCAGTTGTTTAATCCTTTAGGGTTCACGCCCTGAAGGATTTTACTCACACTCTGAGTAAAATCTTGGTGCAGCCGACCCAGCCTTCCTTTGCAGCCCCCACCATATCAATGCCCTGTGTGGGGAATGGCTGTGCCGCAGCCTCAGGAGAGAGTCAGTCCCACCGGCGCTGGGAGAGCACCAACCGTTGCTCCATTTCCAGTTGCTGCTGAGAGGAACCCTTTTTGGAGCCGAGGAAGGCAAAGCTGTTCACCCATCCATTTTTAGACTTCAGAGCTAGCCACAGCCCACCGCGGGGATACTGTCCATCAGAGTATGTCTCACAAAGGCTATCTGTTCAACGCAAGCTGAGAACAGACACTTGTAAGGGGTAGTTCTTCAGGTTGTCTGATTTCATTGCAAGCAGAGATAACACTGGAGTGAGTAGGGAGCATGAGAGTTGAAACCTGAGGAAGGTGCAGAGGGGAGCCAAGGCAGCTCATCTCTGCCTGGGACAGAAATGAGTCCCCAACATTGACATCTGACTGCTGCGTGCCATCCATTTGAGTGTCCCAGCAGAGCTGAATTTTCCTCTCACAGCGAGGCGGTCTCAGCAGAAAATTGCCAGATGCTGAGACAATTTGAAGAAATGGGAAGAAGTGGGCTATTTACTGGCCTGGAGATGCTTTTATTTTCAACTGCTATAATTTTCAGATGTCTCAATGAATTTAGGTCAAAGAGTCTGCTATGCAGCTTAGTCCAGACAACATCAGGCTGTAGAAAACACTTGTTGGGTAGCATCAAGGTAAGGGTGATGGCATTTACGGTATTTCTGCTGCCCAATATCTTGTGTGCAGTCCCTCTCCAAGGCAGGATGAAATGTGACAAAGCATGGCCAAATGTGACCAGTCACAGCCCAAGCTCTGTGCTCTGGCTGCTAGCGAGCTTCTGAATTGGCCATCACTGCTTTGTTTGCTTCCAGTGGGCATGGAGAGACAGAGTTTAATTCCTCCTGCATTCATGAGCTAACATAGAAGGAGCTAAACAGCAGTGGAAATAACATAGAGAGGAAAAATTTGGTGATCTTATAAATGGGGACATCATGGTTAGTTTTAGAGCTTGGATATAGAGGAATTTAGAAGTTGGCATTAAGACTGGGAATTTACACAAGAGGCTTGTCAGCAGAGACAAAATCACTGGCTGCTGTCATGCCTGGTGGATGGTAAGGTCTCTCTGTCTTCCCCCTGCCTGGGAGAACACTCAGCTAGAGGCTCTTCCTTCCCTTAGAGGGAGCTCCAGTATCAGGTTCCTCTCATCTCCTAAGAGGACAATTCATCTGAATAAGCACGTATGAATCTAGCAGCTGCCTTTCCCCTGACCTGAGCCTCTCTGCTACCACCTTTTCTTTCCTGGAGTCCCCATCTATATCTCTGCCTTGAAATCCCCTTATTACAAAAACTTTTCCTGTGATTCTCCTGTCTCAAGCTAAACCAAGGCTCTTAGGACTCACACATGCCTCAGGCAATCATCCGGGGTCTTATCTCAGCTGGCTTTGAGAACCTCTTGGTGAGGACCAAGCACAGTGGATCTGGCTTGGAGCAGCATAGGCTTAAACATGAACCTTGAAGGCACATGCTAGCTTGGCATAAAGGCCCCTTAAACGTGGACACACATGTGTGGGCACACACATCCAATCACATACACATGTGTTTTTTAATCCTGACAAATATTTTAGTCTTTTTGTCTGAAAAACACTGTCTTAGGCAAAAAAAAAACCCACCACCAACCAAAAAACCCCAAACCCAAACAAAAAAGCCCAGCTATTTTTCATATAGAAAAAGTGCTGCACCAGAAACCTAATTTGTGTCAGAAGACTAATCCAATGGGAATTTTTTGAGCAGCTCAGAGAAGCTTCCTGGCTTTTTACTGATCTTTGAGTGATCAGATCCCTACCTCTAATTCTTTCCTTTATGCTATTTTTGGCTGTTATATATTGTCGTTAAAGCACAATGGATATTGAAGATTAGCTTCTTGTGTCTGTAGTTCAAACTTCAGGTAGAGCTTTTCTCTTCTTTCAGATGTAATGAATATTCACAGCTGTGTCAAATACTGTCCAGGTGTTCACCTATAAATATTCACAAATCATTGTTGTGTGTGAGCATAAATCTGCATTATCTAAGCATGAATGTAAAATTGTCCAGATAGATCATGAATATTCATTGCCGAAATAGACTCTGAATTGCCCTTAAACTGTCTCACTTTTTAGCAGCTTGATCTAATGTTTCTTTCACAATGAGTCCACAGCTTTACAAGTGACTGGTCAGAGTGGAGGCAACAAAATTTATCATCATGCACAGTGGTTACTCATGATGTTCTGATCAACGTATGAGGCAAGCACAAAGTCATTCTGTATTTTCTTTCTCAGTGTGTAAAATGAGTGGAAACATGGTGCCATCAACCTCCACTCCAAATTCCATATTGTATGTTTTCACCCTTGATTTTCTCTAGGCTCAACTTGCATCCTTCCTGACTTCCTTTATAAGTCAGGGCAAGATTGTCTTTCTCCCAGAACCACAGATGCAGTGTATGTGGGGCTGTGTCACTTTGCATTGCTCTAAAAGACCATCTCTGGTGCCAAGCAATGAAGAATTAACCCAGAAAGTCTAGAAGAAGTGTAAGGTCCTGCTTGTATCTAGAGCTGTTGTGGAAACCAGGAGGAACTGGCTTATTCCCAGACTGCTTGAAGGCTATTCGGTGTCATTGGAAAATCACCAGGGGCAACGTTTTTCTGCTCCACTCAAGACCCCTGTCTCACCTGGTAAACATCTTCTATCAGATACCCACACAATGAGGCAGGATTTTTAGGAAGATAATATCTTGTATCAGACCATTTGATAGAATTGGAAAAATCAGTCAAACTTTTGAGCTTTTAGAGATCTACAGTGCCCTAAAAGTACTTGTGTTCTTTTTTTCCAGAAAAGAAGATGAGGATGTCTAGATCACGTGTAAGTATCTACCATGTTTAACCTGTAAATGTCTAACTTTAAAGGAAGTACTCCTACTCTCTGTGCCTCTGTTGCCTTTCGGTGAAGTGGGTAGTGTTCATTGTCCTTTCCCATGAGCTGAGGAGGAATACGCTATGGCATGAGGTGCTCAGAGATGGAAATAGCAAGCATGAGAAGAAGACGCTTATTGATACTGTAGATAAATTGATAGAACAACCAAAACTGCCAGGCACTCTGGATCAGAGCTTGGCTCCATAAAACTAGTGTGAACTTGACTCACTGACCCAAAATCCTGGTCAGGCTTGGACCTACATGCATCTTCTGCACGGCCCTCTCTCCCAAGGTGGTGTTAGGTGAAAAACAGTATGAAAGCCCAGTGCAATGAAAGTAGTGCTCCATGCACAGAATTGGGGTAAAATGCTCCTTTCTGCTTTGTGAGCCTTGCAGGGCTGCTGTACTGCTTTTTGTCTCTGTCTTTGAGAATCCAGGAAGGTGACAGGCATAGGAGCAGGGGAGGTGAGATGGTACATTTTTGCACTTATGTTCTCAGTGCCCAGCAGTAAGTACTAGTGACTTCATTGAAGAAATAATGCGGGAAGTCCCTGCTCCATTGCAGTTCAATTGAAACTCAGAACATTCTGGTTCTCTCCGACTCAGATATATCCAGCCTAGCCAACCCTTGCATTTCCTTCATCACTCCTGCTTTATTTCCTCTGTGAAATGCTCTCTGGGTAGTGCGGGGCAGGAATCGCCAGCCAACACAGTGGTCAGGCTGGGTGCGCTCTGCCCGAATTCTTCTAGCGCCCATTTGCGGTGCGAGTGAAAGGACAATTGTGCCACACCAGTCAGGATACTGTAAAAGCTAGCAGTTGCTACCTAAAAACACAAAGATGTCAGGAAACAAGCTGCCAGTGTTTGCTTTGATGATACAATCCTTCTAACATGCTTTTTCCTTGCTTGTGGTTTTCTGATAGAGGAACTGGGTGCAGTGAAAATTCTCTGAGGTTGATCAATAAGTGCAATGTTATTATCAGTAATAATATTGATAATATTATTTCAGAGGAGCATTGTCCTGCTGCTGGAGGAGATATGATTTACACGGGAAATAAGAGTCCTTGACCTAGAGATAAATTTAACTTAATTGCTAATGCCATTTGTTCTGTTTGTTGTTGCAGAAAGCCAGGGTGCTGTATTTTTCTAGTTCACCTTTTTGTTTTAAGGAAGTGTAACTGGGATTTGACAGAAAGCAGGATGCAAAGCAGTTAAAATCCCTACATGTTTGGTCAGATGCTTGTTTTCAAGATCTGTGTCTTTTGCTGCAGCCCAAATGACTTGTTCAAATTCTTTCCAGTTTTCACTTACAACAGTGCCTGTGCTTTTTGCTAGTGATTTGCCGAAGACAAAAAATCATAAAAGCTCGGACAGAGGAGAGACATGGGCCTCATCGAAGAGAGGGGAGATATTGCTTGACAGTAAACAGCACCACATTGTGCAGCACCTTTGACTGACAAGAGAACAGAGAGCGGCCTAAAATCCCTTTAGGGGAGGAGATGATGGTCAGGGAGAAAAAGGAAGAATGGTCTTAAGAGCTTCCCAGAGCCAAAGCAGAGATGAACAGTTTACCAACTCACGCCTGCAGGATGGTGACATGCTGAGTCACTTTTTTAAAGAGGGAATTCTAAAAAAATAGAATAAAGACTTAAAAAATGTTGTGCCTCTTCTTCAGGAAAAAGCTAACAAACTAAACCCCACAGGAACAAGGGTGATTCTGACAGGATCCTGCCCATACCCCCCGGGGGGCATTAGCTGTGGAGGCTTGGGTGTACAGCAGCAGGATGGAAAAGATTGCATTCGTGTTAGGAATTGCAATCTGTTCTCAAGAGCCATACAAGACTTAACTCAGGTGTGAAGAAGGTCATAATTGCACCTCTCTGAGACTCACATGATCTGAACAATGTAGATGCTAAGAAAAATATCATTACTTTTAATAATGTTTCATATCCTAAAGCTGCTACCTCACAGGTCACTTCAACCATCTCAGGGTACTCATGGCTACACTATAGCATATGATAACTCAGGCTGGCAGTTGAGAAATTCTGCATGTCCCCAGTAGGGCCTGTGGAAACTACTGGGGGATAGCAGGACTGGCTGCAAAACTGACTATGGTGTGTAAACTGAACACCAAAAACATGGCAGCACCACAACTTTGCAAAGCCAGGACTCATTAAAAGAACAATTTTATTTCCTGAATGCCAACACAGAAGCAACTATTCAGCATAGGCTGAAAAAGAGGAGTGTCTATATGACTAAGCCAGAGCACATAATGGTTGAGCTGTACCTTTTCTACCTTACTGCACAAAAACTCCACAGAAAATGTTGTTCTCCTCAGCTGTGCTCAAATCAGGGACTCCCAGACTTTCCTTTCTATATCTAAACCTACAGGATGCTTGGGAATCATCAGAGACTCACTAGTCCTATTGCCACAATCTTGTAGTGATGACAGCAACTGCTATCAAGAGGCAAAGGGGGATGCTGCTTCTGAACATACTTGTAAAAGCCTGCACGTGATCAGATGCTGTTGCTTTTGGAGAATGCATGCACATCTCCTTTGGCCCGTTTCATTTGCAGCGCTCTGTTCTTTTCTTTTTCCAGTGGTTCCCCTTGAGGGAGTGAGGTAGCCGGTAATGTCATGGCCCTAACATGAGTCTCTGCCCCTGGGAGAAAATCCAAGTCTTTGAGTGTGTTGGTTGCTCCAGAGTCAGAGCATGCCACATAACATCCATGTTTCCAGAGCATTACACTGAATATGGCTTTTGACCCTCTTTTCATGAATAAATACTTTCCTCTCCATGTGTCCAAGTCTATGAAGCTGTGAAAATGGATGTGGGTGGCCTTACTGCACAACAGGCTGCGACGGAAATGACCCATTTAACCATTAATCTAGAAAGCATAAGAAACCTCAAAGACTGTTGAACTACATACGTAGTGATGGCGATTACCCCGCTCTTTCCCTAGGAACAAATATTTACAACTTCAGAAGGTGCTGAATACCACCAGCAAATGTTTCCACTGAAGAAGTTGATGAGAAGTTGATGAGAAGTTGAACACTGATTTAACTGGGAACAGGATGTGGCCTGCTGTTGGCTGAGGATGCTCAAGATGGTACTTTTACAAAGATAAACTGTCATGAGAAGACTTTAAATAGTTTGTATTCTTTGATGTTTTTGGATGAGAACAGCAGCTTGAGGTTTTTCAGGCTTCTGTGTGCAGGGGGTAGACCTTGTGTTCTCACCTTGCAAATAGTTGGATTGTAATTTGGACATTGTTTCTGTGTTCAAACCAATGGAGAGCTGAGGATGAAGCGTGACATTGACAATGTCCTTCTAACGTTTTGATTGGCAGGTCTCTATTTCCTGCCACTCACAATATCCAGAGAGGAAGCTATCTCATTAATAACAAAGAAAGAAAAAAATGAAGGCCATTGCCTTGTGTTGTCTGAGTGCAAGTTATAAGACTTTGCTGACACCTGCAAGGTGGAATAAACACCTGCATTTCAATCACTGGAAGGAGAAGTCCATGTATATGCTCGTCGAGGTTCAGAATTCAAATGGTCTGTGTAGGTTTATTAAAAAACTAACAAGTCAGCCTAGGACAGACAAGCAAATACAGCCATCCAGTTGTGCTCTCCCCCAGGGAAAGAGTGATCAATGACATGCGTGTTAGGGGCTACCAGGCTCTACGGGCTACCGAAGCAGGGGTAGCCTACCGAAGAAGGGAGCATCAGGCAGAGCATCCTGTAGTTGGCAGGTAATAAAGGGTAGGTTTATGCTGCAGTAGAGTGCACGTATGTGGCTTGAACTGGACAGCGTGGGTACCTAAAAGGAGCAGAGCCCTGCCCTGTAACTTGCTCAGAGGAGGAGATGCATCTCAGCTCTCCCAAAGGAGTGTGAGCACTCGAGGTATTGTACTATGGTGTAGGGCACTCTCGTGGTTTAACCTGGCAGGCAGCCAAATACCACGCAGCCGCTCGTTCACTCTCTCACCCGCCAGTGGGACGGGGAGAGAATCGGAAGAGTAAGAGTGAGAAAAACTCATGGGTTGAGATAAAGACAGTTTAACAGAACAGAAAAGGGAAAATAATAATAATAATGATAGAATATACAAAAAGAATGGTGCACAGTGCAATTGCTCACCACCTGTGCTGACCGATAACCAAGTAGCGATCGCTGCTTCCTAGAACACGCCTGCCATTCATGTACCAAACATGACGCCACATGGTATGGAATACCCCATTGGCCATCTGGGCCAGCTGTCCTGGCTGTGCTCCCTCCTAATGCTTCGCTTTTCTTTTTTTTTTTTCTTTTAAGCTGAATGTCTTTGACTGGCAAGGTACTTAACAACAACGGAAAACATCAGTGTGTTATCAACATTCTTCTCATACCAAATCCAAAACACAGCACTAGGAAGAAATTTAACTCTGTCCCAGCTGAAACCAGGGCAGGCACGTTGCTGGGGACTGTCTGAAAACAGCGGGGCCAGGGCGCTCTGGGGATGTGCAAAGGAAGAGGAGAGAAACCACCGGAGGAAAAAACCTACTTCAGATACACCAGCGGTATAGTGCTTCCTGCTTGCCTGCCAGGGGCGATGGCAAATCCAGGTGCCCTTTGACAACTTCCAAAGCAGCACGCAGCACATAACAATGGAGAGAGAAATGAAAGCCCCTCGAACAAAAACTGAGGAACATGGAAATGAAAACTGAAGGGAGAAGTGAGGAAGAATTGCTGAATAACCCTTTGGAGCTGGTACATTCAGACGCGTGTTGTAGTTCTGGGTGGCGAGCTACAGGCATGGATACCTGTATTGGGACATGCAATGCTTTAATTAAGTTGCCCATTTTTATTATGGTGCCCCAAATAATATCCTCCTTGCTCAAGTTTGCAGTGGCACAGTGGCACTTCTCTATTCTTCAGACCAAAGCAGATTCAGCTTGCTGGTTGGTTTTGTTTTTTTTTTTTTAAAGTACCAAGCTCTATTTTTTCTTTAGGGAAAAATAAAATAAAAACCCTTATCTATTCTATGATTAGAATTCAGGCTAATCTTCCTTGGACTGCTGTTTCTCCCCCTTTGTAAATATATATAAGAATTATTAAGGAAGAAGCTAGAAGGCAGAGGGGTTTTGTTGCTGCTTTTTCCTAGTGCTGCTTTGCTCAATGGACTTTAGAAAAATTTCTTCAGTCACCATTCCTTCCCTCAGTATTCCCCTTCATCTCTAAGAAACGCAATGCTTAAGACAATATCTCAGAAAGATTTCCAGGACGGAAGACAGCAGCATGAAAAGCTTGGAAAAATAGCCCCTTTCTCCACAGTATGAGCAATAGCAGTTTAAACCTCCTCCTCCCCGCCTCACTGATGGGCCCTTTCCCTGATGCAGACAAATCACCTCAAAAAATTGTCTGTTGTGCCCATTCAGTTCTTGTTCTGCATACGGTTTCTGAACTGCTTTCAACATCTTTTTAATGGTTTTGTCCACACCATGTCCAGACTAAAGGGGTCAAAGTGTGTTGTTATCTGTTAAATGGAGCGCCTCAGAGCAAAGCTAGTTTCGAGCTTCTATAAAGTTTTGGGTAGCAGTGGTGTGAGCAGTAGATCACTGGAGCTGGACACGCCTGCTGTGTTGCTAGCCCCTTCACAAGCCCGTAACTGCGCGCCTTTGCTTCCAGTTGGTTTAGGTGGTGGTGTCCTCTGGGAGGGAACGAATTCTTTCTGGGAGTGTGGTAGGATGCTCAGAGCTTGGAGCTTTTGGCATGGCTGTGATGTCCATCGCTAGCTGCATTGTGTCCCACAAGCTGGTGGTCTATTACATGGGCACACACTTGTTTCAAGCCAGATCAGCTCCTTCCTTGTACTGTTCTGAACCTTTTTAAGCTTTTTTTTTTTTTTTGGTTATAGAGCGTAGTGTGAGCCATGATGAGTTCTCAGGTTCTTCTGCTTTCGTACTGCTTTACCTTCCATAATAAAGTTCCTGCTCTCTTCACAGTCCCTGTTTCTCTTGCTGAACCACAAGAGGAAGCTGCAGGCAGTGCCACAGAGTAGGGGTAAATAATAACTTGCAAATTAATCCCAAAGCAAGGTGACTTCAGTTACAACAATCTTCCACTCTCTTTTCTTCCTTAATGCATAATGAAAGAGATCCACACCCCACTGGAAATGCAGGCTACTTTTTGAAGGCACTAATACTATTTCATGGCATCCTTATCTTGACAGCTTAAAGGAAAGACCTGAAAAGGTAGCTGTTGTATTACGTAGTATGCTTTGCACAGCAGCATGGGTTCATTCTCTGTTTCCCCTGGTTTTGCTTGTAAAAGAATTTATCTTCTCTTAAATAAACGCCAAAGATTAAGCTAAACAAACACCGCTCTCTGACCTTGCTCTCTGGCTCTCTGCAAGCCCCATGGTCCCAGTGGGTGGGTCCATCCCAGATCTTAAGACCATCTGAGCCTTGCATGCTGTATGGACTATATGATCCCCTGGGCTTGAATACATTGGGGTACTTAATATGAAACCTGCTGTCTGCAGGTCAGCTCTGCGGCAGGAGGGCAGGCAGGATACACAGCCATATTAGTGACTGTCCTCACCGAGTGGCCGCTAACGAGTGTCCTTACCGAGTGGAGAGAATGGCTCTTTCTTGGAGGTGAAAACAGTTATTTGGGTGAGAGCAGCCAGAATGAGAGTCCCCCCAGGGATGTATCCTACTGTATAGCTGAACTATATACAGTGTCAAACCATTTTTAGCAGCTTGCTTTTATAAGGACAAGAGAGCTGCAACTATATCAACATCTAAAGATGCAGCGGCGTTTTACGTAGTCTGCTTTTACTACTACCCCTTGTCACAGTATAATAGATGCACTTGCTGGAGAAAACTGAGAAAATTAACAAGGTTGCATCCATTAATAAGATGTAAACTGGGGAGTGCCATTGGTTTAAAAAGCTTAATGTCAGCTCAAAACAGCCAAGTATCTGGCCCCAAATCTGCCACTGCTGCGTCAGTTCTCCAGGCTCTATAGGCAAACCTGCAAGAGGGCAAGCACCTCTTGAACTTGCAGATCACAGTTACTGGGCATTGGAGGGATCTCAGACAATTACAATAAAAGTGTTCATAAGATGAAACACAAAATTCATGAGCCCCTTCTGAAAATTTTGGCTTGGAAAATGTGCATACATGGTTGGGTGGCCTGAGGTATCTCTTACTTCTCCACTAACAAAGACGGATGGGTCTGGAGGGAGGGCTGTGTTTGCTGGTGGTGATGAGAGCAGAGAAAAGCCTGGAGTATTTCCGAGATCACCTCAGTGCTCCCCCTAGGCCAGCTTGGTGCAGAGTCTTCAGCAAATGGAGAATTATGCAGTGTGCTGGGAAAGGCACAGGCACCCTCTGAAGTCTAATCCAGCTGGTGTGAGATACCCTCTGGGCTTCCCTGCTTTCACCTTCACCTGCAGAGACAGCCCACGCCCTCTGTTTTATCTCCTCAGGAGAAGTGCCTCTCAGCATCCCATCCTCTTTCCTGTGCCGTTTTTACAGCAGAGTTGAGCTGGAATAGCTGGGGGAACAGGCCATTTTCTCCATCTTCATCACCTATCTTTAGTGCCCAAAAGATGTCATGGTGGTGTTAGTCCACTCACCTGCTCCACTTGCTTTAGGAAAGTGACTTTTGATGTACCAAGTAAATAAAGACCCAGCCACTTTTTTTTCTACATTCATAAGGTGTAATTCTTATCTTGTCACTTCCTGGGGTCCCATGGAGCACTACAGCCACAGCATCACATTCTCCCATGAATCCACCTTCCCCTTGTGACTGCAGCTGTTTCTGTGCTAATTACCCTGCCTAGCTCCGTTGGTTGAGTGCTTCTGTTATTAAATAAACACTGCTGTTGTATCAGCCTCTGGTGAATTTCTGGAAGCGCTATACGAACACTGGGAGCATCCTGCTGCCTCTACCTCTTGTGGGATAGATGTGGGAGTAGGATTTGGTGTGTGTATGTTTTTATAATAACACATTCATATTTTTACAATCACTTCTGTAAGTGAAGGTTTTCTTTTTCTTTTTTTTTTTTTTCTTTTTCATTTCCGTTGGACATCTGTTCTTTGTTGCTGTTCAAACCTTTCTTATTTCCTAAGGGTCTGTATTTTCTGTGTTAATGTTGCTCAGCAGGAGAGCATATTAGGGACTCTTTCCCCCTATGTAGGAGGGCTAAAAAGCAAAATATATATTCTGTGTTTCTATAGAATAAAGAATGTCTCTGAAAAATGATGGGCTTCTATCATCATGTAAGTGGAGATGTATGCAGAAAAAGACTTCCAAACCCAACTCCTAATGATTTCTACTCCCAGTTTGTGCAGGCTCAACTCTGAAGGGCCTTGCTACCTCCTTTTCCCTTGAGAGTGTGAAATGCTCTAGGCTTCATCTGGCAGTGTTTGAATTTGGCTTTGCTAGTTAATCTTCCAAACACAGGGAACTGGGCTCAACCTCTGCAAATTGAACCAGCATCTGATAATTTAACCCAGACTGTTTTACACATCGTTGCCAACGACGATCAACCTGCCTCTGGAATTTAGTGGATCGCTCCAGAGTTATTGTGTGGTACAGCTGGTTGAATAATGAGAAAACTGGTATTACTCTGTCCTCCTGAATGAGATTCATGGCTATTTGCGGAGGCACTGCAACTGCAATTATTCCCCAATATCCCACTGGCTGCTGGGAATTTATGAAAATGTCTGCAAATTGTAAATGTTTCAAGAATACATTCTGGAAATGAGTTATTTGTTATTTGTCATTCACTGGTCTCCTGGTTGGAGGTATATCTCACATATAAGTTTCAGTCACTGAGTCCAAGAACAAAAATTATGCCATGTGACTATTCGCACCTCATGAGTGACTGGGAATGAAAGTGAGCCATTTGTGAACAAATTACATTTTGGAGATTATTTATCTGTACTAACTGGCAAGATTTATAAACAGAAGTTGAATTGTGCACGTTTGGAGCAAGTCAGTACTTTTCCCTGATGCTTTCTTCTTCTGTCCAAGAATCTCATTTTCCATTAAGATACATGATATATAAACACATAAAATTTTAGTCTCTTGCCTGTGCCATTGGGAGAAAAATCTTCAAAATATGAGCAGGATATAACCAATACAGTAATGTCTTCCTTAACCCACAAATAACCCAGTCCCTGCAAGATGCATGAACTGCCTCATTCATCTCAGCTGAACCTCGTATCTGAAACTTAATGAGCTTGAGAATGATAATGACTGAAATATTAGCATTACTATTTCAATGTTTATTAAAGCCTGCAGAAAAGGTATGCATGGGAGATGGCCACATTTGAAAGACTAGCAAAACCTGGAGCAAGCAGCAATTTACAAGTAGGATCAGCCTGCAAGACGAGTGAAGCTTGGGAATGTTTCCTTCACTTGATTTTCCTATCTTCACTCCCTGCTTATGAATATTGAATGATTGACTAGTTTATGAATGATTCATCAACGCAAGCACACAGACAAAGCAAAATTGGGAAAATGTTTGCTTTCATGGATTTTGTTTAACCACTGTTTTTCTTGAGACAGAACAGAACTCAAGGTGCATGGAGAGATTGGCAGCGAGGTGCAGGTGCTGCAAGTCCCACGGAAAGTTTCATTTTGAATATTATTTCTCCTTCCATGAGTAGCTAGTGGCGACTTTTGTGCCCTGAAGGACAGATCATGCAAGGAGATAGATCTCACGCAGCAGGACTCTGAACCTGTTATCCTCCTTAGAGAGCTTTGCAGAGTAGCACTACAAGGGGTGTCGGTTTGCTCATGCATTTTCATTGCAATGCAGTTGTATCACAGCTCTGTCTTAATAATCTCACTCTTTACTTTCAGAAAAAGGTAAAGGTGCCACAGGAGATGTTGAGGGCAAGAAGAGCCTCCCATGAACTCTGGGCTGGGATAAAACAAGCCCTTTAATGCTGGTGTATTCTTTCAGTCAGGTCTTGCAGAAACTACATCAGGCTGTAAGATGGAAAGTCTCTCCATCTGTCCATGCAGTCCAATTCTAGCCCGCAGCAGTGCTCCAGCAGTACTGGGGATGAGGGGGGGATAAATGGGGGTCAGGACATAGAATCATAGAATCATTAAAGTTGGAAAAGACCTCTAAGATCATCGTGTCCAACCGTCAACCCAACACCACCATGCCCACTACACCATGTCCCTAAGGGCCTCATCTACACGTCTTTTAAATACTTCCAGGGATGGTGACTCAACCACTTCCCTGGGCAGCCTGTTCCAAGGCCTGACCACTCTTTCAGTAAAGAAATTTCTCCTAATGTCCAATCTAAACCTCCCTTGGCGCAACTTGAGGCCATTTCCTCTCGTCTTATCTCTAGTTACTTGGGAGAAGAGACCAACACCCACCTCACTACAACCTCCTTTCAGGAAGTTGTAGAGCGCGATGAGGTCTCCCCTCAGCCTCCTCTTCTCCAGGCTAAACAACCCCAGTTGCCTCAGCCGCTCCTCATAAGACTTGTGCTCCAGGCCCTTCACCAGCTTCGTTGCCCTTCTCTGGACACGCTCCAGCACCTCCATGTCCTTCTTGTAGTGAGGGGCCCAAAACTGAACACAGGATTCGAGGTGCGGCCTCACCAGTGCCCGAGTACAGGGGCACGATCACCTCCCTGCTCCTGCTGGCCACACTATTTCTGATACAGGCCAGGATGCCGTTGGCCTTCTTGGCCACCTGGGCACACTGCCGGCTCATGTTCAGCCGGCTGTCAACCAGCACCCCCCAGGTCCTTTTCCTCTGGGCAGCTTTCCAGCCACTCTTCCCCAAGCCTGTAGCGTTGCCTGGGGTTGTTGTGGCTGAAGTGCAGGACCCGGCACTTGGCCTTGTTGAACCTCATACAGTTGGCCTCAGCCCATCGATCCAGCCTGGCCAGGTCCCTCTGCAGACCCTTCCTACCCTTGAGCAGATCAACACTCCCGCCCAACTTGGTGTCGTCTGCAAACTTACTGAGGGAGCACTCGATCCCTCGTCCAGATTGTTGATAAAGACATTGAGCAGGACCGGCCCCAGTACTGAGCCCTGGGGAACACCGCTCGTGACCGGCCGCCAACTGGATTTAACTCCATTGACCACAACTCTCTGGGCTCGGCCGTCCAGCCAGTTTTTTACCCAGCGAAAGAGTAAATGTCCTACATTCACAGCTGAGCAGAGGTGTAGCTAGAAATAAGGCAAACATCTCATGCATCTTCTCTTCTAACTTATGAGACAGAGTCCAGTGCTGGGGATGTATCCGCCACAAGGGTTCATGCAAAACGGAGTGCTCCCCTTGCACACGAGTGGTGTGTGAGACTGTGGCATGGGAGAGTGGCCACAGCGGTGAGGCAGAGGGCAACACATAGCCTCAGCTGCTAGGGAAAGTGAGGCAGGAGCCCGCTGTTAGAGGGCTGTGGTTTGTGCATAGCACTTTGCAGCTGCAATAATGCGGCTGGGGCTGGGAGGTGGCAGAGCTGTGTCTGAATACCGCTGCTGGTGGACAGGAGCTGTTATATCTGTTCCTGTCTCCACTAGCTTAATGTCTCTTCCTTCCGCAACCCATCTGTACGATGAGGGTAATGATAGTTACCCACCTTTTGGGAAGAGAGAGGAACAAGACTATGTGAAGAGTAAGCAAAGGAGTAGTCAGTCCAAATAGCAGGGAGCACCTTATGAAGAAATCTATTAGTGTAGAAGTGAAGCAAAGAAGATACTGAAATCAGACGCTTGGAGCATATAAGGTCAGTCAGAGGAAAACTGGGAAATGCTGGAACAAAGAACTTACAAAAAAGAGGAACATCCTTTCAGGAGACAAAATGAAGAAGTGGATAAAAACTGGTAAGGCTTTTCTGTCTTTAAAGTCTTTGATTGCATAGATGGGTGACTGTTTACCCTACTGTTGCTGGCTCCATTTCAGTGATGGTCACAACACTTCTATATGTAGCTGGGAAAAAAAATAATAATAGAACCATCTGGAAGTAATGAGTCAAGGATAATGTAAGATGACAGTAATTAATTCTTTGAAATAAAATTCCACAGGAGGGGCAAAGAAAACAGGCAGAGGAAGAGTTGGGAATTATGCCAGCAAGGAAGGCCAAGGGACAATTTTGGGAGCGTACAGGCTTCAAATCCTTTGGAAATCCATTCACACACTTAGGGGAGGACCAAAGCTGGTCTGAAATTTCCTGGTATAACATTTGGGTATATAGGTTAAGTTGCCTGTGTTGCCTGGAAAGCATCACTTAAGTATAGATATCTGCCATGTTTATCATCTTCCAACAACAGTGTTTGTTTGGTTGGTTTATAAAAGAAGGTTTTGTGGATAGAGCAGCAGAGCACATTCTGGAAAATGCTACACTGACAAATAGCCTAGCTCCCTGGTCCTGATCTCCTGATTGTTCATGTTGTTTGTCCCTAAATCAGTCTGATATCCAGCCTATTCAGACATCTTAAACTTAATTTGATTTTAAAAATTGTAACACATCTTTTTAATACAATGTTTTTTGGTGATTGTCTTTTAGGTGACAGTCTAGAGCTGCTAGAATCTCTCTTAGCAGCCAGGTATAGAGGCGATGAGCAAATCCAGTGAAGCATAGTCTCAGACTTTTCAGGATTTTGAGTTTTTTCAGGATCACTACCCACGTGTTCTGCTGATCTTTAAGTTAAAAGTCTTCCTCTATGGCCTGAGAATGGACAAAGGGTTCAGGGATTTCCATCCCTTTTAGTGATGGCTTAATTTGCCATACCTGAATGGGACCGATCCTGCAGGCTCAGGGTTTACCATCTGTGGTGATGGTCTGCAGGTGCAACAACCTAAGGTCTTACTTCTCCATGGAAGAGGCCAATGTGCACCTGTACACACTGAGGTCCAAACTCCTCCTGAAACTGGAAGAGCTCAAGGCAGCAGTTACAACAACCCTTACTCTGGATTGTCAGGAATGCTTGGGTACAAGCCTTTATCAGCCTCAATATGCAGACCCCTGTAATTTGGACTAAAGGAGTCTCTCCAAGGGCTGGCAGCAGCAGTATGCTGTGATTTGCAATGCGGATCAGTTGCCAAAGGATGAAATAATACACACTTTACAAGCTATTTATTTCTGGCCTTCTGAAATCAAGCCTCAGAGCTCACCTGTTTTTGTTTTAGAAGAGTAACAGGAGGTTGTAGAAAAAAAGATGGATGCTAGAAACAGAAAGAAAGATACCTAGGCTGTGTGTGTGCTGTGCAGTATGGGAAAGCTACCCCCAAAACCGACTGATGGGTACAATTCATTTTCCCTAGAACTGCTTGATGCACATTCACGTGGCACTGGCAGGTATATCGTGTGGATGTCTCAGGTACCGAAGGCATTTAGAAGACTATGCTTAGACAACTAAATTGCTCCTGGCACATTTAGCTGCACAGTGTTGTGCTGCACAGAGGTCTAAGCCATTTCCACACCTGCATAGGTGCTGTGTTCCCCCAGCCCAGCCCCGGAGGAGACACTGGGGCGGCTGTGGTGCTCTGAGGTCAACTGCTTAAGTTTGACCTGGCATCAGTTCCTCCTCTGGCAGCCCTTCTCCTTCCCGCTCTCTCTTGATCTCTGGTGTTATACCCTGCTGGGTTTTTGCTCCTGCTGCAGCTGTGGTTGCCACAGGTTAATTTTCTGAGTGCAGAAGTAAGCAGTGTTGTGCTGTGCTGCTTCCCAAGGAGCGGGGTGTCCGAGCTGGATGGTGGTGTGTGCTGGATCGCCAAATGACCCTAACCTCAGGGCAGGTCTGCAGTGGTTGTAAGCATGTCCAAGGCTGGATGGGAACACAGGCTCCATAAGTTGTTCTCAAGGTCATGCTCACTCAACAATCAACTCCAAATGTTGGAGGCACAAAGATGACTTCTTGCCTTCTTTGTCCCCCGCTATTCCCTGGGTTGCATCCCTTCAGGCAGAGCACGGCTTACTATTTCCCTCCTCATTCTGCCTTCTTGTTTGTCTCTTCCCAACACCAGTCACCCACTCTTCTTCCCTTTCTTTCCCAGGCTATTTTAATGCCAAGTTTTTAATGTCAACCTAGTGACAGAAGATCCCTTATTCCTCCCCAAAAACGGTTGGAAATGTAGCCTCACTTCATACAACCTCTTCTCTCAAAATCATCAAAACTGATAGCAGCATCACTCTCCTGCATCCTGCCTGCAGGTTTTGGTTCCCCGCAGATGGAGTTTTCATTTAATCAAGCTCAGACTGAATGAAAGCAGCACTATTAATTAAACAATGGCCCATCTGGTGCATTGCAAATATCTACAACACTGGGAGATTAATATCAATTATATCAGAAACTGGAGGGATGTTAAGACCTGCAGAGACACAGCATTTGGGTGGTGTTAGAAATCAGGCAGAGGAAGAGTGTGGTCCTGTGGATAGATCTCTGGGCAGGGAGCAGGGAGCATCTGATCCTGTTGCCAGCTGTGACGCTGATATTCTTTGCGCAGCTGGACAAGCCATTCCTGAGAAGGTTTCTTCAGGTGAAAGTACCTTTGAAAATACATCCTGCATTCCTGTACTCCAGAATCCCTCCACTATAAGATGCTGTAATAATATTGTCCTTTCTTCAAAACATGCTTCAGGAGCTGCAGAGAAAAGTGTCTACAAGCACCAGGGGTAAAAAGCTGCAACATCTGGTTTCAAATCCGTATTTGTAGTGTTTCAGTTCAGTGTCGTTTCCTGGCTCCAACCCAGAAATTCTCCCCTTATCAGTTGGACAGTTTTCACTCTAAGTTCATGCTTTGGAGAATGCTGATTTGGAACCCAGATTACTTTTTCGACAAATCATACCCCAGCCTACTGCTGCGGCCAGAGATGTCCCAGATTTCTTATGTGCATCATTCTATAACAGCAGCTATTCAGAAATCCAGGAAGGTCGATTGCTGTGGAGGCACAGGGCTGATTTCTGTCACATGGGCGGCGAGTCTGGCACATCTGGCAGTGGAGCTGTAAGGGTGAAATGAAATTGTTGTTGGACATGTTGAGCCTCCACTTTTGACTGTGGTGGGTTTGTGTGCAATTTAATCACGGCAGAGCATGTCACCAGATTTGCTTATGAGAGCACAAAAAAATGGGACTAGAATTAAAAAAAAAAAAAAGGAAATAAACTAGCTCTATCATGTTCTTTTTAGAGCAGCTGGCTTTATCAAGGCAAGGAGTTGTGTGCGGTAAACACTGAATGGCTGTGATGAATAGCTATTCAATCAGAGCTGGAGAAGTGTCACTTCATGATAAGAAAGGAAAACCTATGCCTGTGCTAGAAACAGTGACGGTAGATTTGTTATCAGATGTATGAGCTTTGCTATCTTCCATGTTTAGCTTTCAGGGACACTTAAGGGTCACAACAGGGGCTTCTTGAGCAGAAGTCCCCTGTCTAAGACCCCAGCTGACAACTCATGCTGGGCCTTGTTTCTCTGGAAGGCAAAACTGATTTCCAATTACAGGTCAGCAGACTTTTTGCTTGAATGGGAATTAAGTCAATCAGGCGCCAATAGTTTTTTTTCTCCCTTAATAGATTTCAATAATTATTTTGGCTTCGGGCTGAGTAAATCCAATGTCAGGCACATTGGCCTGCTCAGATTTAAAGCTGCTTTGGCCAGATGGAATAAAGCAAGGGTGGGAGAACTGAGTTGGAACAAATAGAAACTATCTCAATCCTCAAACTTAATAATCAGCCTGGTTTGACAGGGTTTGGAGGCTAGAGGAATGCTTAGATGAATAAATACTATTTTGCATTTCCCCACTCCTGAAAGGCTCCTCAGAAGTTTCCTGTCCCAGATGAGGCCATAGATGGGCAGATATATCAGGGCCTCTAATGGGAATGCTGCTCCCCATGCTGGAGAAACAGTTTCACGAGCCAGTCACACAACTTTGTGCTGCTCAGTGCAAGGATGGGGTCCAGGTTCAGCCTCACATACGCTTGTAAAAGGTATGAAAAGAAAGTGGCTTTGGGCTTGGTTCTGCAGTGTCCAACTTATACTGGAACCTGCTATATGGGGGCGTAACTCTTGTTGGGATGCAACTGTAGCCCGGGGGAAGCTTCCTCTGGGAAATGGGTTATGGAAAAGGATTTTGATGCAGCTATCCATATTATCCTGCAAAAAGCTTGCTTAATTTCCTTTGCTTTTTGGAGATTAAGGACATAGGGACAGCTATTCTGCAACACAGACAGCCTTTCCCTTCTCTCTTTGTTGCAATTCATGGGGATTTGGAAAGAAGGACGGGTTATGTTTGCAAGCTACAGAGCTGCCAGGCCTCTTGTGACACCTGTACACAGGAGAGAGGAGTTGTCCTTGGCCTGACACAGGGGCACTTGAATGTGGCTGGTTTGTTCCTGCAGAAGTCAGACTCCCTGCTCCCCAGTCCGTAATGGAAAAATCTCCCTTTTTAGTCTATTTTTAGCCTTCTCTTCTGTAGAATTTATTTTATTTTATTGTATTTTATTTTATTTATTTTATTTGCAGTTTAGGCCTCAGAAAGATGGGAAAGAACAGTTGAATGAGAACTGCCTAGAAAAAAGAAACAGAAGGAAACAAAAGCTCAGATGCTGTTTAGCTGTAGTGCTTTCTCCCTTGTGCTATGGGGTGTCCCTGAGAGTAAAAACTGGGCAGACAGTTGTAGCTGAGGAAACCTCCAGAGAACTGGCACCTTCAGAAGCCTTCCAGATCTAGGACCATGGGGAACAAAGAAATAAAGTTGACCTTGTAGATGCATCAAACTTATGCAGGATTCTGGGAGATTTCCAGGTGAAAGCTCTCGTAGATCTAATGCAAGGCAGGGAAAAGGGCTCATGTTTGCTCCAGGCTAATGGTGTAAATGTGAGTGGGCTAATTATTTTCTGCTGACCTCATAAATCTCAGGTCAAACCGCTGTTCCCAACTAATTGAGGGTAAGGCCTCCTTGTCAGAGACAAGGGATTGTAGCGACCTCTGAAATAAGACTTGGGGATGGTACGTAGCCATGTAGATCTTGTTTGCACATCTGTCCCCTTGTAAAATCTACATGTTTATTTTTATTGATGCTTTTACAGTTTGACAAATACATTTTTCTATGAAGAGAAACATAATTAGCTTAAGTCATTTATATTAATCAGAAGGGGGAAAAATCATGCAAAACGGGTAATTTTGCACTGAACAAGTTGGGTAACCTAATGAATATAGATGATGCTGATTTATGTGTTTACAGAAAAGTAACACTGGGCTGGGGAGGTGGAGGAAGAAAACAGACCAGGAAAATGGACTGTTAAATGATGGTCTATGATTTCTGTGAAGATCTGCTCAAGAAGTGTTTCAAATGTAAATGCAACTTTTCAGTATGCTTACTGGGACTAAATTGCTCAGAACGACAAAGCAAGACATTATTAGATTCACTGTTTCTAAATGATGGGCTGACCCTCAGTCCCACAAATGAGCTGCACTGATAAGTGTTTTCACTCGTTAACTTGACTGGGATTTGTAGGGCAAAGCCATATTTCTACCAGGGAGATCGTGCATTTTGCAAGAAAGCAAACGCTGACTTCAAACTTACTACCTTCTCTCTAGGACTTGCATCAGATCCTGGTAGGAAAATCGTAGGGTTGAAATGTCATCCCCATGGAATCAGTGACAAAATTCCTATGGGATTCAAAGGTGCCAGACTCACCTGTAACACACTGGGTAGCTGTACAACTGGATGCTACATACATGGAGGGGAATTCTCCGTAATCCCATTTGATGCCCTAAAACGTGCATTTCGAAGGCTTTGTGGTAGGTGTGTACTGAAAAGCATCTTGGTCTTTTAAAGACCCACTAGGAACAAATTATTTTCCTTCAAAGACTCATCTAGCTTAGTATCTCAGATCTGGCACAGGCACTTGAAGCCTCAGGAGAAAGCTAAATAAGTCCTAATGTACCCCCGCAGTTGCACAATGGACTCTCTCATATTTCCCCTTTCCTAAATGATACAGGGGGACATCCAGGCACAAGGCTCTTCTTAACTTCACGTCTCCATGAGGAGTCATTACCTCAGATATTCAATGACCTTTTATCAGAGCCTGTCACAGCTCTGAACATGGCAGTCTCAGATTCACAGCTTTGTTTGCTCAGGTTGCCTAACACGACTAGATTTTGGAGTCATATTTTATTAATCTTTTAAACAATCAATAATTAAAAGCAATAAACTTTGTTGGAAAGCTCCTTTTATCCCAGAGGATTTCAGAGAGGTTTGCAGACTGTGTGCAGGGAGCACAGGGAGCACAGAGCCCCCTCTGTGCCGGCACAAGGCGGCAGTTTAACAGTGCGCAGCTTAACATGTGCTGCGAAGTAAATGAAAAATATCACTTGCTTCATCTTCAGCAGAAAATGTGGGGAGATGAAATATAATGACTCTGTAACGTTTCTGCAGGCATTTGTCCAAGACTGCAAAACACCGATACTGCTATAGTGAGGATGGGACTTGGGTGCTACTGAAAGTAAATTCAGCTTTAGCAAAACCAGCTCGTTTGTAGCTTTTAATGCTTGCCCTCACTGGTGCGGGGATATGGCAGGCATGGGTGTGTTTCCTGAGTGCCTTCAGCAGGAGGCATCTGGCAGCACTGAGGTGGGGACCTCCAAAGGTTTGATCTGAAAACAGAGCAAACGTTCCTACCTGTAACGGTTGCTAAGCACAGGCGCCAGGTTCCATGGGAAAGGCTTGCATCTCCATCACCAAAATGTTGCGGTCCAGACTGGGTGTTAAACAAAAATGCATCAGGAAAGCCCTAATGTCTCTGTGATGTGGAAGGCTGGACTAGGTGATCAAGATGTTTTCTTTCTGGCTCTGCTGTTTGCAAAATGCTTCACAGTTCAGGCTCACAGTCATTTTGGATTCCAAACTGTTTTCCTCTCAAAAGGAGGGATCCATGCCAGTGGTTAATTCTCAATACCATTTGCTTTAATGTTGCAGTTCAGGCTTTTCTGCAAATACATACTAAGGACTGTCCATTTTTATTTCAGTCTCAAAAGCTGCTGAATAGTTTATTCAAAAAGTTTTAATGAAGAATAAAATAAACATACCACCCACAGGCAGAGAACAGGCCTGGAAATCTTAACTGGAAAGCTTCTCAATATTATAAACGATTGAAAGACCTGATGGCTTTAGGTAATTTCTTGCCAGGATCTGAGCCACCAGGACATCTTTCACTGTCCCAAGCCTAGTGTTGGAACTGATTAAGCTTTACAGAGAGCTGTAAGAAGTAAACCCCTTTGTCTGCTAAGATCTCTTATATCCCTTGTGTTAAACACGGGGGACACCTTGAAAGAATGAGCAAGACTAGCATACGATGGGGCGTAAACACTGGCAACTTGGACTATTACATTACCACGTGAGCCACGCTCGGTGTAAGCCTCTTTCTGCACCTCTGCAAGGTATCTTTATTGAGGTTTTATTCTGGTGCAAGCAGATCATTTCAGTTTGCACCTGTGAAAACCTTCTGAAACCAGGCAAAACCTGATCTGGTGCAAGTCATGCCACATCAGGCATATTGTTGTTGTTGTTATTATTATTATTATTATTACTACTAAATCTGTTCACCATAGACAATGACCAGTGGTTTGGAGCGTGCAGTTATCCATGGGAATCTTGGTACCACCAGATCCTTGGAACAGAAATGGACGAAAGCTGCTCAACAATAAATTCAGTGCTTTGTGATTTATGCACATTTGCAGAAGTCCCAGAGAATTGCCATTCTTTGCTTCACTGTTTATCATCTTCAGGCAAAGAATACAAGAGCCCGTGAAAATAGTCCCTATTGAATGTTGTCAGAATAGTGATCGTTTTTTCCACAACGTTTAGCTCTGCGGTCGTCTCTTTCTGCCTTTCAGTAACCACGTAAGTGGCGTTGCACTGTAGATTAGATAAGTGGCGTCGTCTGGGAGTACGCTCTAATCACGTCAGCTCCGCGGCAGCCTCCCACGCACAGCTGGGGTGGCACAGTTTGAAGTGTGCTCTGCTTTTTTACACAGAAGTGGGGGTAGGACTGGCTGGTGGGAGTTAAAGAAACCCAAATCTTCGTTTGTTTTTCAGAATAAGTTTTGATTAGATAATTACTCCTGTAGAGGCCCAGCTGTGTCGCCTGAATTCTGTTTCATCTCTTTAAACATTGCCACCTATTTCTGTTCCTCCTTTCCCCTTATCCTATGATCCTGGCCATGACTTTACCTGTTCTGTCCTTGAGTTTCTCTACAGCTGAGAAAAACTCCCCAGTACATGCTACTCAGCATCAAGGTGGCCTCCTCCCTCTCAGCCACTTTCATCTCTCCTTCGAACCCACCTTTCCTCCTGCCCAGCTTTTGTTTCTCTGTTGAGCATCTTGTTATCCTGAGGGTCAAGGACGCTGGGTAAAACCAAAGGGCTTAAGTTTTCAGTTTCCCATACGGAAATTTTCAAGGGGCTTTTGCGGAGCCTTCCAAAGGATACAAATTGCAAAGCGAAAGACTGCTTCTCCTTTTGAACATGGAGATTAAGGGTATGGGCACACAAACACCTTACATCTCGCCACATGTCAGCAACTTCGCAGCAGCTGCCAGTGTGTATCTTCTTTTCCCTTTGTGTGTGAAAAAGCGTGCCCCTCCTACCGCGGGGGATAAGTTGCCTCTCATTTACCATGGATTAAGAGTGCGCACATGCATGGGCAATCCTAACAACGTGGCTGGTCTGCTGCAGTGTGCTCTCTGCCTCATCGCGTGACACCTCGCTCGTCACGAGTGTGACTCCCTGTCACGCCACTGACAATTGCCTGAAGCCTTAAACCCTCCTGTTCCTTCTCCTCTGGTCTCCGCATCTCACTGACTCCTTCTGGTGTTTTCTATCTTCCACATTTCATCTTACAGCAGCCAGGGGAACCGCTCAAGTTATTTCTCATCTGAAGAGAAGAGCTAAGAGTGATAACCAGAGTACAGCAGAGCTTTTGGTGTCCGAAATGCTTTGCCTATACACACATTGCAGATGACAGAAAGTTGGTAGGTGACAGTCTTTGTTTTTCAACCTGCGGAAAAACTGCCCGCCTGTGCTGAAAGGAACATACCACCCATGGCTTGCAGGTGAAGTGCCACGCCAAGGGCCATGCTGTGCACGGAAGAAATGGTCTTATTGCTGTAGACACGCTGCATCACACTGTAACCAGGCTAAGCAGTCAGGCATGATCCCATATGACACAAGAAAGCCTCGACTGCCGGGAAAACTTGAGGGCTACAGACAATCTTTTTTGTGGTTTTTCTTTTGCGTATGGTATATAGTTTTGCCCATCACTGAATAGACTTGAGAAATAAGGTCCATTCCTGAAGATCTGTGATCATGAACACTCTGCTGGAAATGTGTCTAGCTTGCTAGATGTGCTCTCTTGGTCAAATTTCTATTTAGAAAAAAATGGCAGTTATTAGTCAAAAAGTTTGCTCTGAGGAAATGGTACCACTTACACTGGGCTCATATGCCTTTTAAAATACATTTGGCAAAAAGATGCAAACAATTTCACCGTCATTATTTTAGCTGATTTTGATCGTATTAAGACTTTGCACTTACAGTCACATTTGTGACTGTAGAGTGAGTAGATCTCACATTACTGTGCAAATATGAGCAAATAATACCATCATTTATGTTTTACAGATAGAAACTGTGACACAGAAGAGGAAAATGGTAAACTGAAGGTTAACTCTAGACTGGAGTTCAGGCCTTTTGTTATATATCTTTGCTCCCCTAAAAAACAGTCTCATTTTTTCTCTCTGCTTCCTCCCTGAATTTTCACTTCCTATCTTATATTCTTGTACACTGTTCTGATGCACTATTAAACAGCTAACGCATTCCTTCCCTGAGGGGTATCACTCAGGTGGTCAAATTGTCCCTGTGTTTTGACGTCTATAGAGCATTTTGAGGCTTTTCCTGGAAAAAAAAGATGTTCTTGAAGTTATTTCTGGAGATAGCAGCATGCCAAAATGACCTTGACTTTGAAGGCACTTCTGAGCCCAAATATTACTACAGTTATAATGCACTAGAATAAAAAAAGTAGCTGAATCTTTGGTCAGGAAGTCCAGAACTTTGATGTTTGGCTCCAGTGTCTGCATTTGGAGTGCCTTTCTAGCTGGTTTTGGTGATAAGGGTCCTGCTGGTACACAGTTGTTGTCCACAGAGTAGGTGCCAGTACCTCTTTTTTTTTGGGAGAAGATATCCAGAAAAGCTAAGAAACACAATGAGTATTTCCAGATAGTTAACTTTCCCATGGAAATAATTGCTGTACCTGGCACAGTGGTGCTTGGCAGTGATGGAAGGCTCTGTGTGATTTGGACAAGACAAGAGCCATCAGCGTCACTCAGAAGATCATGTGTGAGGATCTGCCACAACATTAGGGAAAAAGCTGTAGAAGTTTTTTACTGTTTTGTTTTCTTTTTTTTTTTTTAAATAGGAAACTGACTGCTAAAATGGTCTCTTTGTGACCAAATGGACCACACAGGTTTTGTTGCTTTTGGTTGTAAGGGTCTCATGACTACTACGAACTGAGTGCAATTTCTGAGGTTACCAGATGTGCTTATTCATTTGTTTCTCATGTGCTGTTTTAAAATTATACCTGCATCTAGTGCTTCACCTAAAAAGTGAGTTTTAACACTGCCCGCTGGCAGAATAGAAGCAACAAAATTCTTATTGTCCCTGTCAGATGCCCTTGAGCAGCTGTAAACTGGAGGTGGGTTGGTGACAGGTGACGGGCTTTTGCCATCAAAGAAGATAGGCTCATCCAAGACTGAACGGGCAACGCATTCATATTCTCATACCATCACTCAGATATTCTCAGACAATTAAGCAGGGGAAATGAATTTAAAATTGAATACTCTTTGGTTCGGCTTCTTGAAATTACTTTTATTAATCAACATTGATTTTTAAAACATTTTTTACATAATAGTGTCATAATTTTTCCTGTTAAAAGAGAGTAGCAGGGAACCTGACAAAGGCTTGGGAACTAATGAATCTGATTTTGTATTCCACGTGCTGTGGCCCAGAAGCCAGGCTGTGACAGATTTCTTTATTGAACCTTCCGGCAGGCTCTTCGTGAGAGTCATTTTGTAAATGAGGGTTTGCAAGCCGTGACCATGGAAAAGGATCATTGTCCATAACAGTGGATGGTTCAAGGGCCTGATTAATAGTAGCGAACAAAGGCCTTCACCTTGAAGGTCACCCATTCAGATTTAGCCCAGTCGGGCAGAGACAGAAACTTCTTTGCTTCTCAGAACTGTAAGGGACAAGAATGGTGGACAGAAAACCAGACAGCAAATTACACCACAAAAATACACACTGGGGCGAGAGAGAGAATACTCACATCTCTAGAAACACCTAGTATAAGGGCTTAATTTGTCTGCTAATCTCCCCAGAGACCTGTTGTGTTAGAAGGCTCTGCAATGCCTGTAGGAGAAGCCTCTCTCTATATATGTTGTCTGTTTAGGGAGCCTAAATGGACTAATTAGCTTAACTGGGTCATTTAAGCACTGCCCCAAACGTGAGTCGTAGTGGCAGGCTTGCTGGGAAGACTGAGAAGCAACTGGGTGTCACTAAGAAGTGCTTCTGCTGTGCTGCGTGTGTTGTGGCAAGTGAAGTTGTGTGCGCAGAGGGTCCACAAGCTTTTATCACTTCCTTGGCACAGGTATTTCCTATTTCCCTCCATTTTTGTGTCTCTTCCTGGCTTTGGATTCCTCTGTAAGATTTTTGGGACAGAAACTGTTTTCTGCAATTATAGAGTGCCTGGATCATTGAAGAGAGCTGAACCTCTTACTGCCTCTGACTGCTATTAAGAAAGCAATATGTTGCGTAGTGGACAAGAAGGAGATAATTTAACTGGTGCTACTTGTGCTGACTCTATTTTGTTGAAAGATTTTGGGGACTCCATTACGACTGCCAAGAAGATGTGACTGGAACAGAGACGTGCAAACTCTGGTTTCTGAACATGCAGACCAGTAAGACAGCTTCACAGGGGACCCAACTTGAATGCCTCTGTGCAAACGCACGTAGCATGGGGAATAAACAAGAGGACTTAGAGACGTGCGCACGTCTGCAGGGCTATGATCTTATTGGCATCACGGAGATGTGATGGGATGACTCCTATGATTGGACTGTTGGAATGGAAGGATACAGGCTCTTTAGTAAGGACAGGCAGGGGAGACGAGGAGGGGGTGCCACCCTCTATGTCAATGACCAGCTGGAATGCATGGAGCTCCGCCTGGGGATGGATGAGGAGCTGACCAAGAGCTTATGGGTCATGATTAAAGGGGGTGCAGGGACAGGTGACATTACGGTGAGGGTCTGCTACAGGCCATCTGACCAGGAAAACCAAGCAGATGAGGCCCTCTATGGACAGAGGAGCAGCCTCACGTTCACAAGCCCTGATCCTCATGGGGGACTTCAGCCACCATGATATCTGTTGGAGGTACAACGTATGCAGGGCATAAGCAATCCAAGAGGTTCCTGGAATGCGTCAATGATAACTTTCTTCTCCAAGTGACAGAGGAGCCAAGGAGGAAAGGTGCTATGCTGGACCTTGTTCTCACCAACAAGGAGGGGCTGCAAAACCTGTGAAGATGTGTTCATGAAATGAGAGATTGACCCTGGGGAAATAGTAGAAAGATTCCTTGCCATCTTTAAACTGTTTTATACATACCTGCTGGACTGATTGGACAGTCAAGAATCCATTAGGATTAGATTAGGAGGAAAAACTAGATATTTGGATACTGTCTTGGATCAGTGATGTGGCTAGATGTTAAATGAGGGGGGAAGATGAGATAAAGAGCAAGCAATGAAGTGATCTGTAGGAACGGGGAGGAAAGGGCAATAAGTTAGTTTATTGCTGATTAAGCATCAGCTAATCATTCCATTAATCAGAAAATCAAAACTAGATTGCTGGATGATGGATCAATTCTCTAATTCTCATTAGCAGCAAAGGGAAAGAAGAAGAGGCGGGTGGCTGGTGTGTCTTCCCCATACTGCTTTCCAAGTACCTTGGGAAAAGAAGGTGCCAACAGAATATGAATGTGAAATAAAGTGTGAAGGATGGTGTAGTTGTGACTCCTAGGACAGAGGGGATGAGGGTTTCTGCATAGGACTGAATGAAGTAGTTATTAAACCCATCTCCCTACCATGGAGCAGGTTTGCAGTTGACTTTAGACACTAATGGAGCCATGCTTGGAGATGAGCTTACCTTGGCCACATGTGCCTTCGCCCTCTGAGTGACTTGATGTCAGGAAAAAAACACTGTGAGCATTGTTATCTTAATAACAGTGGAATAAATCCTTTATTTAGAGGGTCATAGCTCTTGGATTAGTGTTGGAGGCCCTGGCATCAGACACCAAGATTGCACCTCAGAGAGGTCAATGCATCCATGCAGGCAAAATGAATTTTACTTTGTTTACAAAGATGATTATTTCTCACAATGATATTTCCTTATGCTTCCCAAACACTTTTTACTGCATACCTCCAAAGTGTTTTATAAACTTCATTAATTTAGCTTCAAAACATGCTCTACCCTTCTTAGTATCTCCTTGTGTTCACCCTTGCCCTACTTTTGCATGCGATTATGGAAGTTGGGGCATGAGTTGCAAAATGTGAATTTAACAGTGCACCACTCACAACTGGAATGAACTGCCAACTGCTAATTATTCACTAGAAAAGTTCATCGCTGACTGTGAATAACAGGTACATCTGAGAGTTCTTCCCATCTGCCCCTGGACAATTCATAAGTACAGAAATGGCAACATTCATTGTATGATTTATTTGTTGTGAAGTGTTTGCTTGGCTCTGCTCCCGTGTCTATAACACCAAGCCAACAACAGTAGGACCCAAACAGACTTTCTCGTGAGATATCCAGAGCTTCCTTTTTCAAATCTGGCCAGAAAATACAAGAACAACAGCTTTTCTTGTGGCATTTTAGTATTTCCAGTCTCTGTTTGATCCCAGAAACGCAGAAGCAGCAGAAAACCAAAAGTGAATGTACAGAGAAGAGATTCCTTAAAAAAGATCTTTCTCAAACAGAAGTTGCTGGTACCCAGTAATTCCTTCATCAAATCCAGTCTGTGCCTGTGTGCTGTCTTGCAGGAAATCACACTGAACAGTTGTAACATTCCCTTTGGGATCCTGTGAATTTTAAAGCCTCCAATGAAACCTCAGGTGAACATCGAGGGGTGAAGTGGAATCAGTACTGACATTTTTCCTGAACCATTTCTCCAGTATGGCTGGAAATAAGTAAAATGTATGCTGTCGGGATCCTGCAGCAGCCCTGCAAGAAACCTTTATTTAGAGACACCTGTGGACACCCAGCACTGTGCTGTCAAAGCTGAACCTGACCCTGTGTAGCCTAGCTGTCAGCTAGGTCTATAGACCTTCTCTTGCCTCTTCAGCTACTGAACACCGTGTGAGGACTGTCAGGTCGAGCTCTCTGGGGTAGTTTTCAGTGTTGTTGGCTCTAAAGTTTTAAAGAAGAAATTGTCCCCAAAACCCTGATTTTGGTTTACAGTCACAAATCTTAAAACTTCTGGGGATATTTGATATTTTTGGCTCTGGTTATTGAGCAGTTTGTGTACCCCAGCAGTCATATTTTCACATGTCTCAGCAAGTACAAGAGCTAGAGAGACGAGAAGACCAAAGAAAAAAGATCCTCTGCCATCTCTGGACTCCAGGAGCTGGAGCTTCAAGTAAAGCACTGGTTTTACGAGAACTGGCAAAACCCATTCCTGTTCTTTCTCTGGTGACCGGCCCCATACAGCATTTTCTTCTCTGTTTCCAGTGTGTGCCTGTCAAAACATTTCACTCTTCCTTTTCAGCCTATGACTGCAGATGATCCCAGCTCCTCCCTGGCCCCCTGCCTTGTTTCCACTTGGAAAGCGTAACGCCTTTAGGTAACAGATGCTCGGCTGCCTAAAGATGCCACCTATAATGGGGAAATAATCTCCTGAAATGGAAAGGGAACATTAGCCTGGGCTTTGACACGTCGGATCTGAGAGGGGAGTGGAAGTGTTCTGGCAGCGGCCTCAGGCAGAGCCGGGCTGGCAGGGTTGCCATGGCAATCGGCTTGTTTATCACATCAAGGTCCCCGTAATGAAACAGCAGAAGATGTAATTCAGAGTGAAATTAGTAAGTAAAATATACATATCAGCGTGTACTAGGTTGGACGAAAAGTGAGCAAAGAGATTGAACTGTCTCAACGGTTTATGAATAAATGGAAAGACTGAACCTCCTTTTGGTTTGAATAAAATAAACGACAGATTTTTCAGCGACTTCAGTGTCAAGAGGTGATACTGATCAAAATACAGGTATTGTTGTGGCACAAGTACAAACTGAGAGAGGCATTCAGATGTGCAAACTAAACTCATACTTAGTTCACATGAAGAATTACCCTATGTTGGTTAATGATAGCTTTTTTATTCCTCCCATTTTCATTGAAAGAAATGGTCAGGCAATCAGAAAGCAGTGTTAATTTGGGCCTTGGTTTGAGCGGAGAGAAATAACCCATAAAAGCTGTGATGGCTTATTGCATAAGACAGTGTTTGCCCATAGAATATAGATCACCTTGTGGGAGGATCCAATTTTAAGAATAAGAAGACTGCAGCTATGGGATAGTAGCAGATGGATGTCAAAAATTTTGCTAATTCTTGCACTGTTACTGATATAAGCACAACCCTGTGCTATAAAGCTCCTATACAAATTTAACTGGTTACAAAGGGTAGCAGGATCAGCTGCTTAGTTTGATCAGGTAGAAAGGCAATAGATTTGATTGAAAGAAAAGGGCAGCTCCAGGCATTGGTTTGTATGAGATGTCTGCTGTAAGTGCTAACCTGCTTAACCAGGCTTCAAAGGTCAGGCCACATGTTACTGGGAAAATCATTCCCCTTGAATTCACAAAACGTTCCCGCACTTCACCTTTGACTTCAGATTCAGTAGATGCAAATGAGCAAAACACGAGTATTACCCAGCCAAGTGCGGGAGCCCTTCAGCAGGGAAACGCGGGCAGAGACCCTCACCCTTCCCAGGGGCCGCGGGACCCCGGGCGTCTGTGCAGACTCTCTGCCTCCCCATGCAAATGGCCTTCACGCAGGTTATTGACGGGCGTCTGCACACTTAGCTGCTTCGGCTTGCCCTGGAAAGCTTCAGAAACAGAGAAAGGAGCGTGCGTGAGAGAAACTGAAAGCTGGCGGTCAGGGTCTTCATAAGGGAAGACAGAGAGATCTGGAGGGGTTGATAATACACAAAGATAAATAAGTCTAAAACACGCACCAAAGTATAATGTTATAATTGAGTAAATTATACACTTGAAAAGATCCCTGCTTACATATTTAGCCAGTGTTGGCTATGCATCTACTCACGCCGTACTGTGCATATTGAGCGACTGGAACAATTCCCAAGGTTAATTACTAAACTAACCAAAGGCCTTGACTCACTTGGAGCTTATGGACACCACTGCACTTATTCCTCAAATTTATCAAGCAAACACAATTATGCTGGTCATGACGCATGGCTTGACTAATAGCACAGGCCTATTGGATTGAAAAACCCTGTCTCGGCATGTGTCTCTCAGCCACGGAGAAACCCTCATGCACCCTGAGATGGGAGCTGATGCGGGAGGGAAAGTAATGCCCACCCACTGGGTATTCCCTCTGCTGCCTTGCTTTTAAATTACATTCATAACTGGAAACTACAGAAATATATGACATTATCTTCCTTGGAAGCTTGGGATATGTTTGCAGATAGTTCTCCCTAAGCGGATTTCTGATTGTAGGATACGAAGCAGCCTAGTTGGCTATGACAAGCGGGTCAACAAGCAAGATGAACGCATATCATTGAGGACTTTAAGATGGTGTCTGAACCAGCTGCCAGTGAACTTCCACCATCGTTTTCAGTGGGAACAAGACCTGTGAATAGCTGGGGAAGAATGGCTCCAAGCCATCTGAGAAGCCCGATGCAACCTGCTGATCTAACATCTGCTTATCAGCCTTTGCAAAGACTGGCAGATATGCAGTTGGTGTAACTGCGTGTCAGTGAGCCACTGCCACATGAATCAAAAGTTCCTCTCACCAGCTCACCTCCTCTGCAAGCCAGTGTTGGTGCTTCATCTCCTCAACTTTCACTGCATGTTGCTGCACCCTGCACAATTCTCCTTGTTCAGAAAGTTTCTCCAGGAGGAACTTTCTTTCCCTAAAGTGAACATCTTTTTAAGTATGCATTCTAACAGACACGCACAAAATGACGAACCTGTAAACAGATATGAAGGCAGGGCAATGAATCTATCATTTCCAAGGTTGGTTAACTTATAATCTGAAAGTCTTCTCCACTTCTAAGGTGATAATGATTATACCTTTTAAAAATGTGATTATGTTCCTGATTCAACACTAACTTCAGTGTGCAGTTATGGACATCCCCACTTAATAAAACCCTTAAATATATGATTAAATCCTACTAGAGCCCACTCTTAAGAGTTTAGCTGAAGTGGCACTTAATTCATTACTGCTTTAATAGACCCTCTACAAATCCTATCTAAATATGAAATAATGAAGCAGGAAGTGTCATCCATAACACCAGAATGATGACATTTATTAACAGAGGTAGTCCTGACCACTATCTACTTTTAGAATAGTTTTTCCTTTTTGGTTAATCGGGGTTGCATCCTGGCTGCCCAGTAGGAGCACTGGTTGCAGCGCCTTTGATGTTAAATTTCTCAGCCTCCTGTACCATTTTGGTTGTGAAGAAGAGGGTGGCAGTAGAGGTACAGTACCAGCCTTCGGGCATCCCATCGGGTGCCGTACAGGCCCCTGGCAGCAATTGTGGCACTCGAGTGCCAGCTGTGAGGATGCACATGGGGACATCTAACCCACAAGTAGGGATGTGGCTGGTGCAGGTCTCACCAACCTCCCCTGCTTCTCCCCGGTTACTGTGGGATTCCCGTCCTGCCCTCTGCCTCCCGCTGCTAGCTCTCTGTGACTGCATTTGTGGTGTCCCTGTGCTTGAGCTTTGCTTTTGGTCGGAAAAGTTGAATGGGACAGCCCGGGTGCCAGACAGCTGCCCAGTTTATGTATTTTCAAGCGGGAAAATGGGGAACCTGATTACAGAGCTAATGTAGGAAGACATGAGCTAAGAAGCTTGAGAACTGCTGATTTAGAGTAATAAGTTTCTTAAAGAAAACAAAAGAAGAGAAAAGAAAAGAAACCACCGTTGAAGCCTGGACAGGCTTTATGATGATCCTGTTAAGAGTTTGAATGTGTGTTTCATGTAGCAGAAAAGCCAGCCCTGCTTTATTTACAGTCTATCTTCTGGAAGACCTGGTGCACTCTAGCAATCAAAAAGATGAAGTAATTTTGACAATTGTTTAAAAAAAAAGAAGAAAAGGGGAATGCAAAAAAAGTTAAAATCACTTGTTTTCTCTGTTATAGGTTTATTTTTATGTGTTCTTGTGATCACACGAGCGCTCTGCCAAACTTGCCCTGGTCACAGATATCAGCCCCCCTTTTTTGTGAACTGATGTGAATGAAAGGTTCAGCCATTTGCTGGAGTGAAAAGCATTTTTTCTCTTTAAGTAGGAGCCAAATTGCAGGAGTCAGTGTGTGCCAAGGAGAAAGTTAAGATGAATGAACCTCTTGCACCAAACCAATAAGAAGTCAATGCAGTCTTTGAGGACAGGTTTTCTAGATGCATACAGCTTATGACATAGGCACCAGTGGTGCTATAAAGTCAAGGAGCTTAAAATCAGGCAGATGATAGACAGTAATTAAAACAGGTGTTTCCCATGGAGGACTACAGAGACACTGGTCTGCAGCAGCAGGTGGAAGAAGGAGAGCTTGACATATATATCTACGCTTCCAGGAGTGCATCCCAGTGACACCGATACTACTTGCAGTGTGTTGAGCCACCTGCTCCTCTCCCTGGACAAGGTCTGGTAGCTCGCGTGGGACTCATGCAGGGCAGGAGGGCACTGTTACTGAGCCTCACTTCATTAGCTACTGGTCGCTGGTTTGGAGAGAGAGCTGCATTTTGCTGCAGATTGTCATTGCTGGGCCTGGTCTGCATGCAGGAATAACTCACTTTCAAAACACCTAGCTGTCCTTGCATGGCACTGATGAGAGCTGGGATCACCAGTCCCTTCAGTAAACTCCTGCATGTCTTCACTGGCTACTGATCACCACCGGCCCAGGGAGCTGCGCTTGCTTCCCAAACTTGGCAGATGTTTCCCGGCTCTAACTCCCATGAATCTCCAGACTCTAACTCCCAGAGTCTGAGTTATTCCCCCAGATCCTATGAAGACTTAGGGATGTTATGGCTGAAATACCCTAATGATTCACGATTGCTATGATTTGCCATGCTAATTAGATCCCTCTGCGCATTATGACAGATTCTCTAACTGTGGGGTGGCCTGTTATGCTTTTCGAAAGGATTTCTGTCTCATTCAGTGAACGTGATTAGTCCTGCTCTGGGGGGTCCCCTTGGCTATATTTCCAGTCCTCAGATGGCCTCTGAGTTTGTGAGTCTGAGTACAAACCTTGTGCCCAGAGTGCAGGTTAGGGAGAAACTTGGATGTGTATCTACCCCTTCTCATTCCCTGATTTCCCCAGTAAGGAACCCCTGGCACACAACAAAGAAGGAAACCACTGTATTCTCCAAAAAAGTGCCCAGTCTGGATAATCAGGGAAACAGGGGTTTTGAGTGCCTCTGCAGGTAAGGCAAAGCACAGCTTACATGACCTCCATCTTTCCCCGTTGTGGACGTTGGGAGGAAATGTTCACAGCAAATGCAGTAGGGACCTGGAGAAGACGGTGGACCGGGTCATCATGGTTGAATCAGTGCAATGCTGCCTGGAAAAATGGATTCTGTCTGTACTGCAGCCGCAGGGCTTGTGTGCGATGCTGGGCAGAGAGATACTAACTCTGTGTTTTCCATATCCTGCCTGTGCACGATGCGAGCTGTCGAGTCCGCTTTGTAAAACAGAGGAGAGAAATCAGCAACCAGAATCAAAGCAATTAAAGTGCCACAAAACCTAGCATCCCCTATCAAATCAGGGCTTTCAAATGAAGCACCCAGCACTGCTGGACATTTCAGATGTAATATCTCACTGTCTCAGTTCCCCATCTCCATGGGAAGTAACAATACCTCATCATTTCTCAAGATTTATTCTGTATATCAATTAATTAGTTTTTGCAAACCACTCAAACACCGTAACGATGAATGCTTTAAAGAACTTATGATTAATGTTGTCTTCAGATTAAGTCTTCACAGTGTACATAAATAAGGCCTGGGGCTTTACATAGAAAAATGAAGGTAAAATGAAATACTGAACAGCTGCTTCTATGGGGAGCAGACCCACTGTGCACTCCAGGTGGTGAGGGTGCTCGGAGGTGGCGTATGTGGGCATGAAATTGAAGACCATAACACGTGCTTTGCCCACACAGGACTGAAGCAAGCTTGCACAGATCTCTTTTTACTGTTATCTTTTAGTTTGCAACTTTTCAACCTTTTAATTAATTTAATATGAGGGTTTTTTATGTACTTCATGTACCGAGACACAGACACAACTCCAAGAGCTAATTTATTAGTGTCTGGGTACACAAAGTACATTTAAAAAAGAAGAAAACAACCCTCTTACATAAATAACTATAACAAATGCTGGAAATCACATGGCTGGTAGTGACATGCTAGTGCAGCCTTGTCATGAATACTATGGGGGACATGGTCCCCACTGAGGACTACCAATATAATATTCTTTCCCAGGTCATGTGGTGTAGCATCCCTATCCAAACTCCTTCTGCCTATAGCCTCGGATATCCATGGGATTATCTCAGCAACCTGTATTCCTGGGCAAGGAGCCACCACTGAGCCATCTGCTGACTTGTTGAGGAAGGACAATCCAGCTTTCCCCTCCATCTTGTCCGCTTCAGAATTTGGGGGCTAAAATGGTACCCTGGCTTTCTCCCCACTGTTGGCAGTTTGGCTTTAATTTAGTGTCAACATGAGTCGCGTGGTTGCCAGCAGCATTAAAACAGTGGACCATGCTTTCTGGCTCAGCTCGAGTGTTTCAGGAAGCCTACGACGAGTGCTTCCCTGGTACAAAAGGCACGGTCGCCCGGGAGCTGGCACCAGCCCCACAGCCCCGCGGTTTCAGTGCAAGGGGGACAGCAGACGGGGACCGCTGCTTCTGGAACATGGCAACTGTGCTGGTGCTGCTGGCGGAGAGTCCCAGGGAAGTAACTCAGAGTAGCTCAGGCTTCTCTGAAACGTGGTCTGGGCTAGTGATGAACTAGCAAACAGGAGCCAGTGAACTTCTAACCCTGAGGTTTAGCGCTCATCCCCAAGGCTAAATGAGGCTAGGATGCAATCCAGCTGAAGCTTAGGTGTCTTCTCTCCTGGCTTCCTTCAGCCAGGTGCGTGAAAAATGTGGGGTCAAATCATCCGGTGGTGTCCTCGCCTCAGAGAGCCTCCACAAGATAGCAAACTGAGCATCTCACCTGCCGGGGGCTTCAGGCGTTTTTTCTGCACGAATGCTTCTGCTATAGCTCTTCCTGGGAGACCAGACCCAGAATTAGCAACGGTGGATTTCTTCCTCTCATCCTCCTTCCCTGCCATATGTGCTGTCTTTTTGCACAAGATCTGAGCACCCTTTTGCATAAACAAGCGCTTTGCTGTGGTAGAAATCCAACCTATGCTAAATTACAGCTAGGCCAATCAGAGCTTGCCAGTTCAGTTTAAAAACAAACAATCCCATCTAATTTTCTGCATGTATGTTTTTCCTGCATATTCTTTAGCTTTGCCTTGGCATTTCTATAGCAGCAGGAGACTATTATCTTGTCAACAATGGTCTATTGCATTGACATTATCTCTTAATTACACAATTACTTTGTTATGTACTGTAGTACGAGCAATAAAACATTTGAAGTACTTCAAGCATATATAGTTTTAAAGGTTTAAAAGAAAAAAAACCACAACCCTTGATTCAAGCTATCTGCTAAGTGTAAGTAGTTTTTTGTTCTCCTGATAGATTAAGGAAGTAATTGTACAATTAGTGCTAGAAAAGGTGTGGGTAAAATGGTGTTGCTTGTTGGGATTGGTAAAATGGTGCTCTTTGTCTTCTAATCCTGAAAGACATGTCAAGAGAACTGGTCTGCTTTACTCACATCACTCCTTGTCATATCACCATGGGACCCCTCGAAAATGAACTGGGTCCAACCCAGCTCACGCTGCGTGGCTGGAGTCACCCTGACAGCATACTGCATCTGCTGGCTCTGCCGTTAGGGAAGTGCTGGCCTGACTGCAGTCCTGGGTACCTACGGGGTCACATCCCAGCACCAGCTACAAATCTGTGATAACTCTACTGGTTTTTCATGTCAGAGAAGCTAAGGGATACCATACTGGCACTGCTGTTGCCTGAAAGTATGCCGGAAAGGCAGCTCACAGCCACGTGCTCTGATAACCTACCTACTCCCATACCTACCAGATTATCACACACTGGCAGCTGTGTCATGCCCCAGACTTGCTCCCAACGAAGTTGACAATTCTTTGTCCTTGATCTTGAATGACAGCAAACTCAGGACTTTGTAGCCTAGATAAAACTGGTGCATTTGGCAAGTATTTTATTTTAGAAACAAATCTCCTTAGCCCCTTAAAAGTCTAACACTGCTGACTTTTAGACATTACTTTTTCCTACAACCCTTGCTTTGCCTCCTCACAAAATCAATATCCTAAAAATAACTAAATAAGCATACAGCGCGAGCATCTAAATTGAAAGGCAGCAGTGGCAGAGCCATGCATCTTTAACCTGGATTTAGTCAGCCAGATAGAGCGAAGCTTGGCAAGACCCCTCAGGCAAAGCATTCAACAAACTTACTGTACTGCACTTAAGAAGTCCCTCAATCCTTTCCCCTTTACACAGGTATAAAAGAGCTACAAGGCAGGAATGCTTCCAGTCACCTCTCCTACAGCTCCCCTCAGCCTCTCTCCTGGGATAATGGGGGAGGGCGGTGGTGGCTGTTGACTAAGGCTTCGTGTGTCAACACAAAGGAGGGGATGAGCCTCCAGGGTTGGTGGGGAGAAGAGGTGGGATGAAGTTGGAGGAGCAGGCTTCAGGTGCAAACACCTGTACCAGCTTCATTGAGGTCCTTGCATTGCCTCAGCCCCTCTCTGAGAGGAAATGCATTTGCAGAGGAGGGTCCTGTTTCCATAGAGGTGTTTTTTTTGGTTTGGAAGAACAATACAGGGAGGATTTGGGGGTGGTGACTTGAGCAGGACTGCTTTTCTTGTTTCATCTGTAGCATTCCTAGCACCGCCAGTCAAGAACTGCACAAAATATAACAGAAAGATGCTTCCAGCTGCTCAGTACCTCACCACTCCCATCACCAGAGAGTTTTAGCTGGGACCTGTTTCTGTGAATAGTTATTTCTGGTAATCAAAAGAAGATATCATAATGTTGCATTATTGGAGAAGGAAGAGAGAGGAAAAAATATAGGTCTGTTATACATCACTCAGGGAACTAAACCCAGCAGCTCTGAAGTACTATCTGAACGCGGATATCTCAGTGACGGACAATGAATAAGGCAGTGAGCAGAGCACGCAGGCTTTTACACCAGTCTGTTTGCTTCCTTGGGCTTCTCATTGAGTTTGCAACACACAGTTTAGCTAAGATTCAATGGCTGTTTTGCATTGAAATATTTACCAGAGCAAAAGATAAGTCTAAGCTGCACTGAGCTGCATCTCAACTGAAATCTCAGCCCCCCGTGGCATATTGTAGATGGGTCTAAGCCCATTCAGGCTTTGCAAAAACGTGAATATTTTTAAGAAGGATTTTGAAGGCAGAAAATATTAGCATTTCTGGGGGAAGGAATCTTGTGCATAGAACCAGCAGGGAATGAGTGACAAAACCAAGAGGGGAATGCTTTTTCTTGCACAGAAATAAACGTTTCCTAGTAGCCTCTGGATAATGGGTCAGAAAGCGAATGAGATCTGTCCTATCTTTTGACATGTTTGTGGCTGTGTGTTGCATGCACTAATTGCTCTGGCAACCGTGGTCTCAGACCCTAAAAATATTTTCATAATAGGACTTTTGTGTTTGCTGCTTTTGGCCTGATAAAGCTGTAATGCCAGAGAAGTTCAAAGGCAGCAGGTGCTGAACCCTGGCTCTTTTTTTTTTTTCCCCAGAGGGATGCAACTATCAGCTGTCATCTAGAGTTGTATGCAAAATAATTCCTTCTGAATGACAAGAATAAACACTTTTCAAACATCCGCATGAAGAAGAAACACAGAAGATGATGACAATCAGAAAGACAAGGGGCAAGGACAGCATAAACACATAAAATGTCTGGTTAGACCTGAAAAGAAAAAGAAAGGGGCATGCTTTATAAGCTGTGTGGCCAAAAGTGCTGTACGTTATAGACAAATGTGCTTGTTTTTCCCTTCTCCTCTTTGGCACTGCTGCTCAGACAGGTCCTGCCCTCCTGTCCCACCTCTGCAGCTCAGTGGAAAGTGATTTGTAAGTGTCTTTTGAGACATCTCATTTTTCAAGCCTCAGATTCAATTTAGTTTCCAAATGTTCTTCATAAAACTTGATATTTCATGGTTAAAGATACTTATTCAACTGTAAAGACCAATGCTTTATTTTTTCAAAAAGGCTATCTCAAATGAATTTAGATTGTGGTTGTTGAGGGTTTTTTTATATTTAAAGGAAAATACGAAATATTTTGACACATTTTAAAGTTGTTTAACTTTTTATTCTAATTAAGAAATGCAATGAAAATACAGGTTTTTTGAGAAAAATTCCTAACCTATTTTGTTGTATTTTGCCTATTCTGCACATGTGCTGTTTTCCAGCAACAAACAGCCCTGTAGAACCACGAGGGAACTTTGGTCTTTCCCTCTGCTCTGCCCTATTCCTCCTGGCTAGGACCTACTCTACAGTATAGCATAAGCATTTATTTTTTACTCCGTTTTTCTTCCTTCTTCAGTCTTGCAGCATACCCGCCTCACCCTGCTCCCACTCTTTTGAGTCTTTCTGCTTTGTCTGCATTTCTGCAAATGAATCCTTTTTTTGCATCTGTTTTTGTGAAAAGGAAAAAACAAAGCAAAACAAATGAGCTCTGTGAAATGTCAAGGAGGCTGTTAAACAACAGTCTTGAAAACGGCGCCTTAATTGCATCACTAATGGGAGTTTTTATCTAATTGAAAAGCAGCGAAGCAGATCATTTTTTTGTTGTAGTTTCCATTAAACACTGCCTGAGAAGTGGAGAAGTGAAGAGAAACCACAAAACAGATTTTTTACAAGGGCTGGGGGGTCTCGTTGCCAGAGAGAGGGATGAGCCTCCTTGGGGACCTGGCTGCCCATCTCACTTGTCATGGGAAGCGCTGATGCTGCCTACAAAACCCAGTGGGACGTTTAAGCAGCTACGGAGAGGGGGTGGTGGGAAGTCACCAGGTGTGCATGTACTCACAGGTGGTGTAACACCCACTCAGGTATAGAGAACTGTAAGTCTCAAACTTCTGGGGTTTGCAGAGCCTGTTTTTATAAGAATTTTGTTGCTTGACACCACCTACCTGTGAGTAGCTGATGTGGGCAGTTGTAGTATAAATTTTATTTTTTGATAAATTTTAATGAAACCTTGGTCCATAAATTGAAGTGCACAAAAAAGGTACTCCGTACTTAGGATACCTATGGACTCAAGGTGTATGAGGCTTACAGCCCATGTGAAGACTGACTTGCGCGTATACAGGGGCCCTGACATGTCTGCCAAGCACTGCAATTACTTACTCTAGGATGCACTGGGGGTGCTGTCCCTCTGCAACTCTGTTTCAAAATACATGCATAAGCAATCAACAGTTCTCCTGTGAGAGTGGATAAGCATGTGAAAATTGATCTGTACTTGTCCAGAAGTCCTGCCCTCCCATCTCAAGAAAACCTTGACAGATTCAATCAATTCCACAACAGCCAGCAAGCTGACAATAAAACCAGAGGCTGGTTGGAAACCAGCCTGGAGCAATGGCATCATATGACCAGAATTTAATAATGTGGTCCTTCAGGAGAGAAAGTGAGATGGGATTTCCAACTCACTGCTCTGTGCTCCTTTGGGAAAGAAACTATTTTGGGGTTCTCTTGGGCTATGATGATGGGAAACAAGGGACCCCCCTGGCCTGGTAGGTTAACACCATTGTGCCAGGCAGCATTAGCAATCTGGCCTTGGAAAAGAGATGGGACTTCACGAGTAGCTCTTCTTGTCCCCTTGTAGGGGTACAAATCACACAATCAGTATAGGGACGATGGGGATTCAGCGCCAGCGCTTAAGACTTAGCTATGTTTGCTTCTACCTGATCAATTAAAAGAAAAGCCATATGGTTTTCTTGCTTTTGGATGTGATTCTGTTTGAAAGTAAATATCACAACAAATTGGCCTGGAGGTTCAGAGCTTATTCGCACTAATATTTATGAGTGCTTGTGGTGCATAAGTGAAACAAATGGTAGCCTAAATTGTACTGGGAGAATATGAAGGATCAATTCAGCAAATAAACCAGGCTCTGATCTTGTTAGCTATACAAATACACACAAAGCACATTCAGAGAATAGTAAATATCTCCCATTTCAGCAGCTTCTTTCATTCCCTGAAGCTCCCCCTAGAAACTGTGTACCCAGACGGAGAGCCCACCAGGCACCTCTTTGGCTACGTATAGTAACTGCAAGTTGTGTATACAGCGTCCTTCCGAGCAGCGTGTCCTGCAGGTGCTGCACAATTAACCCAAATCTGATATAATTGCGTATTGAGTAATTGAGTAGCAATTGAGTATCAAATGCCGCTCAATTTTCCAAGCAAAGGAGAAATACAGACTATCCAGTGAACTGGCTGGGGAATGTAGCTTGGCAGAGTGCAACTCCCTGTGTGGAGTGCTGGTGTAGATAATATTCTTTTTCACTGAAAAGTGCCAAGGGACCTTTAGTGATAATACGTAGGTAGGAAAACTCAGAATTTTTGTCTCATTTGAAATACCTCTGTGCCAACAGTGGAACCCAGTCTGTGATTATACACTGGGGTGATGGTTTCGTAGAGACTCTGGTAGTAACACACTATTTACCTTTTCACCTGGACCCCTTCCCATGCCAGTATGTTTATTTTCCTGAGAAATATTCTGGCCTCTGTCAGCAGAACAGGATAAGCAGAATTTTGCAATAATTAATAAAACTAAATGGGCAAATTAATTTTACTTTAAAAAAAAAATTCCTGACTGGGATAAAAAGTCCCAGCATTGACAGTCTCCTCAGGGAAATTCTGCACAATTACCTTTTGATATCCCTGGCATTTTCCAGCAGCAGAAATCCTGCAGCGTTTCTGAAAGAGAAGCTGCTGTGCCAGCTTCCTCCGCACAGCCCGGCTCCACGGCATCTGCCAGATGTGCTGCCGGGGGCCTGCAGCTCCCAAAAGTTTTCAGGCACCGCTGTGCATCGTGTCCTACCGCTGCACCACAGAGGGGTCACCTGGTATTAGTCAGTGACCTGGGCCATGGGACTGGGATCCAGGGCTGGTTTTCAGACAGCTCCCTTGAGCTGAACATTATGGATGGTGATTTTGGGGCAACCTCTGACATTTCTGTGGTTACAGCTTTGAGGCTCAGAAAGGGGCTGTGCTCGGGGCACGGTGGTGGCGCACCCAGGGGTCTGCTGCTGGAGGCACGTCTCTGCGGCAGCAGGTTAGCCTCCTTCCACAGATGGCCTCTGGAGGCTGAAGTCTTGGCTCAGACTTTCACGGGCTCTTGAGGCGCCTGCAGCGAATGCAGACAGAGTTTCCCTGTCAGTGAAATGGGGAGTCTTGGGATCTAATGAGATGTACTGTTTGTGGGGGGCTTGTGGCTAGTTATGTCCCCTCCTCCATTTTCTTTTTTCCTTTCGTTATTAGTTCTATAAAACAGTGCAAAAGAAAAGAATAGTAGAGGTGTTGAAGCAAACAATTTTTTTCTTAATTGTGATGTGAGCAAAATTACACATTTCACTTTAAATGAAAAGTACTATTTGAAGAACAAAAAATGTCCTGGAGACGGTTTTCTAAAAATGAATTTCTATTCTTTCCTTCAAAAGATGTCTACAGGAACGTGCTCTATTTCTGTCTGGCTTTACTGAGGATATATACAAATATTGCCCCCCAAAGAGTAAAGAGAACTATGAGTCTTTTTATGTCACTTTCCATGATCCTCCCTCCTCTGTCCATCACCTTTCATGTTCTCCCACCTCTGCTGTGCTGGTGATGCTGTCCTCATCGCTTGGCCACAGAAGTACCTCCACCCTTTCACCCCTCTCCCTGTGAATGGGCATTGCTTCTTTCTCACCCGTGTGGTGGCACTGCCCAGAGCCGCTGTCACGTGCCGGGGCTGACTGTGCACGGGAGGAGCTCCCTGGATGGGACCTAGTCCATCAAGCTCTCCTTTAACATTTCTCTGCCCTGATTTTTGAAGAAAACTAGCGATGGGTGAGGGGAGAACGCTGCTTACCAGCCCAAGGCCGTTGCCTCCCTGCTTCCTCAGGCAGCCCCGGGTGCTCTCTTGCACCTGCCCATCGGCGCAGTGGTCAGTGCTCTTCTGGGGGGGCTTTTATCCTCGGCCTTGATCCCCCCACCGTGCACAAAAATAACAGTAATGTTTTTAATGGGCTGCCTGGGCTGAAAGCAATTTGGATCCCTTGTAGAAGTGTCTTCAACAGCCTCTCTCAAGCTGAAGGGCTCAGCGTTCAGAGGTGCTTAGAGCGGAAACGCTGTTAGAGAGGAACTGGCAAGAGACTCTTGGAGCTAATAATAATAATAATAATAATAATAATAATAATAATAATAATAATAATAATGAAAGCAAAGGAGATGATAGAAGTCATTAGGAATGAAGAGAGTTATTTAAGTAGAATAAGAAGGTATTTTAGAGAACATGGATAGATTAGCAGGGGGAATGCTGATGAAAAAATGTATCTACACACATAAGCTTATTTAAAGCTGAATTAGTGAACATAGTTAAAAGGATTAAAAAGAAAAATTTAAGCTAAATAGCTGAGATAGGAATAGTGCAGTGGCTTTGAGCAGGTTGTGGTTTATCAGCCTGCAACTTCTGCTCTGCAGAGAGAGGGTGCAGAAGAGCCAGTCGAGCAGCGAGCCCTGCGGCACAGTGGGCACTACTGGTGCTGGGCATCTCCTGAGGACTTCTTCCACGGGCACGTTCGGTGGTGCGGCTCTGCCTGAAGCACAAGGAAACCTCTTTTTGCCAGGGATGCCCCCCCAAGTTTTGGGGGTGGAATTCCCTCTTTATAGGGCCTGTTAGTATCCTTCTGCTGGAAGTTGCGTCTCTGTGAGTGGTATTTCAACAGACACCAGGGACTGTATTTTCAAACATGAGTGTTTGTGGTTATTGCCATCCCTTTCTCCAGACAGATATTTGGGGACTTATGGTGCTTGAGCATGTAATGATAGCAGCCTCCACCTAGTAGCAGGCAAGAGGTTATTGGCACCTTTTGAAGAAAAGTACATTGCAGAAAAATCTGGGGGCAAAACCCATGACAATATAGTGAGTATGCAACTTGACTTCAGTTACTGAGCAGTTTCCTTTCTTCTCCTTACATACTTATCTCTGCTAGAATTGTGCTGCTGGCATTCCTAAGTGGGCTTTAACAATCCTTTAGAGCATCTAGGTCCCAGTCCACTAGCAGCACTTATTTACCATGATTTAAAGCTCCTTTTCATGTGAAAGGGAGGTGATTTCCAAGTAGAGAGCAGTCTGCCAGAAGCATTGCCATGACTGCAACCCTTGGACCCTGCAATGCTCATATGTTGCAGAAATTAGATGGGACTGTATGGAAGAAGAAGATGCAAATTCTCACCTCTTAAACAAAATGCAATACTGGCAAAAGTTGGACTCATTATCCATACCTGTTGAACTCAGGGTCCAAGCCATTAAAAGGAGAGTTTTAGGAGTAGTTACCAGCAAGGAAACCTCAGGGTCTTTATGCATGTGATCTCTACCCACCACATGCTCATACAGCCTTTGTGATTGTTTGATCCTTGTGATAATTAAGACTATTTAATGATAAAATAAGGGAAAAAGGGTTACTCTAAAGTAACCTTAAATGTTCACCCTGAAATAAAACCTATGACGTTTTGAATCGTCCTAAGAAAAGCGATGGTGATTTCAGTCCCATTATGGGAAGTATATGAGGGTATAACACATCTCTAATATTATTCTTTCCCTTTGATTAATCTCATCCTGTCTATTTGCTGCAGTGGTTGCTCAGGGTTGTCCTAAAATCTGTGTTAAACTCAGGGGAAATGAAGGGATACAGAGCAAAAAGGAGGACTCCATTGCAAACTGTCAAGAAGAAGGAGAAACAGTCAGGATGAAGGGGGATGTGCAACTCAGAAGACGGGGCTGAGGAATAGCGGGAAAGCCTGTGCAAGGGCCAGGAGGAGAAGAAAGGCAGCAAGCACTGCCTCGGGACCGCCCTGCAGTAGGTTTTCCCAGATCTGGTGGCACTGTTATGGTGGCTGGGCTTCACTGTTAATGCTGTAAACTGTTGGCAGCTGTGAACAAAAGCTGTCCTCAAGTTCAGCCCAAAATTTCAGTTTCTTACGTGTCCTGTATGTTTTCTGTCTTTGGGAATTGTTACTCTTGCATATAACTGCGTGTGTGTCGTGGTTTAACCCCAGCTGGCAACTGAGCACCACCCAGCCGCTCGCTCACTCCCCCCAGTGGGATGGGGGAGAGAATCAGAAGGGTAAAAGTGAGAAAACTCAGGGGCTGAGATAAAGACAGTTTAATAGGTAAAGTAAAAGCCGCGCACGCAAGGAAAGCAAAACAAGGAATTCATTCACCACTTCCCATCGGCAGGCAGGTGTTCAGCCATCGCCAGGAAAGCAGGGCTTCGTCACGTGTAACGGTTACTTGGGAAGACAAACGCCATCACACAAAACGTCCCCCCCTCCTTCTTCTTCCCCCAGCTTTATATACTGAGCATGACGTCATATGGTACGGAATAGCCCATTGGCCAGCTGGGCCAGCCATCCTGGCCACGCTCCCTCCCAGCCCCCTGCACATCTGGCAGGGCATGGGAAGATGAAAAGTCCTTGACTAGCGTAAACATTACCTAGCAACAAGCAAAACATCAGTGTGTCATCAACATTATTCTCACACTACATCCAAAACACAGCACTATACCAGTTAATAGGAAGAAAATCAACTCCATCCCAGCCGAAACCAGGACAGTGTGGTTCTTATTCCCGTCATTTACTACAACCCAGTTATCCCCACAGGCATTACAATTACTGAGGGCTGGAGCTTTGCTGATACTCTATGACCTGTCCTAGGACTATGAGGCACTGGGTTCAAGATGCATGTATGTAAAGGCAGCTGGAGATGGAAAATGCTGTTCTGCGGCCACCTTCAATGCCTCAAAAATAATGTTTTTTATTTTTGAGTGAAAACAAAGCCCTGTGAATACTTTTTCCGCCATACCAGAACTGTGTAGGAACATTTCTTTACAGATTGGAAAAGCTTATAGAGGTATTTTTATTTTTCTGCTAGAGCTAGTTCCTGGTCTGATAGGAGGGTCCAACCTGCCTCTCAGAGATCTTCCTGATGAAAGAGACCCTCAGTTATAGCTAATGTTTCCGTGAAATGTTTCAACTTTGGCAAAACACTGCACTTCAATAAAAATGCTTAATCAAAAATATTCTGGCCGGCTCTACATATTCGGTCCTTTTCATTAGCATTACAGAAAAAATATTTTCCTCAGAGCTACTTATATTCTCAAGCTGTCATGATGCCAGCAGTGAGCATTCTCCTCCTGCTGGCACTGCAGCCCAGATCCACCGGGGTGTAAATCACCGAGTCAGCCTGCCCCAGAGGAGAATCTGTCCCCTTGATTTGGATTTCTTTTTGCTGCTCACTTTCCTGCATTCCTCCTCTGTCCTATTATTTCTCTCTGCTCCTGTGCCTCCACTTGAGGAGCAGCACGTAACAGAGCAGGATTTTTTTTTTTTCTCCTTCAGCAAGCCTGATTGGGACTTCCATTTCTTGCCTTGCTTGTTGATCCAGCGGAGCTCAGCTCACACCCTTCATAATCCAAGGCGACGTGACAAGGCTCTCTGGGGACTACCCTTGCACAGTACATGAATGAACGGTCCTATGGTCAAATACTTTTCCATTACTTTGACTTCTCTGTTGTGTTGCTCAGCTCTCAGAAAACAAAGAAGATTACTCTGTTTCAGCCTATAGCATGTTGAATTTGAAGAGCTCTTTCATCCCCTGTTCTTTTTAATGATTGTTGATATAGTTGTAATAAATAATCTTTCTCATCAAGAGAAGCCTGTGTGGTCTTCCACTGTGGGATATGCTGCTATTCCCGTTTATGCATGGGGACACTGAGGTGGAGAGAAGTTACGGGTGTGTTTTTTGTGGTGTTCAGCACTGCTGTCTCCAGCTAAAGTTGTGAAATGTGGAGCACCGAGCCATCTCCTCCCGGGCAGAGCTGATAACAACACTCTTTGGAGAACTCAGTGTATTTTCCTACAACCACAGAGTGGGACAATGTCACAGCAGTGAACTCCTGGACTAAGGATCAGTGTCATTTCCTTGTCATTCCTCTGTCCATCCAGCCATTCAGCACTCTCACCTTGGCGTAAAAAGTCCTCGACAAAAGGACTTTTCGGCAATCAATAAGGACATGGATGGCAGAAGTGGGAGATGATTCCTGGGTTTTGGTGCCGGCTCTGGAGGCACGTGTCCCAAGTGGGTGGTCTCCTCTGACTTACTGGCGTTTTGGTTCCCTGCTGCACACCCAGCCTCGCTCCCTGCAGTCCCAGCAGCAGGAAGGAAAGATTTTGAAGGGTTTCAACTTGCCAGAGGCTGCAGGAATTGTCTCCCACCTCCTAAACTTTGTAGGAACTTTGCTGTCACCCAGATGCAGAAACAGATCAAGGGGACTTCTGTCGCATACTGCGAGGAACGCCTCTGCTTTGGGGATGTTCAAGGCCATCTGAAATAGAATCATAGAATCATACAGGTTGGAAAAGACCTCTAAGATCATCGTGTCCAACCGTCAACCCAACACCACCATGCCCACTACACCATGTCCCTAAGGGCCTCATCTACACGTCTTTTAAATACCTCCAGGGATGGTGACTCCACCACTTCCCTGGGCAGCCTGTTCCAAGGCCTGACCACTCTTTCAGTAAAAAAATTTTTCCTAATGTTCAATCTAAACCTCCCTTGGCACAACTTGAGGCCATTTCCTCTTGTCCTATCGCTAGTTACTTGGGAGAAGAGACCAACACCCACCTCACTACACCCTCCTTTCAGGTAGTTGTAGAGTGCGATGAGGTCTCCCCTCAGCCTCCTCTTCTCCAGGCTAAACAACCCCAGTTCCCTCAGCCGCTCCTCATAAGACTTGTGCTCCAGGCCCTTCACCAGCTTCGTTGCCCTTCGCTGGACACGCTCCAGCACCTCCATGTCTTTCTTGTAGTGAGGGGCCCAAAACTGAACACAGTATTCGAGGTGCGGCCTCACCAGTGCCGAGTACAGGGGCACGATCACCTCCCTATTCCTGCTGGCCACACTATTTCTGATACAGGCCAGGATGCCGTTGGCCTTCTTGGCCACCTGAGCACACTGCCGGTTCATGTTCAGCCGGCTGTCAACCAGTACCCCCAGGTCCTTTTCCTCTGGGCAGCTTTCCAGCCACTCTTCCCCAAGCCTGTAGCGTTGCCTGGGGTTGTTGTGGCCGAAGTGCAGGACCCGGCACTTGGCCTTGTTGAATCTCATACAGTTGGCCTCGGCCCATCGATCCAGCCTGTCCAGGTCCCTCTGCAGAGCCTTCCTGCCCTCCAGCAGATCAACACTCCCGCCCAGCTTGGTGTCGTCTGCAAACTTACTGAGGGAGCACTCGATCCCCTCGTCCAGATCATTGATGAAGATATTGAACAGGACCGGCCCCAAAACTGAGCCCTGGGGAACACCGCTCGTGACCGGCCGCCAACTGGATTTAACTCCGTTCACCACAACTCTCTGGGCTCGGCCGTCCAGCCAGTTTTTTACCCAGCGAAGAGTGTACCTGTCTAGGCCGTGAGCCGCCAGCTTCTCTAGGAGAATGCTGTGGGAGACAGTGTCAAAGGCCTTACTGAAGTCCAGGTAGACCACATCCACTGCCTTTCCCTCATCCACTAGGCGGGTCACCTGGTCATAGAAGGAGATCAGGTTGGTCAAGCAGGACCTGCCTTCCATGAACCCGTGCTGGCTGGGCCTGATCCCCTGGTTGTCCCGGACATGGCTCGTGAGCACCCTCAAAACCAACCGCTCCATGATCTTCCCCGGCACCGAGGTCAGGCTGACCGGCCTGTAGTTCCCCGGATCCTCCTTCCGGCCCTTCTTGTAGATGGGAGTCACATTGGCGAGCCTCCAGTCGTCCGGGACTTCCCCAGTTAACCAGGACTGCTGGTAAATGATGGAGAGCGGCTCGGCAAGCTCCTCCGCCAGCTCCCTCAGAACCCTCGGGTGGATCCCATCCGGCCCCATAGACTTGTGAACATCCAGGTGGCATAGCAGGTCATGAACTTCATCCTCTTGAATTATGGGAGGTTTATCCTGCTCGCCGTCCCTGTCTTCCAGCTCAGGGGGCTGAGTACCCTGAGGATAACCATTCTGACTACTAAAGACTGAGGCAAAGAAGGCGTTGAGTACCTCAGCCTTTTCCTCATCCTTGGTGGCAACGTTAATGTTTCAGACCAGGGCAGACAGTGCAATCTTCCAGCCCTGCTTCTCTGTGCCCATCTCTGTTGCAATCCAGACACCCTGAGGCTGCAGCCATGAAGCACAGAGGAAAAAGTCTGGTCCTGGTGTCCTCCTGAGTACTGCCTGCACCCTCCCCGGGGGGCCAGCAGGGCAGCGCTGGAGAGCTGCCTGTCCCTCAGTCCGGGGGTGGCCACCTGTGACTACGAGCAGGTTAAATCCTGTTGAAAAGGGTCAGCGACATGGCCGTATTTTCTGGGGCAACAAGGTTGAGCCTGTGCTGCTGCTTGCTCCAGGCAGCTCCTGAACAGCAGTCAAAGGACCCTGGTTTTCACCAGAGCTAAAAAAATTTGGACATGATATATCTGCATGCTGGCCTCAGCTTACCCTCTTTCTGGGTGCAATATCTCATGGGAAAGACTGCCAGAGCCATTGGCTGATTTTCCCTCTAATTATGCCACGCAAAAACACTGAATAAGTCTGTTTGAAGATGTCTTTTCCCTTCCTCACTCCAGACCTACTCTTTCCCTTGCTTTTTTCTCAAGTATTTTCTCTCTAAGTGCTCTGTGGTGCTCCCTCACCTATCTGCACACACCTGCCATGACTGTCTTTCAACCAGGGGATTTTGGAGCGATTAAGCATGCAGCCAATATTATCAATGTCCTGTTCCCTCCAGAAGCCTGAAAAGCACTGTCTTCTGGTATTTGCATATACTTCTTACCGCCTGCTTGGAGTGCCTGACCTGCAGAGACATTTTGAAAAGGAGATCAACATCTTTGTGTAGCTGCTGGCCAGCCAGTGAGTCAGGGCTGAAGCTGGGATGCTGTGAGCGCTGTCAGCTGCAGCCACCAGTGCTGCTCTCTGCGGGTAGACAAGCCAGCCTGGATAAAGGGAAGCAAAGACATTCCCTCCAATCCAGGTTAAAAAAAAAAAAAGGCTTTTTGACATTTGAATAAAATTGGTTTTCCCTTTATTTTATTCTCACCTTCCGAGCTTTGAGTGGGACAGCACGTGGAAAGGATCACAACAGACTACCCCCGACCAGGCGGACAAGCACAGGAGGTTTGTGCAGACAAGGAGAATTCCCAGATTTAGTGAGGCCATCACTTGCAGGACCCCCAAAACCTTTACTCTGCCCTAACGGGAATTTTCACAGAAGCAGACACCCAGCCGCTGAATGCAAAGCACCTCTGCACCTGTTAATCTTCTTTTTTGTTATCGGACTTCCCCCTGCCCCACACATTTGGTATTTTGGCTGTTCCTTCCGCTTTGTTTTGCTGTGTTGCTGTCTCTCTTTCCTGTAATAGCACACCTGCTTTGTGATGCTTTTCCATACGCCGTCATAGACATTAATCAGACTGGGATCCTCCTTTCCTGTAGTTAACTTCCTGCATTTATAAGGAAGTGGAAATTTAGAAGAAATTCTTTGGGGGCTGGTGACAGCTGAAAGGTCCTGAACAGGGCAAGGGCATCTAGAAAGACTCAGCCTGTATTAACACCAGCCCCATCAGTCCCCTGTCACATTGCTTGTTCTGTGGTAGAAATGAGGCCTCAGTTTACACCCAAGAGAAAGAGCTTTTTTCCAGCTACTGCACCGATTTCCTGCAGTGACCTACATGTGGTCTCCATCATCTTGAGTCTATTGCGTCTCGCCTTCACCTCCTCCAACCTGATCACATCCATTCCTCTTCTCAGCTGAAGCCTCTTTCTTACCACTGTGTCAGAAGATTTCTTCTGCCTCTTTCAGTCTTCAGCATACCTGTGCCTCTGCTCATTAGAGCAGCAGTCCCAACAGGCTTTGCTCCCACTCCCTGGCTTCCTCCTGTAACTTTGCTGCCTATCTCCGTGCTCCACAGCCTCGCGTGCGGCGTGCAACTCAGTTGCTCTATGCGGTGTGGCACTGCTCAGCTCCTGTTGCCTTCTCCAGGAGCCCTTTGGAGACGTTTTGCAATGGTTCTAGCCATGAAAATAATGTTGTGCAAATGGTTTCAACAAACAAACAAATAAAACACTTTCTATTTTTGCTGTTTCCAGAAAAGAACAGAGAAATGGAAACCCAGGAGAGTCCTTGGGTGAATCTTGGGGTTTTTGGATGAGTGGAGGGTCAGATCAACCTCTCAGTTTCCAGTGGATGAAACATATACAGCAGTGCCATAGCTGTAAAGGTCATAAAGGGTCAGAGGAATATGCCTTTCTTCTCATCATCCCTCCAAATCCTGCAGAAATCTCTCTATCGGATTTTATTGCTATTTTTTGTGGCAAATCGAGGTCACTCTGCTGGGTGTTTTATAACATACATAAGTGTGATTGCAGGCTGATGCTGCCTGCCAACCTTTGTGCCCAGCAGTGGTACAAGACCTGCTGCTGGTGGAACCTCCTGCATGTGCAAGTTCCTCCTGAGGCTGGTTAACAAACACCCACTTCTTCCAGCAGCGAAGGATCATGATCTCAACCTCAGCACCCAGCTGCTGCATTGTCGCTCTAACAATTGTGCTATTGTAACTGGAAGGAGGTGATGTTTTCCAGGGATTCATTGAGCAAGAAAGGCTCTGAAGTGTGTGAGATCTGAAGAGAGCAACAAACGACAATTCAGCATAAAGGCACTCTCTTTCCTTTTGGGGAGTTCAAGAGAAGAATAATATTATCTAATAAAAGGTATTACGTTTTGTCCCTATATACCTTGCCTCTACAACACAAAAACGGACTAGAACAACCTAGTTTGACCAAGATATAAGTTTAGCAACTGTTGAATTGTTTCCAGTTGGACAACAGGCAATTGGAAATTTTGGAGCAGTGGAAGGGAATTGGGAATAGCTGTTTAGCCAGCCTTGGTGCTGCTAAAATCGATTAGCTTTCTTCTCCTCGCGCCACCATTGCACAGACCCGTACTTGTTCACATGCTTAAATGTGCAGGCATGACTGCTTGAGTCAAGGGTTACTCGGATGTCTGTGTGTTTAATTGCATGCACAGTTGCAGTGTTAAATATTCAGGCAAACAATTCCTGCAGCTTTTGCCTTCTTTCAAAGTGTGACCCAGCGAGCCCCTGCAGGCTGTCTGAACTGCAGTGACAGCCTTGCCAGTCGGGCACTCTATCTGCTTTAAAGGCCAAGCTGTCATGTCTTGCACACCAAATCTGCAATTCAAGCAGCCCCCTCTTCACATTCCCCAGCCTGCATCTGAGACATTCACTCACAGCCTCGTAACCTTGCTCCCTCTTCACCGTGTCACCTGCTTGAGAGGCTGAGACTGGGCATGGGCAGAGGGTGATGGGGCAGGCTCCTCGCTTTTCCCATCCTGCGACACCATCCCAGGGAAGATGTGACCCCGTCTATCACATATTACATATGGGCTGGAAAAAGGAGAAAGCACCTGCTTAGCCTGTTGTTAGCTTAGGAAGAACCTGAGTCTTGTGATTAAGGAAACAACTGGGGGCTGAGGGCTCCTGCCCTCTGGCTCTGACACAGATGTCCAGATGGCCTTGGGCAAGCTGAGGGGGGTCTGGCCTCAAGCTGTTTTCCTCCATCCTGTTGCCTGCCTCACCTCTTTTCACCAACGTGTCTGTGTACCCCTGAGGACTACTACTAAGATGCCTGGGCAATTAATAAAAAACAAGCGCCCTGGCACTAGGATCATGATGGATCCATCTACCATATTTTCTACTTTCACTGGAAAAAAATGGAGTGTGCCACAAAAGAAAACAAAAAACAACAATGGAAATCTCTGCTTGAGTTTGTCAGTTGTTGGAGCAAAGAATTATCCTGGTTATCACAGTATGTGCTGCCTCATGCAACACAGTGCTGACCCCACACTTCAGCAACACCAAACCAAAAATATCCCACTTCTGAGAACAGGTTTTGTCATTACACTCTTTTTAGTTTTGGATTCGTAGTTCCAAGATGGGAATACCTTCCTCCTGCCCCTCACTCACACCCTGCCAAGCCCATCATAATCTATAGGGAAGGTTGAAGAGAATAGTGGGATTTGCGCTCTCTCTTTTTTTGTCTGTGATTTGAAATCTGCTGCATTTCTTTAGTGTTAGAGAAAAAAGATCTCATATATAAGTCTGTTTTCACCCCACACCTCCTTCCACATCTCCTCTCATTCCTTTTAAAGACAGCTTGACTGCGGGTGTGAAATACAGTGTGGGGAGTCCGTACATTACTTCCCTTGAAGTAAATCAAGATTTTCGTTATTTTGCAGTCATTTTGCCTGAGCTATTTACGTAGCCTTTCCTAGGTGCAGACCTGGGCTGTTTGCTGGGAGATTCAGGACCCAATTGAGCTGTCAGTCCCCACTTTCCTTCTCAGGGCAGTCGCTTCAGTACAGCCACTGCCAGCCTACCCAGGTGCAAACCAAACCGGGTTTGTGCTGAATGAAAAATGCAGCCATTACGACACTCTTTTTTCATTCCTCCACCTGATCCTCCAAGGAGAGCTCCAGCTATCAATTATTTGGGAAATTGGAGCCATCTGGGGGGCACAGGGAGCTTTATCTTTGCATGCTGCGCACAGCAATGATATGAACTGGGAGTCCCATAGGAAAAACACTATTATTATTTAAAGAGCTATCGGCTGTCATTACTCTGCCCTCCACTGAGGTCTCTGCAGCTTTCTGATTGCCTGGCTGTTTGGCTTTACACTGATTTATTGTACTTACATAAATAGGATGACGAATGTGTTTTCCAAATGGTAATTCCACACCCAACTGTAACCCCCCTTTCTGTTCTGCATGAGCCCTTGGGTGTTATTTTCTTTCCCGTATCCATCCTGAATTGCCTTGTTTCTCTTGGGTTTCAAGGGTGTCTCCAGTATCTTCAGGAAGCTTTGCTTGTGTAGCAGTAGCTGCTCATTGCTGTGCAAAGGGTTGTGGTTTCAGATCCTGTTTGGATTACCGAGCTGCTTTCCATGTGCGGCTGCGGAGCTGCAACCTCACAGCATCTCTCCCCCGCAGGGGCTGGGAGACTGCGTCTGGAATCACCGTCTCCAGTTTTGTCTCCCCAGTACAAGAAAGACGTTAGCAAAATGGAACAAGGTCCTCTTGGCGGATGACCAGCAAGGCGGTCAGGGAGCTGGAGCGCAGGATGTAAGAGAAAAGGTTGAGAGATTGGATTTGTTCAGCCTGGAGAAGAGAAAGCAAAGGGGGATTTTACTGGTCTTTTCACGTGGCTAAAGGAGGTTATAGGGAAGATGGAGCCAGGCTTTTCTGAGAGGTGCACAATGTTAGGACAGGAAGCAAAGGATACAAGTTGCAGCAAGGAAAATTCCTCTTCATAAAGAAAAATAAATTCCCCAGGAAGATGGTGCAGCACTAAAACAGGGCCCAGACAGTCTGTGGATTTCCACCACTGGAGAAATTAAAAATTAAAGAGCATCGTGCTCTAGCTTTGAAGTTGCCCTGCTGAGATCAGGGGTTGGAGCACACAGCATCCTGCAGTCCCTTGCAACCTGACTTACTCCACGATTCTGCCCTCTGTCCCTGTCTCCCGGGAAAGCGCTGGGGAGAGGAGGGGAGCCTCGCCCAGCTCTCCTCCTCCCTACTCACTCTGTGTGGGTACCCACTGTGAAAGGTTGCTGGGAAAGGAGATTTTGAGAGGAGGGGGAATATAATTCCTTCTCCCTATTAACATTACCTGACATGACTGTCTTTTCCATTTGCCCAGAAATTTTTCTGTAGGGAAAAAGAGAAATTGGGCCGTGCCTTGCATTTTCAGAAGTCCCATGCAAATGGCCTGACTGCCTGTGCAGGCTCTGCCGAGCTGGGCTGAGCTAGAGCCAAGCAAGTTGTGGGAAAAAAAGCAACAGGTTGAACAAACTTGTTGGGAGGAAATTTTCCCAGTTGTAAGTTCAGGGGAGAGGAGGGGATTTATTTATTGAATAAATCGGAGGGGATTTATTTATTGGATAAATCACTGTCTTGTGCTGTCTCTGTGTTTGTCTGTGGCTTTATCTATTAAATGGAGCCATTAGGAGAACTAAAATGCTCCCCAGAGTCATTCAGGATGAAAACACTTTCCCTTATGTCCCAGCTACTTCTTACCACCAGAAACAATTTCCCGTCTCTCGGAGGCTTTGCTATACACAGCTTGTAAGTGATGGCCTAGGACGGCTGAACGGTGCCGTTCTAAATCTCTGCTTTGTCGCGCATGATGAGTTAGAATAAATGCAATAAATTTTGGTGTGTCGGTAATGGGAAAAGCAATGAAGCAAGGTCCAAAACAAGAGCAGGCCACTTTGCAAATAATAATTCCACAACTGATAGCTCAGCGGTGATCAGAAAGCCATGGCAGACTGGTGGCCAATCCGTCCCCTCACGTGAAACGGGCTATGGGCTTTGGTCCAGCCCCTTGCCAGAGACCTGTGTTAGGTACAAAAGGGCTACAACCAGTGTGCCTGGAGGCAGATTCGGCGGCCTCTGTTTCCTGCCTTTAGGTGCTTCATACCCATCAGGATGATAATATGTTGTTGGAAGCGACCTGGGGGATCTTGGCACTGGTACAAGGCCAATACAAGCAAAGGAAGTAAATCTTCTCGTTCTTTCTTACCACATTGCAAGCAGAGTAGTGGGAGTATTTCATTCAATGTCCATGGGATTAACAATCATTTCCCCCTCACTCAAAGTCTGCATGAAAATCTTTTGCCTTAGAAGACGTTTTCCTGCTTCTCCACTCTGACGGGACTTCAAGCCAGACTGAGAGTGGAGGTCGATCTGTCCATGCCTATGCCTTATACTTATAATAAGCACCTCCAAAAAGTCGGGTTGTTAAGCTCAAAAAACCAGGTTGTTTTAGGATGCTGACTAGAGGGATTAACTTTCTAAGAGATGGAGGAAACTCAGACAAGGCAAAAGAGAAATAAAGGACTTTAGAAAGAAGTGTTCCCTGACTATTGTGTCTTTGGCCCTCTACTCCTCTCGGCCTTGCTCAAAGTGCAGATCCAAACCCGTCACTAGGTCACCTCCCCCCTTCCAGCATCTTCCTCTTCTTGCAGGCTCAAATCTCCCGTCCCCTCAGAGGCACTTGGGTAATTGCCCCAGAGGGAGCCATGTCCCTCCCACGTCCTCCAGCCAGCCTCCACCCAAAGCAATATCACACAGCTGCCAAGAAAGATATAAAACTATCCACGTCATGAAAAAACCCTGCTCCTTTCTCACAGGCGGGTTGGGCTTGCTGATCGGCCTCCTGCTAATAAGCCCCCGTGTCAGTGCAGGAGTGGTTTTTGGCTGGTACCTGTGGCAGCCGTAAGCAAGCGTGGATGCTGCTGGCAGCGTGGCGGTGGCATTGTGGAGCGCTGCTGAGGCATCGCCGGTGTAACCGGGTGGTGTCCGCGGCCCGTGCTGAGCCCCCTCGGTGCACACCGTGGCCGCACTGCCTGGCACGGGCTCATGCATACACAGCTGGGAGCGTTGCATAGGGACAGCCTGCTGTAGCTATCAGGTGAGGAGAGTCTTTCCAGGGCACTGCAGGCAGGGGAGCGAGTTAAGAAATTATTCAGTTTGCTGAGAGTGCTTCGGATGAGAAACCAGGTTTGTGATGGGGTGAGGAGTGTGAAAGTGTGATCTGTGGTAACGATGGAGCATTTGTCTGCCCCTGCGCCTGTCTCCTACACTGACAAAAATCTTTTTGGCTGAGAGGCATATTTCCTCATCAGAAATTTAGAAATTCAGGGAGACAGAGAGAGAGATATCTTTCCCTCCTTCCCACCCTTCCCACAGCTCACATCGACAGCTGGTGTCTCCTTGTTCTGACTTGTACAAGACAGACAAACAGCCCTATGGTCAGCCATACCATATGGCTTTCATCTCTCTTTCAAAACCCAGTCAGAAAATCCAGGTCTGACTTGTTGTCTTCCTTGTACTGCCAAAACCTTGCAGGGCTCCCCAGCCCTATTTAAGAAATATGAAGCTGTGACCATGTTTATTCATCACTGTGTGGGATTTATTTTTTCCTTTCCCTGCCCTGACCCCATACTGAAGCGCACACACACACTGTTGAAAAACATGCAGGCTACAGTGAGCATTTCACGTACCTTTATAGGATTAAATATTTGAACAGTTCCATTAATCTTGCAGTTAGCTGCACTGAACTGCATTACCCTCACCAGTGACAGCTGGAGGAGCAAGTGCCCAACCACACTGCTAATGTTTACCCTCCCTTCCCACTTTGGAGTCCCTGGTAATCTAATCTGGGGCGCCTTTTAGAGAGCCAACATCCCTCACTGGAGAATGCTCTATCCTCAACATCCTTTCCAAATTGCTTGTTGAAAGACATCCCCTCTTATTACTTCCCTTCCTTTGCCTTCCAGTGGGCAAGCAAGCAGCAAGCAGGCTGCAATCTGCTTAGCAAACTGTGCAGAGCGTGAAAGCAGGAGAAAGGGAATGCAGGCAAACGGTCCAGGCGGAGGGGATCCAGCTCCTCACCTACCCGCTTCTACATGGCTATCTCCTTCCAAACGGGATGCAAATCAGTGCCTTCTCGGGTCACGGCTTTGAGATGTCAGTCACAGGCCCTGTCTCCCAACCTATTCTTATCCCAGCCGGCTTCTTCCCAGCTTCCCCACCAGCCGGGATGCAGTTGCACAGGTTCAGCTGAGAGGTGCTGAGTACTGCACAATGGGTGGAGGCTTTGGCCCAGATCCATCCAGCACACCTTGTCTTTCCCTGACTCCTCTGCAGTCCCTGCCATGTGCAGGAGAGACAGCACTGGATGTGAGAGGTGGTTCCAGCTTCCCAGCCATGCTCTATCCTGTGGCAGGACAAGGGCAGGGTATCTGCTGAAATGAATGATGTGTGAGTAAGTAAAGTTGACACAGGTGGGAAGAGGAGAATCAGGCTTAAGGTTTGTGTGCAAAGTATAATCATCTGGCCGTTTCTGCAGGTTGCATAATGAATCTGCTTAATGTAAAAATAATGCAGTTTCTTGTGATTCTGGAACGCCTCCTCATTAAAATTGTACATTCGCCTTTCTTTAAAAAGTGACATATGAGAATGTGCATATTGCATCATATTAAAAAGCAGAGGAAAATTGCAAGCACCATCTCACATTGCTAGGTACAGCAAACACGGCTGGCATCCCTAATATGAAAGTTTTTAATTTGATAGTTTATATTCCATTAGCATCCCTCATCTATCAAACCTGAAGTGCATAAATATAGCATGGCATACAGTACTTTGCATTTGCAAAGACAGTGCTGTGAGGTGCATAAGAAAATATTTCTTGAGGCTCTAAAAAGCCATTTTCAACGTGATCTTGTATTTGCAAAACTAAAAAGGAGACTGGAAGTGAATGGGCTGTACCGATATTATGAGGAACCATTACAGAGTTACGTTTCACAGACTCTCCACAAATATCCGTCTGTTTACCTTCTGACCAAACGATTGCCTTATCTAATGATCCATCTAGTCTGTTATTGTACTGCTCCCAAAAATATCACTGGCACTTGTTTAAGAGGCAAGGAAGAAAATAGTGCCCACAAACACATCTTCCTGGAGGGAAGCTACTTCCTGATGTTTCAGACTGTGATCAGCATATGATCAAACATTGGTGTCCTTAGCTTGTTGAATCCTCTAATCAAAAGTTTCAAATACTTAGACATCTTTAAAGACTTCTATTCTGGGGTCTAAAATAGGCAATTCCATAAAAGAGAATGAATTTTTAGCCGCTAGGTGTTGAGTACTCTCTGAATATTAGGCTCCTCTTAAAGGAGGGTACCAAAAATCCTGCTGCCCTAAATCACTGCATGTTTTGGAAAATGCTGGCTGCTGCTTTTGGAGAAGATTAATAGCCTTTTGGGATGAACAAAAAAAGTTACATCTCCTTTCATTTGTGTGCAGAAGTCCATTGATTCAGACTCCCATTATGGGTAATTCAAAGGATTACACATAAGGTTAGTAGTCCCCTGTTACATATTTGATTTTATATATAATAAGAGGCATTCCACTGGCCCGTTTGACACTAGTCAATAACATAAGCACAAGTAGTGGCTGAACGAAATTAAAGGAAGACAAAAACCCTAACAGAACCATTTGTCTCGGCAGCATACAGCTGTCCAGTTGGACTCAGTTGCAGAAAGCCAGTCAGGCAAGGTCAGACTTTGATAAAGGACAGATACTCTGTGACTACTTGAGCTGCACAGGATAAAGTAAAAGTAACCACCCATGATTCAAGATAAAAACCTGTTTCCACAGAGCTCCAAACCCTTTCTTCCTCTGCTTTGTGTACAGCAAACATTACATCAAGACTCACCTGTCATTAGACAATGCTTGGACCCTTCCCTGACTTAGCTTCACAATAGCTTCTCTTCGAAGGGAGATTTCGTCTGTGGTGCTATGGATAGCATGATGATCTCTGACTCTTATATGCCCTCAGTAGTAAATGGAATTTATTTAGCACTGGGATGGTAGGTGCAGTATGGGTCGGGATCACTGCTTGACTACTCCAAACCACTGCTCTGTTGTCTAACCTGATATGAAGATGTATTGCCTCAAATCCTCCCACGATTTTGTTTCTGACTCACAGGGGTGGTACCCGCGGAGGTGCTCGCGCTGTGGTGGGCTTACACGAGCCAGTCATGCTTGGTAACACTTCAGATGGAGAACAAAGTGGGTGAACTCAGTCTTGCTACCTTTTGACACAGTAGGGGACCAGATGTCTCCCAGACACATCAGGAATCTTGAAGCTCCTGGGATTGACTGGGAAGCAGGAGCTACTCTAAGCACTTGAGAAAGCACCCAGCTCTAAGTCAAGATTTTGGGATGCTCTAGGTGACAGGTCTTTCCACAGTGCACTTCATTGCTCTTCACCGCACAATGCTTCAGGGCTCAGCCTGTATCCAAGCCTGGTGCCTAGGGAAGGAGCTACAGAAAAAACTCTGGTTCAAGTATTCATGAGATTTGGGGCCAGGTGAGGAGGCTGGGATTTGCACTTGCATTTTATGTTCTCCCCTGTCTCTTTGATTTGCTTAAAACAGAACATCAGCCTGCATGTGAGAATCCCTACATGGATTTGAAGTAGGCAGTTGAGCCAAAAACCTGGATCCAAACACAGCCTGTGCATCAGAGTGGGGATTTGTTCAGCCCCAGAGCACCTTCTGTGTCTTCAACCCTGCCCAGTGGAAACAAGCAAACAAAATGCACCAAAATAAAACCCACTAAGAGAAACTTAGCCATTGTGATTAGCAGAAATTTTGTGAGAAACAATGGAAAATGACAGCACACAAATCCCAAAAGGTGTTGTTTCAGGCAGCGCTACAGATGCGAGCACAGAGAGCAGATGCTTTGAGACCAGCCTGGAAGGACTGAAGTCAAACAAAATCAGTTGCATTGTGCTAGTTTAGAGCCACCAGGTAGAGCTGAACACCTTGAACGATGAAACCTATAGCCCCTTCCAGCAGTCATCAGCAAACACTACATATGTGAAGAGGCTGAATCCTCCACAACTCAAGTTGACACCCTCACGCCAAATGCATTCACAGATCCCTAGAAGCTCCTCATGAGGTAAGGATGACAGGACATCTGCCAAAAGGCATGTGTTCGAAGTAAACTCATTCATGGTTGCATCCATTTCGGAGTGGGATTTCAGCCCTGTGTGCAGGGGTGGATTTGAAGTCTGTTTTGGGGAACCATTAAATTCTTATCTCACCATTTCTTCTTCACAAGATGGCAGTCCTGGTATTGTTTGCATGTGGAGTGAAGCACTGCCATGTCCTCACCTCCCCCAGACCTCTCTCCTTCCAGTCTCCATCCCCAGAGGTTTCACATGTAACATCCATCTATGGTCAATACCACAGTTTTGATAGCTTCAGTCTGTTTGCATCTCTCCAGTGTTTGTATTTAGTGAAATATTTTCATCAAACACTGTGTGCCTGGTTGCAATCTATTCTTCTGGCACTCAGCTTTCATGCAATGTACCCCCTTGTACTTGCTTCTTTTCCCGCAGTATTGTGGTGTAAATGAAGTCAGCTTCGGGCAAGAGTCCTCTTCTGGAGGAGGCAGATCCTAGGCTTTTAGATGGCAGCTTCCACTCCCTTTTGTGTCTCACCTGTGGACTTCAGAGATAAATTGCCTCTGCCATTTCCTTCAGGATGTCCCCAAAAGGGCATTGGAGACATCTACCTTCACCTGTGGAAATTCAATTTTTAGAAAATACAGGTCCCCCAATACAACACACTGGGGTGCAGTTGGAGTGTGGCGAGCTGGAAGTGGAGTCTGCACAATGCTTCTGTGTGAAGGGAAAATGCATTTCTGGAAGGAGAGAGCTAGCACCTTTCAAGCCCGACTACCTCGTACAGAACTTAGTGCCTCTGGTGTTGTTGCAGATGCCCTTTAACAATTCTGCCTGGGCCCTGAGCCCAGAAACAAAGCCATTAGGTCACATCTTTAAAGTGAGACATCCATCTGAGGCTGCAGAGCCAAATCACAGCCTCAGGCGTTGCAGCCCTGTGGTGCTCCCTGCTAGGCATATCCCACGCAGAACAAAGCGTGCAGCTCAGGGATGGCATCAGCCCATGTCCTTCCTGAGTGGTGGTAGCAGGCAGTGTGAGACCCTGCTCCTCATTCAGAGCACAGAAAGGTTCCCATCCATGTGCTTTGGGGTCCTGCAGGCTGGTGCTGGAGTCCCATACCTTTGCTGGTCGCTGCTCCTGGGAAAACCAGCTGTTATATTTCACCCAAACAGGCAAGAGCGAGCTGGCTCAAGACCAACCTGGGGTGTGAAAAAGAAAACCAAATGCAGAAGGAAATCACTCTCAGTTTCAAAAGAAGTTCATTGAACTGGCCCAAAATCACAGCACCTGGTCTACCTGCAGCTGTCTTAAATACCCACAAATAGAACTGTGGGCATTGTATGGCTGAAGATATAGAGTGACAGACACACATTCAAATAATTATACTTACACATGTATGTATATGCATTACATACCTTTGAACTCACACATACGTATACATTAATATATATGAACTGCATTTTTATATAATTCTGTAATACTGCAGTGAAGTAGGTAAGCTTCTTTTATTTAAGCCAGCACATGTGAGTTTTTCAGAGCACAAAAACAAAAGAACAAAACCCTGCAACCTCGCACTGCCCAAGAGTGGTTTCTAATTACAGTCACTGTTACAGATCACCACTGCTGAGGAATGCAAAAGAGAAAAGCTGAAAGATGATGGCAGAATTGCCAGCAGCTTTCAAAGCAACCTGTGGCCTGCTAATGCAGAGTGTGGAAAGCTTTAGTACTGAAAGCCTCTGAGCATGAGAGTGAAACAGAACTAGGGAAGGGAGGAGAATGCACTGGCCTGTCACACAGTTGTTGACAGGGCCCCAAAATGAAAACTTTTCAGCTAAGTTTAGTCATTACAAGCGAATAACCTGAAATGTGAGCTGCTAGCAGGCCTATGAATAGTTATAAGGATTTCTGTGAAGGGAAGAAAATAAATAATCAGAAAAATATATTTGATATTTATTCAATAGTTTGCTGAAACATGCACACCATGAACCAGAATAGACCTGATCTCAACTATGCCAAAATAAATCTCAGTTTCAGTGCACACAGGGAGCCGTAGGACCAGAATCCAGATCACTGAGCCTTTTTTACCATTCTTTTATATTGGTCTTATGCTATATTTACTCTGCAGAGTTATTGCAGCACAGTGGAATGGAGAATGAGTCTTAGTACATTAGATATTTACAGAAGAAAAGCCACTTGATTAAGCTAATACTTAAGTAAGAATTGTGATATAGACCAGTAATACCATCCCAGAGACAGACTACAGCTACTAAGGGTTATCCCTTTCTATTATTTATTAACCTTTAACTAGCATTTATTTTCTAAAGAAGAACTTCAAGAGCTGTCCCTTGAAGTCAAACTTATTACAAAAGCATGATAGTTTTCAATCTAAAACATCTCAACAGATTTGAACAAAGGTGGATACAACCTACATAGAGGCAGGCACCCAGAGGAATGCTGTCTTCAGGCAGAATCCTGCCCTGGGCAACATGGAACACCTCAGGGTGAAGAATAGAAAAACAGGAGAAAAGGATATACAGGTGATGGCAGGGCCCAGAATATAGCAGAGAGAGAGGACAGTGATCAGTGGTCCCAGCAATAGCCTGTGTGTGGACAACCCCAGGACGGAAAAAATTTGTAGGGCCTTGGAAGTGGAGCTTTAGTCTTTTTTTCAACCATCCTTTAACGGGTGGGATTCCTCTTCCTTAATATCAGCCGTTTAAAAATTAGTCTGAAGTCATCATCTAGGCTTGTGTAGACAGTGAAGAGAGGGAACAATCTAATACAGGATTGATGAATTTTCTTCCTGAAGTGCTTTTTTCTGTCTCAGCCAGGTTATATGTCTAACTTTTAAATAGTTGCAGTTAAGAGAGAAGATTCCCACCCTTAATGGGACTTTTTGCTGGAGGTGTGGATGGATTCCTCCAAAGGAATTTGAATTTTGAGTCACTGTGCAGGGGAAAGGCAGGCAAAGCATGGGTAAAACAGAGAAGCAGTCTCAAGAAGAGACGTGGGATTAGACTGACCAGGTGAGACTCTGAGGTTTAAACTTACAGCAGGTCTTTAAGACAGGCCATTGTATATGGTTCTATCTAATTAGTTGTGATGAAATAATCGGATGAAAACATTGCACTGAAAGCTGAGTCTCTGCCTCATCAGGAGTGTCACAGCTGGGCCAGAAGTGGGACCTAGTAGTTGCGGCTGTTTTTTCCATACCAGCTTATTAAAGAGTCACAGTGTGTTCAGGCTGGGACGGGGACTGGTGACTCTATTCAAAGATCTTTATTTAGCTCAAGCCTATCTATCCGTGCATCTGCCAAACGGAGGCCCAGCTCCAAAATAACGTGATAAAAAGCAGATGCAAGGGGAAAACCTTTGTGCCAGTGGAAGCACCTTCACTGAGTTCTGCAGCACTGCATTCGATTTGCCCCAGTGTAAAATCAAGATCAGCCACTGCATTTGCTGAGCTGCAAAATCAATGATAAAGACACAACACAGATGCTATAAGAACTCTGCAAGAAATGATAAGGGGATGGAAAATTAAGAAAACCTAAAAGGAACCAAGAGCTGAGGTTGATATTATTACAATACATGTTTTAATCAGAAAATCAGGTTATTAAATGTTTTCCACCCAAGACAGAAGTGTGGTCTTGCACAGAAAATTGTATTTTTGTTGAAAAAAAAAAAAGGACCAGGCTGAAATTTTTCTACGAAGAAATCTCTCGTTGAGTAAGCCACAGAGTGTCCCAAGGGAACTACAGTTCAGCTGACTCATTGTCTCGTTCTCATATCTGGCATATGCTCCACAGCCAGACTTCAACTCCTGCTGGAAGCCTGTCTGAAGGAGATTTGCAATACACTACCTCCCTCTGCCAGGAGGAGAGTTTGGAGTGCAGCAGGAGAGATATAGTAACCAGACATCATGATTGATAGGAGGGGAGATGGTATGGTGCCTCAATTAGAGCCTTCATTAGGTTCCCTGGCAGAACTACAGTATCTAAACACCTGGGTTTTCATCCAAAACACTCCTCTTCCTCCCACCCCCTCCAAATGAGAACAACTTCCACCTGCAATATTGAATTTGTTATTCTCGAACTTCATGTACCAGAGAGCCTAGTGACAACATCTTTTTGGTATTATTGTGATTTTCCCTGTTTTTTCTCATTTAATCTGATCTTACCTTTCTGTCTCTTGTAGCTGCCATTTTCCTCCATAACTACTGGCCCTTCTGTGTCCTCACTTAAATCATCAACATTTTTCATCATTGTCTTGCCAGTTTCTTGTAAGTCTCTTGTAACAGGCATGATCATTTCCACATCTCCTTAGCTCCCTTCCCCATGCAGATACTGATGCACGGCTGTGCAAGCTTACCCTTGTTCCAACACTAATGTCTTTGGAATATTAAGTCTAGGTTTAGATTTGTATCCAGGAGAGCTGAATCAGGTCTGGAGTTTGTTTTTCTTTTTTCTAGGTTTTTCTACCTCGTGATATTATTTTGGCCCATATACACTCTCTTCATGTTTCTATTTAGTCTTTATTTGGTACTACCTTTTCCCCATTTCCTTTTTTCTGTTTCCTCTCTGGCAGACAAGCTGGACAGATGAAGGCATTTTTAACCTCACAAGAACATCCTTTGGTGATATGGGGGAGCCATCATTTATAAATGGGGAAATGAAGCAGAGAAATTCAGTGACTTGATCAAGGTCACAGTAAGAAAGCTGTAGCAAAAGGGGGGAATTGAATTTGAGTGTCCTGAGCTCGTGCCTAAGGTACAGGTCCATTCTTCCAGGTAAATAAATGAATGTATCACTAGGCATTACTGATGTACTAACAAGTGGTTTTGGCAATGCTATCTATCAGAAAATCCTAAGGATTTCACTCAGAATTGACCTGCAGTGGCCACTTTTAAATTTTCTGGGTTTTTTTCTCTCTTCATGGAGAAGAGAAGGAACCGGATTAAAAAAATGCAGTAAGGCATACAAGTGTTGTTTCCTATCACACTCAGTCCAAGGCTACTTCTCTTTTCGAGAGGGGAAGAGGCATTTTTATTTCAGGGAGGAGTAGCACTGGAGGGTGCTGGCTGGGGAAGACGACCCTTTGACTTCCACAGGCTGCCCTCTCAGTGCAGGAGAGGAACAGGTACGTCTTCAAGTGTCTGACTGAAAGGAAAAGCAGACTGCATTACCAGCTTCTAGCAACTTGCTTTCCACTACCATTTTTAAAATGAATATGTTGCTGTGCTCTTTTCTACTTCATGTTCCTTGTCAAGGACTTTTCACATTACCTAGAAATAGCACGTAATGCTATGTTTTCATAAAAATAAACTAAATATCTTGCTGCTGCTGGTTAAACACTGTCTACTTAACTCCCTGGTATCCAGATTTTTGCAGAAAGCAGCCTATATTGTCAAGAACCAGCATGATTTTGGAAATCTTTGGCACAATTGCTATAAAGCATGTTAGATGTTTCAGGTGTTAAGGAGCAATTCTTCCTTTACGAAATGGGCTTTGCTATATGTCATTGAGGTCTTCTTACAGACAAGGTGCAGCTAAATCTGTCTTCCTGCTTTGGGTATGTTGATGCAGTGACCATTTAGTTGGATCCATGGGCTGAAATCTTTGCTGACATCTTTCGCTGAGTAAGCATGCATTACTTCAGGTAGCATCAGAGTGCTCTCTGCACAGTCTCTAAGGTCTCCGCTGGATATAGGTTGCCAAGTCCTTCAGTTTTCTTGACATCTCCTCCACCTATAATACTTCTCTAAGGACCGCTTGTAACATATGGCCTTGAACTAGATACCTCCTTGAAAACCTGCCAGCCCCCAGCCAGCTCCCAGTGGAAGTGCCAGTTCTTCTTGTCATGATAATTTGTTGCTCTAACCAGCTGCAATATAACTCCTTTTTAACTATATCAGTGTTCTTTCCTTTTTACCCAGGAAGCACCCTATATGCTGATATGTTGGCATTTGCTTCATTTTTGTCCTTCTGCAGCTGGATTGGAGAACCTAAGATAACACAGTGAAACTTTTGCAATTTGGGTTCCTTGAATCTCATGCATTACCATGTTCCTTGCTATTTGTACTGACTTTGAGGCTCATTTCAGTGATAGAAATGAAAACAATGTAAAATGATAGATGGACATATACAAGAAAATTGTTGATATAAGCAACTTTTACACTGAAGGTCATCATCATAGAATGGCACATATTTGTGCCAATGTTTGCACAATATTACAAAGTGGTGATTCTCTGTGGACTAAAGTATCACTTCACTTTCTGAGTGTAATAACTTGAAGTAGATTGAATAGCTGATTCCCAGCATTTCTCTGTATGTATAATAGTTGAGATGCATTCACTGTCTCTGGTTTCTCTTCACAATCGCTCATATCTGGAGCTGCTTAGAAGATTAATGGCAACATTTTGGAAGCCTTTCTCTGCCCGCTCCCTTATTGCCTTTCAGAATAAGAAACAACAGACTGCATTTACTAAAGACCGAGTATCTTCCCAGCCTTATGTTGAGCAACTGGACACACACAATTTCTGGTAAAAAATATTCTTTATTTCCTGACCTCACAGACATGGCATAAGCAAAGTTGTAAAGGTTTAAACCCCTGGTACTGTGGCACTCCTTACTGTTAATGATTCTGCTTTATAACCTGTTTGAGTGAAATCTGCATTTATGCTTGAGCTGATAAAGACTCTTTGTGTGCTGCCTGTGAAGGCGTTGCATAAGTTTATCTGAGAAGACACAATGGTTTATCCAAGCCTTGGCTTTTCTAGAAATCTCCAGGATTTTTGTTTTCTGTAGAGGACATGGGGATTGTGGTGGCTTCCAAGGCAGAGGAGGCAGAGAGGACCACTGGGGGAGGACTCATGCTCTGATCAAGGAGATCAGATCCCTACTCCCTCTCTACCACACCAAATGCCTGACGAGAACCTTCCCCTGTGTCCCTATCCTTTGGAGCACATCAGGAAGGCCAGGAGGTAGCTATAGGCTGAGAAAAGCACAAAAGCTCCTGCGCTCTGGCAGCCCTGGCCTGCTGCTGCAAAATCCTTACCAGCAGCAGGGATGTGTCCCGGTTCATCCAAGGCAGGCATCGCAGTGGAAGGGACAGTAACGCACATCAAAGGGACGGTAAGGGATGGTGTGCAGGTACAAGAGAGGCCAGGATGGTAAGACGGGTAATAGCTTTTATTAGACTGGTCTATTTAGTTAGGAAAAATGGATAAACTGTCAGGTTTTAATCAACCACAAACCAACTGCCCAAACAAATGGCTGCATAAACCATTATGCCCTGGCACTTTTCCATCCAGCATTCGCCTGAGATTTTTGCTTTATAAATCTGGAGAACTACCAGCTTTATAAAGAGGAGAAACTACCTAGGGAAAATCTCCTACTGGGATGCCTTTCAGTAAGAGGGCTTGGAATGCTCAGGGTAGCTACCAACTGATTCTGCAATTTGCTGCCTCATTTCATTTTCCCAGCCTAGTACTATGTAATCAATAATATCCTGCAGTCCCATAGACAAAAGTGCAGACAATGTACTTACCTGGGCTTGTGTTGTTTACTTTTAACTGTGGATTTCATTATCTTGTAATTTCCTTACTTACTGCTCTACTGGGGATAACACTGGATTAATCTCTCCCCGGTTCTTATAATTTGGTAAAGAAAGCTTCAACAGTAAGAAATTATCAGTTTTCTAATGCACATTGCTGGTGTAATGATGTGCCGGACTTTAGTTGTTTTTCTCTTGTGCATTTTATTCTTGTGTCCATTTATCTCGCTTTTTTGAAGGTAGGGCTCAGGTGTGATATTCTACATGACGGTGAATTTTGAGATCCCTCTGGAAAGTAGTAATTTATATTGTTTTCTTGTCATTTCTTTTCCATTCCTAACCCTGTTTTAATACATTTAAGACATTTTAATACATTTACAATGTTTTTTACAAGATTCTTCCTGAACAAGGTACTGATCAGTTAATTACGCTTTATGCCCTTTGGCTTTAGCAAGAGAAATAACAGTAACATCAAGGTAAAGCAAATATTAGATGGTATGCTCTTATTACAGTGAGTACTCTTTCAGATGTTAACCGAACATAGCTAACCAAGCTGACACACAATTGGGATAGTAAACACAAGGCTGACATATTATCAAGGGAGTGAAAAGGAATTCACTGTAGTTCAAAACATGCAAAACCATATGCATGATATTATTAAGGAATTAAAGATAGTAACGTCCCTGTGGAATGAGTATTACTGTTACAGAGAAACTAAAAACTGAGCTCATGTTCCCGATAAACAGTCATATAAAAAGGGTGAGGTTTTCAGACTAGGTTGGTTAGATTTGCACTGTAAGAGTAAGTTATTTAAAAATATTGATGTGAACTGCTCCCAATGAAAGCAGTGAATAGCTGAATAAAACCGTAAAACATCTTTTCAAGGCATGTCAGAAGCAGTCTGCTTTCAGAAGCCACGGGGAAAATCAGATCCAGTGTGACCTGCTTTTCTGAAAAATGAAACCACTTAATGTGGATGCCCAAGTAGGGATGTAGGTTCTGCATATAGATATCTTCATTAAGAAGTTGAGTCTGAAATTCTGTTATTCTCCCCTCAGTAAAGTTTTTTACTGAGTTGTATCAAATGTTTACATGGCATGCAAAAAACCCATGTATCCTATCCAGCCATCACTGTGTCTGGTGAAAGCTATTACTCAGTTCTGAATAATACATTTGTTTTTATCCTGGTCTTTAAATGAATCATTTTGGAACGTGAATGTAAAACAGAAGTCAATGACAGTAGACTTTCATAGTCATAGCACAGAGGATACCTGATCTGGCTCCAGAAGGCGTTTGAGTTATGTGCATTTAAAACATAACCAGTGTGAATTTCATAGTACAATTAATAGAAAGATAAGTTGTTACTCAAGATAGAAATTAGTCTGGATTTATAACTCTTGTTTGCTCCTTTCAATGTAAGGTAATGAACTTAATTCTCCTCTTCCTTACTCTGGTGTAAAGACAGACTAACCCAACAAAATTAATCCCACAATGTTGGGCAAATTCCTACACGTCAGTCATATGGTCATTGAAATCAGAAGGGTTAAGGGGCTGTGGACAACATGTCCTTCACCAGGCAAGAGCTGCTGACCTAGTCTTTATGCTTTCTACCTGGAACAGACTTCTGTTCTTCACACCTGCCAAATAAAACTTTATTTTACACTCATCTCACTATATAATATGCAAAGAAGTTGGATTGCTTGTCTAGATTTATAAATGCAGTGAGGTGTAACACAGTGAAGGGAACTTTAACTTGTTTGACTTAGAGAGGAGATATGTAAATTGCCAGTCATCTTCAATAATTTAGTCTGATATGACATTACAATGAAAGCTGAATAAACTGCCAGCAGCTCTGGCCTTGCCTTCTGCACTTATGATCTAGAATTAAGACTTTGCTGGAAATTATTTAATGGACTTCACTGACGGAAGAAGCTTATCACATGGATATTATTCATACTCCATTAACAAGCATGTGGTGTTAGCTGAAAAGAAAAAAGCAATTTCCCTGAAAGGAGGCAAACAAGTTTAAAAGCTCCTGCCCTCTTTGCAGCGGAATAAACGTGACAAGCTTGCTATGAACACAAAAGACTGAGACATTAGAAAGACAACAACCATTAAGCTATTAATAGTTTTCCATTTTATTGGCTAGGGTTTTATACAACACAACACAATTCATTACATCTTTCCTGATACATCTCAAGCTGGATCCTGAAATGCTTTTCAGTGTTAAATAATACAACATAGTAGACACTATAAATTACAGGAAATGGTGGTGTGAAGGATGTTGGATGGTGAATAATTTACAAAAACTAGAACAGAGCAAGGGGACACCAGTGCTGGAGCAAAAAACAAAGGGGAAAAGAAGTTTTCACAGGAGATCTGAAGAGTTAATGGAAGAGGCACTCAGGAAGCTATTTCAGATGGCTTAAAAAAGAAATTTCTGGACCAGAAATGGACCCATACTGGTAGAATGGACAATTTATGACTGAGGTGGAAATGGTCTAATGAGTGGTTCAAAACAGTCCAGGAAATTTTGAAACAAAATGGCCTTTGCAACAAAACCTTAACGTGAGTGGGGGATTCACTTCGCCATGTGTCTCCAGGGAAGGCCAGAGAGGAAAGTATCATGCTTATTCCCCAGTCCTGGAAGACGTAACGTTTTCATCTGGTCCTGGACGAGGTTCCTAGCAGCCCTGCCCGATCACCCCCTCCAGCCTTGGCTGAGGGTTTCACAGCCATATTATACCTCCTGAGGAACAGGGTTACACCGTGGATGAGCTTATGCTACCCTGAGCTCCAGAGTTGCTGTCGTAATAAAGAGGGACAGGAGCACTTCTGGGTGAGTAATGAGCTATTAGAGACAGCTGATGTGCTGGCCTCTTGAATGTGAAGCAAGGGACTGCCATGACATGTTTACTACCACCACCAGAGGAGCAATCTGGCATGCCATTGTGAAGTGTAATCAGTAATAAATGATTAATTAATGGCTTTTAAATGGTCTGAATTCAGTATGCAGTGGTGAGGACATGAATGGAGCAATTATTAAAAAATTCATGCGTTCTTGGTCATAGAACTGATAAATACTCCAAAGTGCTCTTCGATTACAAAGTGGCAGGCAGTTCACTTGCACACCACATTTCTGGTTTTAATTGCCAATAAATGATGGCTGTGCCCATGTTTGTCAGGCTCCCTGAAAGCACTCAGCTGCCATTTAGCACTTGTGGGCACACTGGTAGAGTGTATTTTCCTGAGTGTTTGGAGACTATGATTTAAATGCCTGAGACGTAGTGTCAGCTCTCCTCATCTCTCCCTCCCTTCTCTAGCCTCCCACCCCCAGCTTTTACAATGTCAGTCAATTGTAAAACCAGGAATTAGGAGATTTAGCTCTTCTGCCGTTTACCTGATGTCTGGTCTTCAACAGATCAGAGAGACATATATTTAAGAATTACTCCATTGCTAAAACGGAGGAAACAATGTAATCATCCACCTGCACAGGTGTGAAGGATGTTGGATGGTGAATAATTTACTAGGCTGGAACAGAGCAAGGGGACACCAGTGCTGGAGCAAAAAACAAAGGGGAAAAGAAGTTTTCACAGGAGATCTGAAGAGTTAATGGAAGAGGCAGACTCAGGAAGCTTCATCTAAGGATGAAGTGTTATCATTAATTTCTGTTTTGGAGAGCTTTACAGACCTGAAAAGCCTGATTTGTGCAGTAGAGCATTAAATCCTGTTTTTCTATAAAGTAAAAGGGAAGACAAAGTATAGACAGTTGATTCAATTTGGGCCCCCCTGGCACTGCAGTTGCAATTTTGCACCAACAGAGAGTTATACCTACTTCACTGCAATGACAGTAGATTAACAGCTAGGGCCATGATTTCCAGGTACAGATTGATAGCGAAACATCTTTTTATACCAGTACTTGAAATTCACTTTGTACGCTAAAGAGAAGTTGAGGTAATTTCTTGCTAAAGAAATTGTTTCTGCAAGGAAGAAGGTTTGTTCCTGCAAGCTGATGCCAAGCTGATGTTCCTGCAAGCTGGGTTCATCAGATGATGTGAACGGAGCCACCGCTTGGCTGGAATTTGGGAATCCTTTGCTCTCTGTAGCTTACTCTAGGCTGATGGTCAGAGCAGTCATGCTGGAGGCAGGGAACAAACACAAACCTCCCCAGGCAGAGGAGGGAACTGAATCCCTCTCTCCAAGACAGTGAAAAAATGCTTGAGCCATCAGATGCCAGGGTGTTCTGGGACGGATCTCTCTGCCCCTCCAGTGCAAGCTGTTCTGATTCTGCATTACTTGGTTAAACATTCCCTGTCCCAACATGGCTCTACAGGGCATGTACACTTAGAGGAAGAAAGGCAGTTTCCAGTCACTGCTCAGAAAGGGGCTTATGAGCTGCAAGTCTAAGCGAATTCAGGTCAACTCAGGTTGGTGAATTGCAAAAACAGAGGTGTGCCTCAATGCAGGCTGAAAACAAGTGTCGGCTCTTTGAGAGTGGGATGGAGGCCTCAGAGCTTCTTCTACCCGGTTGCTCTGGTGATACAATCCTGAGCTGCCCAGCTGTGTTGATACTCCCTGTAGGATAACAGGTATTTTGTTTGGGCTCTGGAGCCCTTCCAGCAGTAGGGAGCCTGATCCCTCTGTGAGGGCTTACTCCTAAGTTTGAGCAATGCTGCAAGTTTGTCACTGCTCCTCCAAAGAATCCCGCTTTCCTGTTTTTCTATTCATCACTTCACCAATGGATTTTTTTCTCCTTCCTTTGACATCTGGGGTGAGAAATTTTTTCACCAAAACCTTGCTCCGTTCCACATATTTCTATTTGTTCTGAAGAAGCAGCAGTTTCCAAGACCTTTACCATAACAAATCTTAGGGTAAAAATAGACACAGAGACACAGAGAGCAGCAGCAGCAGCAAAGGGCTATGAGCAGTTGCCTGGGGCATTGAGTGAGTGTTCGTGACCACTTTTCTGCTGGAGGTTCTCATGTCCAACTGGGACTCAGCATCACGCTCCAGCAGGGTCTCTGCTGTTGGGGTCTAGTTAAATAAATACTGTATATCACAAAGGAAACCACCCCTGTAGGATTCAGTTTTACAGGTGGAAGCTATTTCTCACTCCTTTATGGACAAATGCAGGGTACTTGCTCTCCAGGTGAACCCCACTGCACACATGAGGCACAGGGAGGTTCAAGAAACCCTGGAGAAGACAGCTGAACTTCTTTTCCTACATGTGTGTGTGTGCTGGTGGTGTCTCACAACCTCTCTCCTGTGACTCTACACCTGGCACATGTTTTCAGAGACATTGGAAATCACCCACCTAAAGCTAGGGTTCCCTAACCTGGCAAGTAATACACGGGTGGATCTTTCTCCGCGCTGGAGTGCAGGTCTGGATGAAAGCTGTTGGGTGTGTGCTGGAAGCTCAGGCATCTGCCGCATACAGGTGCAGAGTTTCTCACTGGATGGCTTTTTAGTGTCTATTAAGGAGAAAATAAAAGGCAGGGTGGAAGAGAAGACTAATAATAACTTCATTCCAAACTACCCATTCCCAAGGCACCTTAAAAAATCAGAACACTACTAAAATCAGTTAAGTCCCCATCAAGCAAGGAGTCTGCAGCAGGCTGCTCCCCTTCAGCTGTGGACGTGGTGGGTCTCTGTCCCTGCTCCCCAAAGGGCAAAGTGCCGAGCCGAGTGTGGGGTGGGTACAGGACTACCTTGAACAGGCTTTCAGAGACATATGAAGCGAAAGCCAGAGGAGTTATATAGCCTTTGGGTGGCAGGCAAAGAACCAAGTGTCTTTGTCTCTGACAAGAAAAAGGTGAATTTTTAGACAGTTTGCCTTGATGTCAACATTTGCACTCTGGGAAATTGTCTTGAAACTAGTAGTGGGCTCAGCCCAGACCTTTGGGCTGTTGGTTATTTTTTGCAGCTCTTGAAACCATGCCTAAATGACAAAGAGCACTGGGTTGCTTGCACAGTTATTTGCAAGAAGTTTCAAGCATGTGGTTCTGGGGCCTTTGCTTCCGCAGGTTTGGGCCCTCTTTCCCTATCTTTTTTAAGTACATAACAAAAACTTGGTTCTCCCATAAAAAAGAAACAAAACCTTTTTTTTTGGTGCCACAATAATCTTTGGAAATAAAATTAAAACCTCTGAAATTTCTGAAGAGAATATTAAAACCAGGCCAGTTCAAAACACTTCATCATGAACAGAATTTCAAAATGTTTGCCAGAGGGTGTTTGGTGTTGGTTTATTTCTAATTCAAAGTAGGCTGCAGCTGCAGGTTGCACACACAATGATGTGCTGGAGCACGCTTAGAGAACCTGGAAATTTGGTATCAAGTTTTGATCTTGCTGCACTAAAGCTGTATGTCCTTCAAAGAACTGTTTCTATCTTGGATTCTAGCCTTTCCCCATGGTGATACCAGCCTTTCTTTGTAAAGAGCCTTGCAATCCTCATATAAACAGTATTACTGAAAAAGGGAGTAGCAAAAGTATTATATGTGTGTGCATTGCTTACGGGAGGTGAGAGAAATATTTGAACACATTAGATGGTGGGTGAATGTCAGATCCAAGTTTCGAGAAAACAAATCTTTGTAGAGTGCTCTTTTGCCCTGCTGAATCCCCCATCTGCTCAGAAGGCTTTGGTCTGAAAAAGAAAATTACCAGGAGGCTCCAAAGGAATATGCTGGTTCCCTGCTGGAAACAGCAGATGCCCAAGATACCACAGTTGCTGCTCTGTGCATAAGCTGATTTCCCCAAAGGCATGGCCTGGGCTGCTCTCCTCTTCGTCTTTTTCAGGGGGAGAAAGACTCAATTATTTTCATGCGAGACGCACACGGTCATGCATGCTCGAGCCCTCACACTGCAAATCTCTCATTCCCCTCCCACTTGAGCTTCCAATCTCTTTAGAATTCCTTCAGAAAACGTGCAGTCCCTCAAGGCCCAAAGACGTGCAGAGATGCCGTAATTCCCCCAGTCCTGGACATACAATTTATTCTCATCACCTTGTCCATAACTTTCCATTCATTTTCATCTTAGTTGCAGCTCCCTCTCTTTCCCTTCCCCTCCCATCTTCTATACCTCCATCAGACTTCAAAATGAGAGATACCTTTCAAGGAAAAGAAAAAAGAAAAAAAAAGGGAAGAGAAGGGTAGTACCTTTTCTACTCCAAAATGTTACCTGGAATTCCCAGCTGGACTCAGCTTATGGGAGCAGGGCACTAGACCAGAGGTCAGACCTTGATCACTGAGAGTCTGTCCTTAACTTACCTGTGGGTGAAGTCGTGAAAGACCGGGAAGCTTGCTTCAGAAGGCCAGGGCAGGAATTCAAGGAGCATAGGGCAAGCAGGTCTCATTGATGCTCTGCTGATACTGTGGTTTCAAAGAGCATTGGCTGCAGTTGCTTTGACTGACCGGGAAATTGCATCTTCTCTTTACAGATGATGTCCTTGGCTTCCTTACCTCCTAGATCAAAAAGTCATCAGCAGGGGAAAATGCCTCTGGCCTGAGCATAAATATGAGCTTGACTTGATTTTGTTTCTAAGATCTCTTTCCTTTCTGCAAGCTTGATGCTGTTCCTCCTGAATAGCTGGCTCCACTGTAAAAGCACATTTGTGTTTGAAGATATGCCACAGAGAGATAATGGGATAGGTTAGAGAAGCACGCAGAAACAAGGGTGCAAGAGTTATTACTCTCCTAAAACATTTGCCTTTGCTGCTGCTGCTACTGAGACGGCTGCCACATTCCCCCTCCCCAAGGTGGTCCAAGCCTGTTGACTGCCGTGCTGTGTGATGCCCTGCTTTAGGAAAGACTGCAAGACTGCAAACATGACACTTTGCTCCTACCAGCGGCCATCGAGTGTGCTGGGTACTGGATAACCACAGGAACACAGAAGACTTGGAAATTAGCAAAATGTCTCTTCTGTCCATTTTCCTTCCTGCTTGGGAAGGAAATGTAATGGGTCACACCTCCTCCTGCCATGGAGGGGGGTGATTTCTCATGCCCATGAACTGCAAAGTTGCTAAGACACTTGCAGGAAGAACAAACCCAGAAACTTCCTTGCTAAAGAAGGATGAACTGAAGAAGGGTTAAGAAGAAACTGCCCCTGAGTAGAGGACTCCTCCCTCCAGGCTGCAGAGCTGTTGGAAAGCTGAGGACTTGGATCTTCAGAAGGGGCTAACTTCATTTTGCCCACCTGAGAAGAGGGCAATTGTGCTAGCAGAAGCTCTACCTGACAGACGCCCTCCAGCAACTGAAGGATCTCCACTGCAATTAGACACTGGAAGTAATATCTATCAAGTTCTGCAAACCAAATCTTTCCTCTTTCTCAAGTCACTTGGCTTGTACCCTGTTGTATTGTGCCACACCACAGGGGAAGGCACATGACCCTGTGGCTTTAGAGAGGGAGCGAGCTTTTCTGTGGTCCCTCTGAGAATGGGGACAGTGTCACTTGCCCCTGGAAAGGCACAGTCTCTCTGGTCTGCTGGGGTGTCACGCACAGCTCGCATTTCACACCAGCCAAGCCCACTGCTGGTCACGTTTTCCTGGAGGACTTGTCACTACCCGCCTTCCCGGCTGCGGTCTGGTCCATCCTCACCTGTGCTTCCAGGGGGTCTGAAGGCTCATGTCATCGTTACCTTGGTACTCACCCTTTTAGGCAAAGTCAGTGCTGGCAAATGGTTCTGAATTGGCAGCCCTGGAGAAAGAAGCCCTTTCAGCAATGTGGTCTGAGCTGGTGAGGTCAGGGCCTCCCTCCGCTGGATGTTAGCCCTCTCTAGCAGACAGCTAGTGAGATACAGTCCTGCCTGGATACGATTATACTCCTAATAATGAATACGAGGAGAAAGAGAAGTCTTAAGACACTCTTTTACAGAAAAAGATCTGAAGATGCTGAATTGCTTCCTCAAACTATCAGAAAAAGTTGGGGGAGTACCAGCAGGTGAATACAGGTCTTCTGAGGACTAATGTAGCACACACTTTCCCATCTGTATTGCTCTGTAACAGCTTTGTCTTTCCCTGTCTTTTGCAACACCTCTTGAAGCTAAGGAACAGCCCAGATCCCCTGACTTCTTGATTTCGTTGCGAAGAGCCCCACAACTGTATTGGTGGAGCTCTTTGTGGTGCCAGCTCTTATGCAGCACCACTGGAGCTCAGTTCAGTAAGCGGAACATCCAGGAAGCTTTAAAGTATTTTTTCATCTGGAAATACTGATTTATCAAAAATCAAATTCCATGTGGGACTATCCTTTTGGAAAATAGGTTTGTTTCTTACATTTCAAATATTTTATGTGTTTTTTTTTTTTTTAAAAAATGGAAAAAGGGTGATGTGGGCGTAAAAAGATTTTTGATTTTCATCTCATTGCACTACTTTTAAAGATTAAAAATTCTTGTGAGGCTGAACGTGATATACACCCAATATACATATGGTAAGCCACCAGATGGATGTCATCTGGGAAGGACTTTTACCATTGTTTGTTATCAATGTTAGATATCACTTAGAATTTCACAGGATAGGTATTTAGGAAACATGTTGCTGCTGAGATGAATGCAGATATTAAAGATGAGACTCATTTTCCCTTTTCAACCATGGCTTCCTTAATTCTTCTCATTTAAAAATGTGAGATCACCTACTCAGCATTTCCTTCTATAGCAGTCAAGCCAATCACACGTCGAGAACTACTGCACTTGGCACTGCATAAGTCTGAGAATTCAACTGTCATTTCCCCATTTCTCCACAATTTCTCCTGAATCCCAACGCTCCAGCCTGGAGTTCCGTCAGAAAGAAAGCTTTATTTAATGTTGTCTAGAAAAATAAATAGTCAACTCGAACAAATAATCAAGTCTGAAAATTCACCCTTACTTTATCACACGTGTGCTTGAGGCTTAAAAAAAAAGTTTCCTTATAAACCTCAGATAACGAAATGAATATTGTACGGCTGGAGCTTGCTCACTTGACAGGGGAGAAATTTTTGTTTTCTTCTCTGTATTACTTCCAGTATTTATGAATTCTCAGGATATTTCTGGTTGAGTTGCACCTTGCTTTTACATTTTCCCTTTCTTCCCACTGTAGAGTTTGGTTTTAGTATTAGTATTAGTATTTTGCTGGTCCCTTTATCAGGTTTATATAATGCAATTGCAAGTGAAACATACAATAGGGAGGAAGTAAGAGTCTGAGTATTTCCATTGTATTGCTTTACAACCTATGATATTAGTTGATGTAGATGAGGGGCTCCAATAAGGGGCTGGAAGGCTGGGTATTACTCCCAGCTCTGCAGCTGGGTCGTTTCAGAAATTTTCTCTATTTTAGTTCACTCATCAATAAATACAGACTATAACACCCCTCATCACTGTCGAGCACTTTACTATCTATTGATGAAAAAGGCTGTATAAGGCTATCGTGTAATCAAGAAGGAGGAAAGAAGGTGAGAGTGAAAGACAAAGAAGTTGCACTAGATTACAGAGGAGATGAAGCAGATTAATCCCACTCTACCTCAGATTCAAGGGAAATATAAGATCTGACATCATGCAGCCTGCATACATAAAAATAATAAAAAAATCTTTCCACTGCAGTATCCTTCTTTGGATTACGTACACTGATATAGTGGTTAAAAAATCACTTTTCACTGCTTACAGTTTGCTTGGTTCTTGTACTTGACCTGGTTTAGATACTGAAGCCAGAGCACATATATTTTCACTCTTGGCTTGCCTTGCCTTGATTTGCACTCATGTATTTCTTTCCTCCAGAACCAGTACCACTGAGGGGAAAATATAGTCTGTGAGTGCAGTTACTGAAGCTGCATAAAACTTCTGAGGCGTGGGCTCAGAAGAGACAGACACAAGGTACTGTGGTTTGGCACTGATAGGCTGAAGAGAGATGGATTTCTAGTCAAATGGACTTCTAGTCCTCAACTTCTTTCAAGGAAGGTGTACATGTGAGACACCATGTCCACTATTCCTTTCACCACTGCAAAATCCATTAAATTGAGAAAAATAATAATAATATATTTTTAAAAGTCCCTTGTGGAAAATGTAGTAATCGTCAAGCAGAATAGTTCTCTTTCTTCTCCCATGCCTGACCACACAAACAGTGGTTTGACCTTTGAGTCAATTAGTAACACTGAATGTGAAAGACCTGGGAAGGAAACAAATGCTCCTGTGTGCTTCATAAAATATTTGCTCATTCATTCATTTGTTCATTCATTCCAATCGCATTTGCAGATAGGAGACCTGGAGGGTAGAAAAGTTCCGTTTGACTCACAGCCTGGGGTTTGCTCATAATTTGCCGAAGGGAATGCTTTTGTACTCTGTTGCATCAGTTGTGCTGAAAGCACTCCTCACAGGGGACAGACAACTAGGGGGGGATCCAGGATGGAAGAGGAAAGCGGGACCCTGCTTTGTGCCTTGGCTCAAGCCCTATTCATGGGAACAGGGCACAAATAGGCTGTTGTGCATTTCTAGGGTCGGGAGGAGCATACAAAGTACATCACCTCTGCCCCCTTCTTCCTCAGCCCAAACCAAGCTGGAGGGGGGTTGCCGTGTTTTCTGACAGGTCTCTGGCCATCTCCAGTGCTGTGAAGTGCTCTTCCCCAGAGACTGCACTGCCTTTTATGCGTTGCACTTGGCTGGCCCCATCCTTTGCTGGCAGGGAGCCTCTGGCAGCAGTGAAAAAAGAGGTCAGCAAGGACCTGCTGCATGGCTAGGCAAAACTAGCCAAGCAGCCAAGAAAAGTGAGATTCCCTGCTGTTGTTTTTGGTGGTGTTAAACCTGGATGTATCTTCTGCACGTCAGTAGCAAGCTCCTAGCTCCGATTCCAGTTACTATAAAGCAGGAAATTGTAGTTTTGGGTATCAGGACAAAATGGTCAACTCCCCTGTGCCAACATCAACATGCTTTTCCCCTTTCCTCTGCATCAGTAACCCAGCACAGCCTCCGTCACAGTCAGTCACTGAGGGGATCAGAGGGGCTTTAACTCATCAGAGAACCAGACAAGCAAGCTTGTGGCTTCTGCCGACAGCTGCCTGCTTTCCCTCATCTCCATATCCCTCATCTGTTCCCTGCTCATACCCATCTGGTGCTTTTCTACCTGCAGAGTAGTTGGTAGGTGTTAGCAGCCCCTTGGCTGCCTGGCCCGCACGGGGCCCTCTTTCCCTCACCCCTGCTATAAACAGCTGACCTCTTGCTGGTGGTTTGGACTGATATCTGTATTTTGCTTTATTCCCCACTCCAGTCCTCATGCACAAGCCTCCAGGTAGAGGCATGTTCTTTTATAAATGCATCTATTTGGAGGACAATGATATTGCCGTCCTTTAGCCCCTGTATTGCTGAATTTTCTGCATATTGATAAGTGCTCTTCCAAGGGACACAACCGCTTGTATTGAGCAGCCCAGTCATTAGCTTGCATGCAGTTGATGAGATGCTCTTTCTTGTGGTTTGAGGTGTCCCTGCAACCTTATATTCTTTTGGGGTTTTTTTGTGCGTGGAAAGTCCCAAGGCAGGATCAGTTTCATGGGAAAGCTTATGAAGGAAAGGGAAAGAAGCTATCATTCATTCCCATTTGTTTCCTTTGGCACCTCCTCTCCTTTCTGTTGTTTGCAGCAGAAAAGGCTACACAAGCTGGTCTGGAGAGTCATTGCCCTTCATTTTTATTAAGACATTAAACCAATAATAAGGTTGTCTACTGAAAATGCAGAGAGCTGAATAAATGATTTATGAAGTGCTTGGCATAACAACTTGTGTTGCCTGGAATGAGTCAGTCTTTCCAAATAGCCACTGAGGAATTATCTCCTTCCCTTCTTCCCGTCTCCAAATATAAATTTGGCAAAACCCCAGACCAGTTCAGGGGCTTTATCATGGTCTGCTGAGAGGCAGAGTAAGAGTAGGAGGTCTGAGCTTGTCTGCACCAGCTGACAGAGGATGGCACAGAGAACCAGCTTCGGCCTTGGCTGCCAGGCAGAACCCTGTCCATATCGGATCAAGGCTGCTCCCGAGCTGCTGAGTCCAGCGGAGAGGCAGGACCCATCGCCTCAGCCAAAGTGTTGTGCAGCTACTGTGTTTGGGCACGAGCCACACTGCACCGTGCCCCAGAGCTGAGCGCTGCCTGCAGCCAGCCAGGGCTTCTCATGCCTCGGTTTTTTCCCCCCATGTCATCCAAATATCCCATATTACATCACAGCTGTCCCCATTCACCAAGCTATCACTCAGTTTTCATTCATGACCCACTTCTTCTAACAGGCCCCTATAAAGAAACTGGCATAAAAACCTCCCAACCCTATGTAAGCTACAGCAGCTCATATTTTATGAGACATAACATGAGACATTCATATTGGCCAGACCATTTCATCTTGGGGCCAAACGCATTCAGAGTACTTTTCACTTAGCTTCTGGCATAGGTCCAAATCCCACAGCTGTCTCCACATCATTGAAGCTCTATGCCTATAAACAGCATTAATATTTTTTACCTGACAATAGGTGGTGCTCTTTCTGTAATTATCTGTCTCCGCAGTCCCTGCATATACCTTTTTTTAACTTAGAACGAACATAACAGATTATCCTTGGTTTTGGGCATTACAAGATACCGAGGAGCAATGGTAATAAATAACCACCTGTAAACAAAGCTGTAACATAGATAAACTCTCTGTTATTGCTGATCTGCAACAAGGACTCAGAATAGATCCTCAAGTATTAAGTGCTGAGGTGATGAGGGGCATTTAGATAGACAGATAAATAGATAGAACAAGTTACAGAAATAATAAGGAATGATCCAAATCTCTTCCCTAGCTTGCACCAAACAAAACTCCAGCTGGGTCAGAAAAGATTTGTCATGGTATTTCTTCATTCTGTGTTTGAATAAAAAGGAAGGAGATGCTAAGCAGCATCATGCAAAATTCTTCTACGCTTTTTTTCCCCCTGTATTCATTTTAACTCTTTGTAAAATACAAAGGAGAGTTCTGTTTTTTCAGGACTTATAGAAGTCACAATTGTAACTAAAATCCAAGCCAGTAATATTTCCCAGTCAAGTTTAGAGGAGGAAGGATCATAAAATACCTAGAATTTACCCCTCAAATAAAACACAGTGAATAACATTTAGAATAGTATAGCGACTTTCAAGCAGATACTGCGAAGTCTTAACTTTTTTGCCATGATTTCCCCCCATTCTTGATGTTATTTATACTCAAATGAAAGGCTTCAACCTGACATCTACCTTCAGTCCTTTTCCATTCACATAGGTTGCATAATGCCTATGATTTTCGTTCTAAATTGATTTTATGCTTGAATGTCAACTTGGAGGGCCTGTTCCTCAGGCTTTTTAGACCCCGAACAAGAGTCTTTAGAGGCTGACGGAGCAGCATCTCAGGCCTTTTCCCCGGTGCATTTGAGCCCTCCAAATGTATTCCTCAGAAATGTCCTTGGGTGCTCACAGCTTGCAGTATTGAAGCCCTCCAGCTAATACCTGCCTTCCTTTGCAAGCATAGCAGAAATGCTTGGTCTGTAGCTTCTTGAGGGAGGCATCTAGCTGCCCTACATCAGCCAATGAGGTAAACGCCAGTGCTGACCCACTCCTCTCTTATCCTTTATGCTGTGCTGTGAGCCCTCCTGCCCTGTCAGGAGGGCACTGGGGAGGCCTTGGTGGTGGCTCACCCAATGGTCTCAAGTCTACAAGAGCTGCACAGGAGATCCTACCACCTACTGCTACACATGCATCTCCAGTGCTTAAATTAGGAGGAGAGTCTTGCTAAGGTGATGTCTTTGGTGAGTGAGGAAATGTGAACTTTTGAGGGGGAAGTCATGCAACATGAGTCAGGAGCTTTGTGTTCTTTCTTCTTCCTTTTGTTCCTCATCTATTTGCTGGCAGGTTATACAAGTCTGTTAGTCTTAGGGATTTCAATGTTTCTTCTCTCCTACTGCCTTTCCTCTCATTTGGACAAATGCTGTCTCCTGTTGCTTATGCTTCTTTTTTCCCCCACTTCATCAATATATAAAAATACAAGAGGAAAAAATTCTACTAAAAAGGGCAATTTGTGAAAATACTAATCTATCTAATTATCTTTTTAGCAAATAATAGAAATATGACTGACTTCTAAGAAAAATCCTTAGTTAACAATGTTTAGATAAAGACATTCCCTATGAAATGGAGAAAAAATCCCTGTTTTTTTCATAGGAAGTCTTAACATTTCTGACTGTTGGTGTTAGAACTTGATGAGAAACAATCCAAAATGCTGAAATAAATTCTAGACCAATTAATGCCTTAGGCTGGAGAAAATAAATATGTCTTATAACTTTGAAGTTGTTTACCCTTGTGTTATAGTGGGATAAATAAATAAAAAAAAGAAATGAAAAACAATCAGAATGACATAATAATCACTCTATGCTTATCAAAAGTTTGAATTCTGATGAAGAGGGATTTTTTTTGGGGGGGTGGTGAAATTCTGCTGACGAATAATCTGTTAACATTTAATATCCACCAGCATTGGGTATACTGTAAGGAAGAGAGTATCATGCTAGTGACTTAGAAATGGTACTTCTTACTGAGTTAACAATATTTCCATTGTTCCCAATACTCTTAATTTTCAGGAGAAGATAGAGATGTGCCTTAACGTAAGGTCTAGACTGCAAAGGCCAAATCCTGTTTTCGTTTATATTTCTGTAAACCATTAGTGTCTCTGCTGAAGTCAGTGGGATTATTAAATTTATGCCACTGTAATTAAGAACAGATGTTGGCCTGTGATCTCTAATGCTTCATATACACCTAATGTGTCATAATTGGTAATCACTGAGGAATATCTCTGAAGAAGGCACACAATAACATTTCAGTGGAGGACACAGAGGTACTCAAATAAAGCAACAGTGAAATCAAATGACCTTTCAATCTGTTTATGAGAGACTTTGTCGTCTCCGCTTCGAGACAGCTGGAACAACAAGTAAGAAAACTTAATCTACATCCCAGAGAGTCCTCGCTTCAGTGAAATCCAAAAATACACACAGGCTCCTCAGCTGTCGTGGTCCTGTTTGTTTTCCCTCTACAGGACTGAGCACTTGAGAAGCTTATGTCTTTTGTGTGCTCAGGGTGGGCTCTCATCAGCCCTTCCCCAGAGAAGGATTCATCTGTAATATACTACAAGCAGTCCTTGAGCAAAGATATAAAATGGATAAGGATTAGCATGATAAAAAAAAGTTTCTTTTTTTCTGTGGTACTGCAAATAAAACTCATCGCTGGTTTACATGCTTGGCTGCTTGCCTTAATGCAATAAAATCCCAACAGGTTTGCCATCCTGTCTTTCTACAGGAACCAGTGGGTCACATCACTCCAAAAAATCATCACTAACTGCTCTAGAAATACCTTGTCCCCGTCAAGGTAAGGTATCTCCTACATTTTAGCGGCTATGGGCATGGATTCATGGGATGGAGCTTTTGAGCCTTAGGAGCCTCTGACCAGATAGCTCCCATATAGAAGGCCCAATCCTGTAATGACATGTTGAGTGACAAAGGGACTCCAGTGCCCCATTATTTTTTTCCCCTCGGGGAGAGGCGGGGGAAAATCCTGAAGTCTACAGGGGCTCAGATGTGCTCAGAAACTTCATTAAGGCAAGACCTAAGTGTGTGCCAGCTGATCCCTGGTCACAGTGTCCCTGTGTGTGCTCTTAAGCTGTGGGACATGCAACATGGTGTGTGCTAGTTTGCCTGGCAGTGGCGGAGGAAGGCACTGGTATAGATGCTCACCGAACACCCTCAGGCGTCCTGCTCACTCCCAGGACAAGGGGAGTTAAATGTCGGTGTCTTGCCTTGGTCTGGCTCCCCAGCTGGTGTAATATCACTGAAGCCAAGGGAGCCAGACTCCGGGAGAGCGTAAGCTGGCACAGATCCACTGAAACAAGTGGACCCACCACGAATGTTGGTATCAGCCTATAATTTGTCTCCTGTCAGCTTTTCCTGGGTTTGACTCAAATTACTGCTCCAGAGGAGAAATGACCTTGATTTCCAGACCCTACAGCTATCCAATCTTTGGTTATGGATTTCAGTTGCTCCTTGGAGGGTGCAGTTCAGCCCTGTACATATCTCACAGCAATCGTGCACCAGAAATTCTGCTTAATCCAATAAAAGGCCCTAAGGCAGGGGGGAGAGAAGAGGATCGCACTCTGAAAGGATGCAATTAAAGCTTTAATGACAAATACACTAGATTGAAGAGAGATGGAGGAAAGGAAGCTTCTGGTGGGATTTTTAGTTTAGAGAATGATTTTAAATTATCTACTGTCAGTGTTTTCCTAGCTGTGTGAGGTGTCTCACTACTGGGGTGCATGCCATGCTAGGTATTTAGCACACAATATAAGTGGCATACTATGGAAAATGGTTTATATCAAATAGTGGCACACTAGTCAGGAATGCTAAATGCCTTCTCATGCTTCAGCATGCAAATCCTTTTGTTTCTGTTGCTGCCAACACTGAAGAAAGTGATACTGTTAAAGTGGCTATGAAAATTTGCAGACACCACGTCTATGGTGTTGTGGTTTAATCCCAGTCAGCCACTAAGCACCACATAGCCGCTCAGTCACCTTCCTCCCTCCTGGTGGGAGGGGGGAGAGAATTGGAAGAGCAGACAAAAGAAAACTTATGGGTTGAGATAAGAACAGTTTAATACTTGAAAAAAAAACAGTAATAATAATGACAACAATAACAACAACAATAGTAATAAATTGTAATGAAGAGGGAAACAACAAGAGAGAGAGAGAGGAACAAAAACCCAGGAAAAACAAGTGATGCAACTGCTCACCATCCACCGACGGATGCCCAGCCAGTCCCCGAGGAGCAATTGCTGCTCCCCAGCCAACTCCCCCCAGTTTATATACTGAGCATGACATCATATGGTATGGAATATCCCTTTGGTCAGTTTGGGTCAGCTCTCTTGGCTGTGCCCCCTCCCAACTTCTTGTGCATCTGGCAGAACTTGGGAAGCTGAAAAGTCCTTGACTAATGTAAGCACTACTTAGCAACAACGAAAACATCAGTGTGTTATCAACATTCTTCTCATACTAAATCCAAAACACAGCACTATACCAACTACTAGGAAGAAAATTAACTCTATCCCAGCCGAAACCAGGACATATGGCTTTGTTTGGTCCAGTCTCAGAAGGGTCAAGCATTTCCACTGACCGACTTGAAAAAATATTTCATTGGCTGAAGGGTCTCCCTAGCACAGTTTTTTAACTGACGCTCAGTCTAAGTTTTCCTGTGCTCAGATTCACTAAACCCAGGTGCTTAGTAATATCAGCAGATTCAGGGAATGTAATTCCTGTCCATAAATAGCTTTGTGCCTGCTTTGCATAGGAAACAGTTGAAAGGACTGGTTTCTGAAGAGAAAAATGTTCCATTTAATAATTGATTTTTTTTTACATCAAAAATACTGGCTAATACGGTGAGTCACCAGTAAAAGCATCAGTGGCTTGCATTTCAAAGAGCTGCCATAGAAAAAACATGAAGACTTAACCTAGTAATAAAAGTTTCACAGCCCATGCAGCTTAAATTATTCACCAGGACACAAATCTGTAACCATAAATTATAACACTATGAAAGATTGAGAGTTTCTAACAGGCACAACTTAAAAAGAAACACTTTGCGAAACCGAGCCATTGTCGGACTAATTAAATGTCTTTGAAAAGGTTCTAATATCTGACTCTGAATTCCCTCATCTCTGCAGCTGTCTTTGCAAGTTAATGTTGCCTGCCAAAACTGGTCAGGCTTGAGCTGATGTTCACTTCTGTTCCTTGTTACTCAAAGCAAGCCCAGGGAAGCCCTTTTGGGCAGAAGCCACTTTCCCTGGGCAGGAGCAGGAGGCAGGAGCACTGTGGGTGGCTGGACTCAGGTCAACACAACCCCTGAGTGACCCTCAGCAGCACAGAGCTCTGTCTCAAGCTGGGGTGAACCTCTGTGCAGACAGCTGCTTATTCCGCCGACTAAAGTAGGAAAAGGACTCATCCCAAGAAAAGAGTGAATTCGCCCCACAGGGCTCTCAAGGGAGTCTGAGGAGCCCTAGCCTTCTGCTGCTCTGGGTTTTACTCCTCACACGGAGCTGGAAGTGGGTCTTGGGGGAGAAGGAAAGCTTTAGAGTGGGAATAACCCTCACGTGGCTGCCTGAGAGCAGAATTCCTACCTTCAGGTCATCCAGGAAAAAAACATAAACCTAAGAATATAGGGGCTGACAGGAAACAGAGAAACTGTGCTGTAGGTTAGAATGAAAAAACAAACAATGGACAAGGCACAGGGTATGTATAACAGCTTCCAGCCTTCAAGTTCCAGAAAGATTAGGAATATTGTAGGAAAAAAAGAGAAGCAGGCACTTTCTGCTTAGGAATCTTAGGTCTGAGCTGGTCCCTGAAAATGGAAAATAATATGGAAAACTGACCTTAAAACCAGAAATTGACTCCTAAAGGATATGAGTTTTAGCATTTTCAGTGTTGAATAATGTCTATTCTTGTAATGCTTGCTGGATTGTATTGCTGTATTAC